>NC_083096.1:15997098-16326566 GCF_949774975.1 Lagenorhynchus albirostris | reverse complement strand
AAAGGCAGTTAAAGAAAAAAAGGGAGTGTTGTACATCTTTTCTAGCTTTGTTCATTTCATTGAACTTTCATTATTGTTGCAAAGAGAAGAAAACAATAGCTGTGGTTTATTAAGACTGTAATTTTATTCACAGCAGAAAACATGTTTCATAAAGTGAAAGGGATATTTTACCAAAAGCATTTGCAAGCACTTAGGAAGAGCTTCATGAAATAAATACAACAAAAATTCGGTTCAGTGTACTTAAAGTTTATTGCTTATGAAACATACTCTTTAAGCTAATATAATCGTTTCTATGAATTACCACCTCTAGCAACGGGAGGGCATTTCTCTGGTGGGGGTAAAAAGAAACTTTGAGTTTTCCTGTCAACTGTGAACATTCTTGATTTGGCTGATGGGAATCTTGATCTCCCAATCCTAATATCGTCAAGTGCGGGGGAAATCTAATTCATTAACTTTTCCAAACGTTTTTAAAAGTTTCCTTTCATCAGGGACCATTTTGACCTTCTTTATCCATACCACTCTAGAGACCAGAAATACAAATGACAATAATTGACATCCATTAGTTAGTAGCTCAGAAGCCCACTCTGTATGACTGTACCCTCTAAAGGCAAATTATCTTTGTACAAAAAATCCATATTTTAAATGAACTGTTAAACACATCATACCATGATTCTAAGATCAGTATAATATGGTTTTAAGATGTTTTAATATTAAAAATGTGAGACATAAAATATTTCCTAAATTTTGTTTATAGCAAATGTATTTTTAAATATCCTGAGACAATTTACTTGTCTCTCTTCTCTCGTGTATGTGTTTAAGTCAGATATTAAGTCAAGTCCTAATAAATGGCCGATTTTCAGAACAAAGGATAATTGTTTTTCTTCCAGTTACTTTAAAATTATAGGAGAAATAAGTCTACTTACTTAAATCTGTATTTACATAAACAATAATGAATTAAATTTACCTATGTGCTTTTTCACTGAATAATCTTTAATAATTAGAATATAACATACATTTTAAATAATTCAGTGGACAATATCAGAGGCATTTATCAAGAATTTTCAGTCCTTATTCAAAACTCTCTTAAATGATTATTTTATTTCCAATATTAAATAAAAAGGTTTACAGTTCATCTGTTACAAAATCATCATATTATAAGCCAAATAATGTGATACATAGAATTGATGGAAACAAAAGGGAATTTTTGTGGTTCAGATTTAGAATGTATTGAAATTTGGAAGAGACAGTAAACAAATAATTTAAAGCTTTTTAAAGATTAAGACTGACAAAGATGATTTTCAAGGCTATCTATGTTTTTTGTGTTGTTATTGAATTTTCTAGACTTCAAATTTACATTTTTCTTCACAAAGCTATATTATATTCACCAAAGGGGAGGGATACATAAATTGGAATTTTTTGGACCTTTAAAGGAGAAATTAATATAAGTGATTACTGTTACTTTCCTTAGACAACTGTAAATAACTTCATTAAGGTGAGAGAAATTAATCTCAACACTAAGTTTTTAAAATAAAAATGTTAGAATAATCTAGAAGATCAATTTTGAATGACAATATTAGTAAGAATAACTATAAAAATCTATCCATTATTTTAGAATTGAATCAGTAAAAGGTGACTATTATGGTGAGATAAATATTCTTAAAAGCTATCGAATTTTCCATCAGCTACGCCTGTCCATTTTGTCTCATATAGTGTTTAGATTTCATATACTCTAATATGTATTTCACTGAAATTATAAAACATACAACATTGTCCTTAAATATATAACATACTAGTTAAGTAAACATTTCAAAGTGCACTTAAAATGCCTCTAGAAAACATAATAGAAGAGATTTAAAAATAAATCTTGAAAGACTGCATTACCATAAGCTTTTCATTGACTAAAATATTTACTCATTACACATGTTTATTTTCCATATTTTGTTGAAATAGAAGACATCTAGACGTGGACTTTTCTTACTCTTGGAGAAAAGATTTCCCCCTTTTCAAGAATAACTAATATCTTGAAATCACTCTCTTCACTTCTATAACTGCAGCCATTAATAAACATTTGTGTGGCAATATCACCAAGCAGCACCTAAAGTCAATTCGTACTTCACAAATTCTGGATTATGGTATCAATTTGCACTACACCTCCTCTTTCCACTCGGTTATACTTCTCCCACTTCTCTTTTTAAATTTCTTAATCACACCAAGAGCCACAGTGGTTATGATGACAAACACTGGGTACAGAAACATTTTCTACGGCCAATTTATAAGTATATTCATTTATTTGTGGTGCTTTTTCAGGTCACTCTACATTTGCTCCTTGTTTAGGGCACTTACATAACTCCCCTCCTCTCTCGGTTAGCTTTGGATTTCATCACAGACCCTCTCCCAAATCGAACATTAAGCCCCTTGTAGGAATACACCCAAATCTCATCCTGTAGGTGGGTACATTAATTTTAACTTAAAAATTCGGTTGCTTCTGAGGGCTGGCTTTATGATTGGACGTCTTCAAAATTTCTTTGCATTGGGAACCTGAGTAGTCTTACTTTTTCTTTTTTACTCTTCATCATAATGCCAAATAAAGTGGGACTGAATATTTTTGATAACTTAAGTCCAAACAAGGCTTCCTGTTCTAAAGCCCATTTCCTGAATAGAATCTTCAAGAAAAAAATAATATGCTGATAGTAACCCCTAAAGACACTTAAAATTTTTTTCTCATTTGCATAGTAAGATTTAATTTCCATCCCTTAAATATGACGAATTGCTGAGATTTTCTCCAGTTAATGCTTTTAACAGCTCCCAATAAACTTCATTAATCAGGCAAGCTCGAGGCCCAATGTGTAGCCTGGAAGCAGCTAATTTGCTTGATGAGACCCCGACTTTAGTGAATAAACAGGTGGATAATCTGAGGGCTTTATGGCCTTAATTACAGTCTAATCAGTTCAGCGGTTGGCGGGCAAAAAAGAAAAAAGGGGGGTAGCTCAAAGCCACTTTTCCTAAAATAGATTTGCACCCTTTTTAAAGACACCTCAATTACTGACTTCAATTTACCTCCCAGTCTGTTTCCTCTTTTCTCCTTCTCACTTCCCCCACCCTCCCACTTTTTCTTTCTTTCTACTCGGCTTCTTTCCTTCCCCCTGACTTCTGTTTGCCTCCTGCGTCTTTTCCGTTGTCTTGTTGGAACCCAGCGCTTCCCCCGTCTCTGGCTCCGCACCTCCGCGGACGCTGGATTCTCCTTTTCCTCGGGCAGTGGGGTCACTTCGCTCCCCCTCTCCTCGGCTTCTCCCTCTTTCCTCCCCTCCTTTCCCGCCCTCTCCTCTCCTCACCCCCCCTCCCCCCCCGCTCCACGCCGAACAGCCTCCCTGTCACCAGTGGGCCGCCTGACAAATCACTTCAAGGGCAGTCGAACTTTGAAGGACAAAACAAAGCTTCAGCATATGGTCCAATCCCCAGATGTTTGTCTTGCTTCCTCCCTCGCTCCCCACCTCCCCCTGCTCGGGCTTCGTTCGGAAGCCCTGCTCGCGGCCGCCTTCTCCGCGCGCCCCGCGCCGCCTCTCCACCTCCAAGTTCAGCGCCGGCTGAGAAGTAGCTTAATCTTCCTTTACGTCTTTTGTTTCCCCGGCCTCCCTTTCTAGCTGATTCGTGGGAGGAAGGCGAGGTTTCTGTGAGCCTAGTGATTTCTGTTGAACTCTGCAATTAGCGTGAGGCTCCTGGTCAGTTACACTACAAGGGGTGCTGAGGAGGGACCCCGGGAGGCTGTCGGAGGTGGCGGATGCCACGCGGGGAGAGGATGCGGTGGGACAGTGGAGGGCCCCGGGCCGGACGCCGTCCCAAGACGCCTTCGCCTTCCGTGTCCCGGTGGGGGCGCGGCCTGGGGGACCTCCCGGGGTCCCCGCTTCGCCGAGAACGGGGAGCCCCCGGAAGGAGGGGTGGGTGCGTGTCCGAGCGGCGGCCGCAAGGCCTCTTTCCCCCCACTCTCCCATCCCGCGGCGCCCTGGCCTCTCCAGGCCCCAGTAGCGGGAGAAGCGAACCTTCCCCTCGCCGCAAACCCACTCCCGCAGCGAAGCTGGCGGGGGTGTGGAGTGGGGTGATGGAGGAGACACCCCCAGTTGGGGCGCACGGAAGCTGGCGCGCTTTGGGCAGCGGGGGAGGGGCCCCGGCCGCCGAGCGCGCGGAGGACCTGGGCTCGGCCCGGGCCCCCTGCCGGAGAAAGTGCGCGACGGGATGGGGAGGAAGGAGCCACCCGCCGCCGGAACCAGCGGGGCTCGAGGGGGAGCGCCCCCAACACTCTAGGCGGTTCCCCGAGCCCCACCGGCTCGTTGATCAGCGCGCATTTCTTCCCCATTTCGGACCCGCCAGACCTCCCACCCTGTTTCATCGGTTTGGCGAGGACCCGTGGCTGACGAAAAAGGCTTCGGGTCTAGAGAGTCGCGCACATCTGGCCACTACAGCTCTGGGGCGAAGGAATTGGGTTTCACTGAGCCAAAGTGCCACGCAGTTTACTTTATTCCACCCCCGTCAACCACTACGCCCTTCGCAGTGATCCATCCGATCCGCAGACACCCAGAGAAAGTCAGGTTCCCCCCCCTTTCTTAATCTGCTGCCCCGATCTATTTATGGCCACACAACTTCGCTGGCTTTGGGTCAACAAAGGCGTGGAGAACGGTGAAAAAGATTCTCCTTAGTGGAAACAATGAAATAAACGGGACGCGTGTGTTTGCCTGTACATTATCCAGTAAAATCCGATTGTCCTAGAACAAGCCAGCCCTGTCAACGCTGCGGTCATTTCATTTCTCTGTAATTGTATTTGCCTCTATTTAAGGAAGGTGGAAGGTAATAATACTGAATAAGAAAAATAAAAGGGCACCCGGCAAACCGTCTACTCTCTGACACAAATATTTTTAGAAGTCTTAGCTTGTGGCGAGGTCCTGTAGCACAGAGCATGGCGATTCAGGCAAAAATGTGAATTCTAACCTGAGAAACTGAGTTTACATATCCAGATTTGTTGTGTTTATTGTTACTGTTTTCCCTCCTCTTTGGTGGGGAGAGTTTTCAATGTGTAGTGAGTTTTTCACTGTTTATTCCCTGCCTTCCAGGATTTTTAAAAATAGGTAATAGTATTATTTTAACAAAAGTATTCATTTAGTCATTTCAGACGCTCAAACTCGAATTATGTGAGCAACGTACACAATAAAATATATTATCAATCTTTTATTCTATAATAGAAAAACACATGGGGTTCTACCCTGAAGGATCAACTCAAATAAAATATTGAATGCTGTAAAAGAGGCACTTTAACATTTGTTTTTTCCACAAATATTTTCAATAAATGGCTGAATTAGCAGAAAATTATTCAAACCGTATATACTTTAATTTCAATTTCTTAACAGATGATAGCACTTAAACCATTTAAATAACTGGACTGTGACATTACATCGGAGGTTCCCAAAAAAGTGCAGGAAGAGTTTAAAAGACGAAAGAAGAATTTTTTCCCTGCTATCCTGAACTAAGTTAGATTATACAGTCTTTCTGGACTATAGGTGAGGCTTGACTTTTTGTTCTTTTTCTTTTATGTGATCATAAAGGAACACATGTCTGTTTTGCAACTGGGTGAGTGAGACATCTCCAAAAGCATGGCTCTGATCAACAGCCTCTGCTTATCTAAACTAAATTACAGCTTAATAATATTGCATCCTGGGCTGCTCCGATGCTCTCCTACACCTGAGCGGACCAGGGCATTTTGCTGCCTAATTTCTCTTTTGTGTTACATCTTCATAATCAAAGTGCATTATTCTTTTTTCAGAATACAATGGGAATCCCTCCTTCCCCACCCCCAAGTTCTGAAAATTCTCAAACTGACCCTGGAGAAATACAAATGCACAAAGCGACAGGCGAAGCAGGCCCTGTGTTCAGCACTCAATCATTTCCTGTCACAGGTGCAACCACTATGCGTTATCCTGCAATGATTGATAGAGTGGGTTTGTGCAGACTGGGGGAGCTGGGGAGACTCAGATGGGGTCCTGTCATTTGGGCTCCATTTCATACTACCTGTAGGGAAAAGGAAATTCTTTGCAGGGATTGGCTGTTTAGGGAGTTTTAAATTTTAGTTTCTTGAGTCTAATAGAAAGGTCATATTTTCTAAAAGTTATAGCTTGAAGCCTTATTTTAGCATAAACTTTATGCTGGGGAAAAGTGAAACAAAACAAAACAGCTAATCATAACACCATAGACTTCATTTAAAGTTGACATGTTATAGAGTATAGCACCTAATTCCCCCCTAATTATGCTAAGTATGTAAAGTTATTTTTTGCAAATAGAAAAAAATTCAAAATATGTTTGTTTTATAACCCCAATGGCTTAAGTACACAACCACCTAATACTGAGCTTAATGTCTATACAATAAGGTTAAAAAGTGTACTTATCATGAATCACTTTACTAGATAATGAATTGTGTTATTGTATGCCATTCAATAATACACTAAATATAGAGAATATAAGGTAAAGCAGAAATTTTTAGCATTATAGACTCTGGCTGTACTTCATTTTAGCTGGGGACCAGATTTTTGAGTTTACTTTTGCTATGATCAGTCAAGATCTTAACTAATGAATGTAAGATAAACGTTGACAACCATCTCACCAGTGCTATGTAAAACTGTAAAATCCTCTAGGTCCTTCAATTCTTTTCGAAATGGCTAAAGGCAAAATGATTTGCGTAAAGAGGTCTCAGATTTTAAAATGTAAAACTTCTTTCATTGGGATTATTAAGTGGCTTTCAGTGATACAGATGTTCATGCACCCACTGCAATGCTTTAATATTTTTTCCTATGCTTTTTACATACAGCCTGATAGACTGATTAAACTGAGAGAACAGGAGTGGGAAATAAAACAGCCTTTAAAATGTTTCCACTTTTTTTGACACCAGAATATTCTTTTACATCAAAACATCTGAATTTTATAATTGTAGCAAACAACATTAAATTTCTTCTAAAATTTGCCAACTAAATTATGTTACCAAGCATCAATTTATGCTTTGTGAATTTTTCTTAAACTGGCAAATGATATATATAAATCCATATTATATATATGGATTAAACATTTTAGCTGATAAATACCTTTCTAGAAAACATTTTTGTTTACTTCCTATTATAGCAACCATCTGGTATAATACAACAGTTTGAAAATCTGATGGCCCGAATAATCAATCCTTTGGGGAAGATGTTTATAGAAGAATATTTATGAAGCTAGATTGATAAAAGGTAATTTATATTGCCATTTTCTCTTTTTTATAAGAACTGGGATGAAAAGGGGCATAAAATCTTAAATGTTTTCTAGTAAATTTACAATGACTAGAAAATTAATGGATATTATTAAATGAGCACAATGCTGTATTTGTGGATATATCACATGTAAATACAAACAATGTCAACCACTGTCTTTAAAAAAAGTTTTACATTAGTTTCATTTGGAGCAATGTTAAAAAACAACTCCCCCTAGACTTTAAGTATTTTTTGGATGACCTTTAAATATTGTACCTATTAGAACAGTCCATTTTAAGATGCTAAAATACAAAGAAACACGTTTAAAATGTACACTAATTTATTTTACAATTAGTATTAGGCTGTATATTAGATTCATAGTTGATTCTGCCCGTTTTATTTTATGTTAACCATCATGCAAGACCAGTAGTTATAAAGTGTTCATGATACAGAATGCTCCTTTAGCATGTCATTTATTATTATAAGGTGAAAAGTGTCCTCTTCCTTATGTTACAATATCACTGTATTAAGGTTCTTATTCCAAAAGAAATAATTTTTATGTACACATGGAGAGAAACCTACCATTTTCTTGAATTACCAGTGAGTTTCGGTTTTGTACTGAATTATGTTTATGACTTACAAAAAAAAAGGATGCAGATTGAAAGATGATTATGGTTAAATGAAACAGAAACTTTGTGAGAGGGTGAAAGAAACTTTGATTGGCATTAGGTCTGAGTAGGTGTTTGTCCTTTTTACACTGGTTTTTGGACAATGTTATTCAAGGATAGACACAGACACCCAAATTGACTGCTAAACCAAAATGAGACACCACACAAGGGGCAAGTTAACCTCCTTTTGCCTTTTATACTCAAAAACAGACCAGAAGCTGCCAATGTGGCCACTAGGTGAGTTAGCCAAAGAGCCAGAGGCTGTAGCATGGGAATGTTTTCATGGTCTCTGCAGCTGCTTGGGGTGAGACCATCTCAGAAAGGAAAGATGTGGAGAGAGTTTACTTCTAAATGATAGGGGATATTGTTCAGTGAATAAAAACATATATAGATTTATTTCTTTCTAAACACATACACACACAGAGGCATTCTCCAAAGAATAACACTGTAGCATCACATTGGTGAAAGGGAAGGAGAAAAAAGAATACAAAAAAATATAAAAAGCTAGAGCTTAAAAGTGTTTTTGATTAGCATGAACAATGTCATACCATTTTTTTTGTTTGAAATTTTGCTTCTTGAGGGCTGCAGAACCCTGTTATCAATTTATGGTTGAAAGCTAGGACAGTGCCTTTAAAAATACATCGCAAAGTGAGCTGAGTTAGGAAGGAAACCATACCACAAGTGAGATCTCAATTGGAAAGCCATAATTCTCACCTTTCTCCATCCTCCAAACCCCCAGTAGATCTCAGTGCAGCCATTTTATGGTTGAATATCTTATAGCTTTTCATTCTTCATGGCTTCTAAGGCTAGCTTTCTTCTTCCTGTAAGGTATTGTGCACATAGCTTGTTAATGTAACTTTTTGGGGTAGACTGGCATGGTGTTTTATTAGTAGTATTAATAATAATATACACAGAGTATTTCTCAAGTGACAGCAATATAATTCTATACTCTACAGGGAGTACAAAACAGATAGGACTCAAGTGCCTGTGTAAGAAGACAAACATGTAACCAAATCAGCTTACAGGTATCAATTCAACTCAATGTATGAACTCAGACTATTAGTCTTGTAATTTACTTTTTAGCTAAAAAGTAACTTAGAAAAATGAATAGAGCTACAGTTCTAAATTGTGTAGAGAAACTGAAAAAAACCAAAGGCATGTAGGTGGCAATGTGATTTTCCAATTGCATAATTGCAACCTACTTGCCTCAATAATAACCGAGAATGGCAGAAAAACTGATAAAATGTAAACTTGCAGCTATTCCGAGGCAGATTGCTGTGCAGAGCAGCGCTACTCAAAGTGTGGACTGTGGACCAGCAGTGCCGGCACCATCTCACCTCTCATCACCTGGAGTCCCACTCCAGCCCTACTGGATCCAATTCTTCAAGGGCAGGGCCCAGGAATCGGTACTTTAATGGGCATACAGGTAATTATTATGCATAATAAAGTTTGAAGACTCTATCTTGGAGCATAGCAAGATGTTTTAGTCTTTTTCAGAAATGTATTTTCTGGAGATAGTTTATACCTTAAATATGTTTATATCAGAAGGTATTTCCTATACAGGAAATGAGACTAATTAGAAAGTCTTAGAGATTCGGAACTTCTGTCTAAATTAAGTTTATAGACACCCTATAAAGACTTAAGTTGAAGTCTTTAAAGTTGAGATAATGTACAAACTTTCCTCTATGTATAACGTATAAACTTTCCTATATATCTAATGCATAAACTTTCCTATATTAGTTTTAATAGCATAAAGCACAAGTGCGTTAAATAGTTAGATCCAAATGGGGTAGCTCTTTGGTTGTTTTTTTTTTTTTTTTTTTTTTTTTTTTGCAGTACGCGGGCCCCTCACTGTTGTGGCCTCTCCCGTTGCAGAGCACAGGCTCTGGACGCGCAGGCTCAGCGGCCATGGCTCACTGGCCCAGCCGCTCCGCGGCATGTGGGATCTTCCCAGACCAGGGCAGGAACCCGTGTCCCCTGCATCGGCAGGCGGACTCTCAACCACTGCGCCACCAGGGAAGCCCGGTTGTTTTGTTTTTAATGATAATATAAGTAGCCCTAAAGGCTCTGACCTACCAGCTACAGTTTTTTAAGGTCTGTAACAAGCCTGGTTCTCTTGTGTTTATCACTTCCCACCCTGGATCACAAAGGAGGTGGGAGACCAGCAGACATAGTGGAGAAAAAAAAAAATCGTCTGGGCAGTGGTGGTTGTGTGCCAAAAATAACAAGTGACATTTTGGAGAAACACCTTAGCTGATCAATCAAGACTGAGATGCGGGCTTCCCTGGTGGCGCAGTGGTTGAGAGTCTGCCTGCCGATGCGGGGGACGCGGGTTCGTGCCCCGGTTTGGGAGGATCCCGCGTGCCGCGGAGCGGCTGGGCCCGTGAGCCATGGCCGCTGGGCCTGCGCGTCCGGAGCCTGTGCTCCGCAGCGGGAGAGGCCACAACAGTGAGAGGCCCGCGTACCGCAAAAAAAAAAAAAAAAAAAAAAGACTGAAATGCCCATGGGAGAATAGGTAACGTAACTTAGATTTGGCCAATAGATGTTTGCTGAATGGAAGTATGGTGAAAATCTGCTTGGAAGCTCTGAACCACTTCTTGTGTCTATAAATCTCCTCCTTGATACAGGGGATGACAGTGACTTCTGTACTGCAGTCCAGTGGAGCACCCCCGCCAATGGAGCCAACAAACTGTAAAACATGTGGCACCATGGCCTAAAGAAAGGATGGGTTAGTCATTGAGGAATTAAACCATGAGCCAGCATTGAGCATCACCTCTGCACCAGCACAGTGCAAGCTGTCAAGAAGAGAAACAGAAGAATCAAAGCAGTCTGTTGGACCCTCAAGAAGCTTTCGACTTTGTGAAAGAGAGGTTGGTTGCTCATTCAAAAAATAGGAAAGCCAAAGCAAGCAATGTCTATTTATCGTAAGTGTAAACTGAGTTCCAAGAAGATGGCAGTGTTCTTAGTTGCAAGTAACAGAATCCCTGAGAAACTGGCTGACACTCAAAAGAGAATACTCAATTTACAAAACTGAGTAGTCTCTGGGCTGGCGTCAGAAGGGCCTGAGCATCTCAGTGATTCACCAAATGTCTTGTTTATTTCTTACTCTTCATCTTATCTTCAGCAGTATCAGCTTCATCCTAAGCATAGCTTGCTCAGTCCCAAGATGTTTATCAGAAGCTCCTAGACCTACATGCTTGTTTGTGCAGTAAGAAAAGAGAATATCTTTGTCCCAGAATTTTAGCAAAATCTTAATGAATTTTGTATGCCAATTCCTGAACCAAATTTGCCACCAAGGCAATTCGATGCACTAATTAAGTTCCCAGGTCTCCAGTCCCAATTTTAGACCTGAAGTTTACATCCTTGGAACCATCCTTGGAACCACAATCCTTGCCAAACATTATGTGGGACTTAAGAAGTAGGGAGTGGAAAATGCAGAGGTAGAAAACCAAGATCTAATATAAAGAAGGGGTAAATAAAGGCTGGAGTAATCAAAGAGTACTTCTTGTAAGAGGTGGCACAGTCTGGCTCTAGAAAAGCTGGTAAGTGGAGGCAAAAAAGAGAAGACTCCAAGTAGGGGAAAAGAACAAGCAAGCATAATGTCAGGAATGAGGACAAATAATAAGAGCAATGAATCGGCCCTGACTAAACCAAAGCAATCATGTTGGAGAGTACAGGAGTGAAGCTTGGTGTTTGGGGTCACCTCGAACAGGAGAGACCAGTTTAGGTTTAATGTGATAAGCAATAGGGAATTATTATAGATCGGTTGAGTGAAGGAGTCACAGCATAGAAGTATTCATTTACACTACTTGGTTTTTTCTCACACCAACCACGTGTCTTTTTTTTTTTAAGCAAACAATTACATGTGAGATGCTGGGTATAAAAAGATAAGAAAGATCCTGCGCTTACAGAGTTCCTAGCCTAACAACATAGGTCCAAGTAACACCATGCCAAATAACTTCAGTATAATTTTACTGCACTAATGAATTTATTAAAAATAGAAAAATATGATAAAATATGATTTTATATTTTTGTATAAAATAATTACACTCCCTGAATTTATCTTTAGGGGAACATCTTTTCAGATTTTTGGGCCTCGCTTGGTCTTCTGTTTGGCCGCATTAAAATAAACCCTTATGAACAATAAGGTCCTACTGCAGAGCACAGGGAACTCTATTCAATATCCTGTGATAAACCATCATGGAAAAGAATATGAAAAAGAATGTATATATAAATACACGTATAACTGAATCACTTTGCTGTACAGAGGAAACTAACACAACATTGTAAATCAAATACACTTAAATAAAATAAATTTAGTAAAATAAAATAAATCCTAATGAGCTGTGGATATGAGGATGGGTATTCAGAAGCCTAAGCTGTAAGGGGGCTCAAATTTTGGAAAAAAATAAAATCACAAACCCAAACTTAAAAGACGTGCCCTACACAGAAAGGTGCCGGGAGGCGAGAACCGCCCCCCGCCCCGTGCGCTCGTCTGCTGGGCCCTGGTGTCTCCCAGTGGGCGGGGCAGCCCGGCCGCCACGTTCCGCGGAGACCGGGGGGACCGGTGTCAGGCGGTGCGGTGGTGGTGACGGCCGGTGAGTGATTGCACCATCAGCTTCCTGCCGCGATCCATCATGCGGCCCCAGCCGGTGAAGAATCACAGCCTCAGCAAGGTGCTGAGCCCAGCAACATATCATTAAACAAGGTTACCACCGGCAGATTTGTTCCCATGATCAATCTGGTCAATAACCGTTCCACCTCACTGGACAATTTCTTCCCCACCCCCTACCTTCAAACATAAACAAGGATTATGAGAGCACTTGCCGAACAATGTAAAGCTTGCCGAAGTCTTCATTTCTCCTGTGGCATTCCGCAAGCTTCTTTAAAAACCCTTATAAATCATGAAAAATACCCTTTACTACAGGATATATCCTCAGGCAAATGCTCTACCCTAATTCCATATTTTATTACCTGGTACTGACTGATTTTTTTTTTTCTCAATTGATTACTGAATAGCATTGGGACAATTTCTTTTTTTTAATTTCCCCTCAAGTCTGCAGAGCTCACTAGTTTCTTCCCTCAGGAGGTCCCAAATGTGATAGAAGTAAAACACTGCTTTTACCGCTCAACTTTCATTCTGGTGCTTTGCATTTAACTCTTCATGCACTTCTGCAGACCAGTTACTCGGTGGGGTTGGATACTTGCTTAACAGAAAATATCTTGACTTCTTCAGAGTGTAATTGAGACTGGTAAATGTTCTGACCATTAGAATTTGGAAAATTCACCGGGAATCTCTTGAGAAAAACCTATTCCGTACTCTCTGCTAGTGAGTTTGAGACGAAAGATCCTAGTTCCTATGGGAATTTTTAAAAATGGAAAAAAATTCACAAATAGGAGTGCTTATTTCAGAAAAAAAAACACAAACAAAACAACCAAGGCTTTCCAAATATAATCCTTCCTTTCTGACTGAGTCCCCTTGATTATTTCAGGAACTTATGGTTGTATGTTTATATACATAGAATTAAATATGAACAGTTAAAAATAGAGATGCATTTGTGATCTTGGCCTTCTTAAAAACCATGAGAATTTAATTATATAACCTAACTGATTAATTGATTGTGGAGAACATTAATCACAAATCTGAACTCAAACTCCGTTGCCACTTACAAAACTTTCATTATTACAAAAATAAAGTTTGTTCTCATCCTTACCTTAAGACAAGACCCCCTTGTTGTAGTCCCGCAGAGACAGAACAGGTTTTGTTTTTAAATTCTGCCAGAAAAGTGTTTCTTAAAAGTGCCTTTTAAGTAATTACACTAGATAGAATGATCCATCTAGAAACTCAAGTTGCCTAACCTATTTTTCTTTATTCTTTTATTGAAATCCATTTCCTCCCTTCCTTCTTTATCTTTTTAGTGGAGATGAATTGTAGCTGAGCATTTATTTCTGCACTTTTAAATTAAATAGTTAGGTCTATCTTATGCTAAGCGTTCATGGATGGAAGTTAATTCCCTTAGATGCTCATGGTACAAAACATACCACTGGTTTGATTAGTCCGAGACCCTTGCCAAGTAAAAATTTAGACATTTAGAGAAAGGAGAACTTATTGTTTAGACTTCCAAAATACATGATCGTTTCTCCTTTCAACATATGATATATTTTCTAAACACTAATGGGAGTCACTCTTCACCTTATTGTTTAAAAATATTTATTCTTTAGCCTATTTGTGAATATTCTTGGAGTAATCCTTGCCAGTGAAGTCGGTTTTAAGAAGAATGTCTAACTTGTATTGATTATCACGAAGAAACTGATTACCTGCTGGTCTGGATTAAAAGCATGCATTGTTCTTTCAGAAGATGTGTGTTAGTCTATCCTATTCTGTCTAATGTGAGTTCCAAATTCTCCTCAGGAATATCATTTCATACATCAAGGCTGATGACATGATAAAAGTGTTATAGATTGGTAGCTCTTAATTCATTTATAAGAGTAAAATAGGAGAGATTTGTAGTAGGTCGAGGTCATACCTTCAGTTCAACAAATATTTATTGAATGCGCATTGTGGATAAGGCACTGTGTTATAGTTTTTTTCTTATAATAATTCCGTGGTTGCAGATTACATTGCTATGTTCAGAAGATACTAAATCTGAGTCATGTAGTGGAGACTTAATTTGGTTAAAACCTAGATGACTTATAGTCTAGACACAATATTCATGGCAGTTTTGTAATGGGCTTAGGTGACTCTTAGAGTACAATAATGCAAAAAAATTGAAGGAAGCTATTGCTTCCATAATACACTATAATTTGACTTAGGCTCTGTGTAGATACAGTCATCAATAACTCCGTAAAAACAATTTCACATCTATGCATCGGCTCTAATGACAAAAATGCCTAGGCTCTTGAAAGAAAGGTGATGGAAATACAAAGCATTCTTTCTATTATCCACTATCTTTTGTCTGCTATTGATTTAACTAATGACTTAAACTCAAATTTAGAGGGACAAAATGAAAAAAACATGTATATAAATGAAGATATATTAGTTATAAGTGACTTTAAATAGTATTTTCATAGCATTTTTGCTATTGCTTACAAAATGTATTTTCAAGCATTAGTAAATATCCAGAGTGTCAAATAATAGCATTTTATTTTTAATTCAATAAGATTTTTCTTTTAACCACCCTGGACTAAAGATATTTGTCCCTATTTATGGATCTTGCAAAACTTCCTCATTTGTGTATCTGTATGTCTCCTTGGGTCCCCATGGTAAGCCCCAGTGTGTGCCTCTCACAGATCAGATAATTTCCAAAACCCCTCCAACTCCATCTTACATAAATTTTATTCTCAGTGGAAATATTGTAGAAGAGTCAATCAAATGTCTACCCTGACGTTTACCACTATTTCTACATTTAATTCTTAATTCACAAATCTTTCCTAGGACTTCCACTCACCTCAAATTAAATGTGTCAGTGGGAACTCACTGTGGGTCCTGAGAGTCACTTAATGGCAGTGGCATCTTACTCTGCTTCCGTGTTTGTTTTTCTCTGGATCATGCCCTTTAGACACTATATGGTCAACACATTATATCAAGTAAGCCTTGAGCCTTTGCCTTAGCAGAGGTTGACCCCCTTTCTCATATCTGGTATGTTACCAAGTGGCATCATGCCGTTGGCATGAGATTCAGTGCCAACTGTTATGTATTTTAGGTTATTCTGCCTACTCTGAGCTCCAATTTCTTCTCAATAATAAAATTTCGCATATGTCCTTAGGTAACACAAAACCAGCTCCCTTTCTTCTGAGAGATAGAGAAATGGGTTTAGCTAAGCAAGAGTGGAGTTCTGGGGTGGGGAGTAGAAGAGGTGTGTAAGGCAAAATTCTTGTTTTTGTTTGTTGGATTTTAAATTTCCTTCAGGGCTAGACGTGAACTTACCAAGGCATCACAAATGGATAACTCAGTGCTATAGTGAACGGGATTTTCTAGGGTTTTTGATTGATGCTAATAGAGAGTTCAGCCTAGTTATTTCTGAAGGACTTTGTGTTGAGGTTTCTATTTTGGCCCTTTAACTTCTGGCCACCAAAGCTGGGATACCCCTTCCTAGTTTCCACCTGCTGAAGCGAGATTACAAGTAGTCAGCGCTCAGAGACCTAGCCTCCTCTAACAGCAGCTAAGGGAGTGTTCCCAACTGATATATACCAGGTTTAGAGTCCTTCAAATGGTAACAGTCTTCCCTAGGTTGAGATTACAGGGTCAGATATGGTACTTCTTCCTCTACAATATCAGGCATCTGTGTGGTGTTTTTGTTATCATTTCTGGATAGAGCTGTATGCACCGTGGCAAAACAAGACTAATTGAGAGTTTCTGTGTGTCCAATCAGCCATGATGCATGAAGATGGCTAAACACGAACAGCAGGAACCTGTAAGTTCAGTCTCTGGCAATTCATCTCCCTGGAGTAGACAAGTTGCAGGAAATCGAGTCTACTAAAACACTAAATAAATACACTTGATTTTGTCACGTTCTTGATGGTTCGCTTGCTTGCTTGCTTGCTTCACTCAACAAACACGACTGTCACCTTCTGCGGGCTCTGTGATAACGGGGTTTAAAAACACTGCTCCAGGGCTTCCCTGGTGGCGCAGTGGTTGAGAGTCCGCCTGCCGATGCAGGGGACACGGGTTTGTGCCCCGGTCCGGGAAGATCCCACATGCCGCGGCGCGGCTGGGCCCGTGGGCCATGGCCGCGGAGCCTGCGCGTCCGGATCCTGTGCTCCGCAACGCAACGGGAGAGGCCACAGCAGTGAGAGGCCCGCGTACTGCAAAACAACAACAACAACAAAAACAAAAACACTGCTCCAGAAGCCCAGTGTCTAAAGCAGTGACCAGAGAGGTAAAGAGACCATCCCAGGATTATGTGACAAGTGACACGAGTATGCACAGGGCGTTCTGAAGTTAAAAGTCAGGGAGCTATGCTTTCATGAGCCTATCAGGAAGAGCTTGGTGAAGGGGTTAATTCAGTAAGTCCTCTACATACGAATGGCTTCCCTTCCGAAAGCACATTCCTAAGTCCAACAAAGTTAGCCTAGGTCCCCAACTAACACAATCAGCTATATTGTACTGTACTGTAATAGCTTTATAATACTTTTCACACAAATAATATATAACAAACACACACACAAACACAAAAAAATAAAGAAAACGTTTTTGTTTTTTTTTGTTTTTTCTTTCTTAGTGGTACGCGAGCCTCTCACTGTTGTGGCCTCTCCCGTTGCGGAGCACAGGCTCCGGACGCGCAGGCTCAGCGGCCATGGCTCACGGGCCCAGCCGCTCCGCGGCATGTGGGATCCTCCCGGACCGGGGCACGAACCCATGTCCCCCGCATCGGCAGGCAGACTCTCAACCACTGCGCCACCAGGGAAGCCCAAGAAAACGTTTTTAATCTTACAGAACAGTACCTTAAAAAGTACAGTACAGTACTGGCTACATCACCCCTTTTATGCTTGCTTCGACATCCTGGGCTTGAAATACCGTACTACTGTACTCTGTATAAGTACTGTACAGTAAAGTACACAAAAGCACAACCTCTTGGAGAGGATGCGCGCACGTGACAATGTATGCCAGACACGTGAACTAACTTATGTGATTGGACATGCGAACGCATTTTCTCATCTTTGAAAGTTCACAACTTGAAAGTTCATATGTAGTGGACTTACTGTACTATAAAGTGGGAGACTGCTATCCAGAGAAGCAGAGGCAAAAGGGACAGCATGTGAAGAGGTAAAGATGTGGAAAAAGCCAGTCTCCCTGTCCCCAGCCCCAGGGGAGTGCAATAATATGGGTATACTGTAGAGAGATGAGGCTCTATCAATGGGCAGGACTCACCTCCTGAAGAGATATGCTGAGAAATCTGGATATGATGCTGAAAAAGAGCGAAGAAACTCATCGCTGGCCTTGGAAAAGCATTTCCTCTCTTTTATGGAACACTTTAACCCAGGGTACCAACAATTTTTAAAAAATGTATTTCTCATCATATCATAATTATAAAAGCAATTAACTCTCACTTTCAGCACGAGGCACACAAATCTCTGCTTTACTGAGGTTTATAACCATTGAGCCCATTACAGAAGGCATCAACACATTATGTCTGAAAGCCATCAACAGAAATAGAAGTAAAATCATTATAGAAACAGGCAATTATCGAAAGAAGCAAGAAGGTGAGTATCGTGTGAAATGAAAATGGGCCCACATACCTGTTGAAATTATACTAAGGGGGGAAATTGCATAATAAGTTTGCACATATTTCTTCTTCCTTCAAGAGACATGACTTTCAAAAGGATTTGAAAGGACATCCCGAAAAATGAGGAAGAAGCCCTACGTTTTTAAAGAGGGTATTATTAAGGACTGTTCTAGGTGGAGTTCTTGTTAGGAAGAATTAGTATGATTTTCTCAGTTGGTCAGTTTTTCCTCCAGTAACCCCTGTGAGGGATGGGACTTCTCAAGTGTACTTTTGCTATGAAAGCAGAAGCAATTCTCCTTAGGAAGTTTCAGTGAGTGGGCGGGCACAGGTGCTGTGCTCAGAGGTTAGCATGATAGACATGGATTTGGTGGAAGCAATAGCAAAAATCTTTTACTCACTCTTTATCATTGCAATTATTTGGGACGTTCTTCTAAGGAGAAGATATTAGAATCATATACGAAAGATCGAGTATTTCATAAAAAATATATTGGAATAAATAAAATTTTAACACTTTGGCCTTAGACACAAAATCCAAAGCAGAAATGTACATCATGCAAAGGTTAAATAGAGGACATTGAAGAACTGACTTCCTGTTTCTATTTCAATTTCATAGATAATATTATTTTAGGCCAATTTCTGTGTCTTTATCTACATGTAAACATTTGGAGGAATCAAAATAGAATCCATTAATAATGCAGAGAATAAATTTATATTTTAAAATTAACATTTTTATGTTTTTCATTGAGTAAAGATGGAGAATCACTCACATACACAGCCTTCTTATGTTCGCCCATGCAACATAAAATGCAAAGTTGAGTTCTTATAGTGAATGCAGTTGAATAAATGTAATGAATTTATTACACTCAGCATACTTTAGGTCTACATTACTGTATATTTGCATTCATTATTTTCTTCTAGCTTAGACACACTCAAAAAAGGGGGGAGATCGAATAATAGGAATGATTAAGTCGAATTGGGTGAAATGATTCCAAAACTCTTTGAATGCAGTGAAAATGTGACTACGGACACTATGATAAGCAGAATAATGGTTCCCAAGGATGTCCACACCCTAATCCCCAGAATCTGTGGATAGGTTTTCTTACATGGCAAAAGGGACATTGAAGATGCAATTAAGGATTGTGAGATGGGGAGATGATCCCTCATTATCATCATGGATGCAATGGAACAACAAGTATCCTTATAAGGGGAAGAAGGAGGTAGGAGAATCAGAGGATGAGATGTAGAATGGAAGCAGAGATCAAAATGATGGGGTTACTAGTTTTGAATATGAAAGAGGTCCACAAGCCAATGAATATGGGCCTCGAGAAGCTGGAAAGGTAAGAAAATGGATTTTCCCCTAGAGCCTCTGGAAGGAAAGCTGACCTGTTGACACTTTGATTCTAGCCCAATGAGACTTCTGAGCTCGATATAATAATAAAATTGTGTTGTTTTAGGTCATTACATTTGAAGGAATTTGTTGTAACAGCAATAGGAAACTAATACAGAGATAGAACCAAACAGATCATTATGATAGATAGTCATCTCACTAAAATCTTTTTCCAATTTCAGGGAGCAGATGACTTCATGAAGTTTATAGATGACAAAAAAGTAACTAGATTTCTTCTTTGGTTGTTCTAACCTGGCTTAATGTATTTCCTTTTTTAGTTAAAAAATAAAGGAAACACTTCTACAATGCTTTAGATTTCAAATCCGTGAGTCTATCCTGAAGAGTTTTCAAAGTATCTTGGACATTTGGGACTGCTTCTTGGCAGTACTTAGTTTTCCTCATTAAAAATGAGATGACAATTATATTGAGCTAAAAGTTTAAATTTTCTCTTTAATATTTCCCCATTCTTCTGTCCCATTCCTCTTGTTCTAATGAATTTGTGATACACTTTAAAATCATGTTATAATAAAAGCTAAAAAATTAATTAAAATATAAAATATGTTCAGAAAAGTGAATTCTTCCTAGGTGGCAGCTTAACGAATGTTTTGGAAAGTGAATATACTTGCCTATCACCTACAACAAGAGATAGAGTAACCAGCATGAGAAGCCCTCTTTGGACCTTTGCCAATCATTATCCACCCCAAAGATAGTCATAAATCTTACTTTTTCATGATATTTTGCCTTTAATGGACTTCATACAAATGGAATCAAACAGTGTATAATTTTTGGCATCTTGCTTCTTTTGCTTGACATCATGTTTGTGAGATTCACCTGTTTTTTTTCTAGTTTTCTAATTCTATGTGAGATCAGCATGAACTTTATCTTTAACATGGGTTCAAGAATCAGCCCCTTCCCTTTAGTCTCCTTTTTTCAATCCATGTTTTACGTGTAGCAGTCTTTCATTTTCATTGGTGTGTCATATTCTATCTTATGAGTGTACCATAATTAATTTATTTGTACTGTTATTAGTGGACATTTGGGTAATTTCCATTTGGGGGCTATTATGGAAAGAGCTGCTATGAACATGTCTTTTGGCGAATGTATGTACATTTTTCTGATGGGTGTGTAGCTAAAAGTGGAATCAGTCACTGGGTGTATGTATGTTCAGCTTTGGTGGATACAGCCAAACAGTTTTTCTATGTTATAGTGCCAATTTATATTCTCATTAGCAGTGTCTGAGAGCTTGTTTCTCTACTTTCTTGCTAACTCTTAGTACTGTTTTCTTTTGTTTGTTTGTTTTTAAAATTAATCACTCTGGAGTGTATGAGGTAGTGTCTCACTGGGGTTTACTTTGCATTTCTCTGATGACTAACAATGTTGAACACCTTTTCCTATGTTTATTGGCCATTGGATATACTCTGAAATGCCTCATTTGAATCTTTTGTTATGGGGATGTTTACACTTTTCTTGCTGATTTGTAAGGATTCTTTTACATTCTGGATTTAAGTAATTTGCCAGATATAGGTATCACGTAAGTAGAAGTTCTTAAAATCAACAAGGCTTATTTTTTTCAATTTTTTCTTCATGGCCGTTGCTTTTTGTATTCTGTTTAAGAGGTCTTTGCCTATCCTCAGGTCCTGCAAACATTTTCTATGTTAAATTCTAGATTTATTGTTTTGCCTTTTACATTTAGGAAATCCATCTGGAGTTAATTTTGTGTTTTCTTTGAGGTGGACAGTCAAGATTTTTTTCTATATGATTATCCATCTGACTGTCCTTTCCCCACTGCACAGAATGTTACCTGTCCTTCTACATGTAAATCTGTTCCTGGGCTTTACTGTGTTCCTTTTTCCAGTTTGTTCTTATAGAAATACCACACTGTCTTAATTTCTACAGATTTATAAACCTTTTGGTGATGTAAGTTCTCCAATTACATTCTCTTTTTTCAAGATTGTTATGACTAATATTGATCCTTTGCATTATCTTATAAATTTTAGAATCTGTTATTCATTTCCACACTACTAGCTGGCTTTAAAAACCTAGTGATTTGTTCTCTTATACTCCTGGAGGTTAGAGGTCCAAAATCTACATGTCAGCAGGGCCGTGCTCCCTCTGAAGGCTCCAGGGAAAAATACATCCTTATTGTTGAACTGTTGTAAGACTTCTCATAAATTCTGGATACCAGTAATTTCTTAAATCGAGGACTAATATAAAATCTGGATTCAAGTCTTTTGTCAGAATATTTTCTTCCAGTTAGAGGCTTTCCTTTTTATAATGGTGTAGTTGAACAGCAGATGTTTTTTATTTTGATGAAATCTGTTCTATTCTTTTTTTCTTTTGTTTCTGTTTTTGTATCCTAGTGAAGAATTTGCCCTACTGCAAGGTTAAAAAAAAACCCTTTTCTCCTATGTTTTCTTCTAGACATTTTATGTCTAGGTATATGATCCATTTCAAGTGAATTTCAGTGTATGGTGAAGTACGGATTGATGTCAATTTTTTTCACATGGACGGGCAGCACCATTTTTTGAAAAGACTATTCATTTCCCATTGAATTATCTTGGAACCTTTGTTACACATCAATTACCTGTATATGTGTGGACCTATTTCTGGACTCTATTTTTTTTCACCCAACCTTACCTGAATACCACACTGTCATAATTACCTCAGCTTTATAGTAAGTCTTGAAATCAGAGTAGAGCTGTTCCTCCAGGTTGCTCTTTTATTTTCAAAATTGCCATAGCTATTTTAGGTCCTTTTCATTTTCATCATAAATTTTAGACTTAGCTTGTCAATTTCTATAAAGTCCTGCTGAGATTTTGATTGAGATTGCCTTAGATCTATAGATTAATTTAGGGACTATTCTTCACACTATTGAATCTTCCAATCAATTCACATAGGAAGTCTCTCCAATTACTTAGATCGTTTTAAACTTAGCACTAATCTGAGAGAATTTTCAGTGTATAAATCTTATACATAATTTATTAAATTCATCTGTATATATTTCATGTTTTGATGTCACTCTAAAACTGATTTTTATTTATTGATCTTACATTCTGCAACTTTGCTAAGTTTGCTCATTAGTTCTAGGATCTGTTTTGTATGTTCCTTATGACTTTCTATTTACATGATCATGTCATCAATGAGTAAAGACTGTTTTCACTTCCTTTTCCAGATCACATGCTTTAAAAAAAATCTTTCTCAAAAAAAAAAAAAAAATCTTTCTCTTGCTTGATTACACTGGCTAGGACTTCCAGTGCAATGTTAAATAGAAGTAGTAAAATGCAACATCCTTGCTTTCTTCCTAATACGGAAAAAGCATTCAGTCTTTTACCATTAAATATGATGCTAGCTATACAGTTTTCGTAGATACTGTTTATCAAGTTGAGAGAGTTCCTTTTATAACTAGTGTGATGATAATTTTTATCATAAAGTGGTGATAAATTTTATCGAAGTTCTTTCTGTATTTATTGAGATAATTATGGTTTCACATTTATCTATTTATATGGTGAGTTACATTGACAGATTTTTAAATATTGAACAAAGCTTGCATTCCTGGGATAAATTCCACTCAGTCATGATGTATTATTGTTATCAGTCAGGGTTTGATCAGAGGAAAAGAAACCCTCTAAATCATCTAGAATATGGGATTTATTATAGGAATTTGACCTTATGTCATTATGGGGGCCAGTTAAATATTTTATGTATGAGAATATTACTCAGCCATAAAAAAGAATGAAATAATGCTATTTGCAGCAACATGGATGGGCCTAGAGATTATCATACTAAGTGAAGTAAGTCAGACAAAGACAAATATATGATATCACATATGTGGAATCTTTAAAAATGATACAAATGAACTTATTTACAAAACAGAAACAGACTCACAGACTTTAAAAACAAACATCATGGGCTTCCCTGGTGGCTCAGTGGTTGAGAGTCCACCTGACGATGCAGGGGACACGGATTCCTGCCCCATTCCGGGAAGATCCCACGTGCCACGGAGCGGCTGGGCCCGTGAGCCATGGCCGCTGAGCCTGCGCATCCGGAGCCTGTGCTCCGCAACGGGAGAGGCCACAGTGAGAGGCCTGCATACCGTAAAAACAAACAAACAAACAAACATCATTACCAAAGGGGAAAGGTGAAGGAGAGGGATAAATTAGGAGTTTGGGGGTTACCCTAGATACACTACTATATATAAAATAGATAATCAACAAGAACCTACTGTATAGCACAGGGAACTCTACTCAATCCTCTGTAATGACCTATATGGGAAAAGAATCTGAAAAGAATGGATATAGGTACATGTATAACTGAATCACTTTGCTGTACACCCAAAACTAACACAAGATTGTAAATCAACTATACTCCAACATAAAATAAAAATTAAATGTAAAATAAGATAACATTAAAAAATATGTTATATATGGCTATTACTCCTATTTTTAAAGGTGCGGAAACTGACCCAAGTGTTGGAGAACCTGAAGAAAGAAATTCAGTACCAGTTGGAAGAGTCATGGGTTTGTCCACTACCCCAGGAGCTGTGCATGCAGACCATAGTTGGAAAGAACCTGAAGAAAGAAACCTGGAGGGACCTGGGGAAGCTTCAGGCTCAGCTGCTGCTTCTGGAGCTGCATATTCTGGCCCTGGACTCAGAAATGTTATAAGAGGTGATCTAGCGGGGGCTAAGGGAGCTGAGGTCCCAGTAAGGTGAGCTAGCAGATCAGCTATAATACGTGTGCACTGCAGTGGTGCCGAGTGTGCTCATATCGACCTTTCACGCGTAAAAGCGAAAAGGTCGCAGCCCCACTTCCCTTCCAAATCTCATGGAAAATGTCTCTTCAAGGCAATGCTAACTTAAAATTATGGTAGGGTAAGAATTCTGGAAAATGTAGTTCCAACTTAACTAAGTTGATGTCATGCAAATCCACCACACCCATCCCTTTTACATATTGTTTGATTTGATTTAATAATATTTTGTTAAGAATTTTTGTGTCTATACTCATGAGTGATTTGGTCTATAGGTTTCTTTCTTTTTTTTTTTTTTGTTCCTGGTAGTATCTTTATCTGGTTTTGGTTTCAAAATAAAACTGTCTGAAAAAAATGGCTTAGAAAGAGTTCCTCCTGTATTTTTTGAATAGTGTATATATTGATGGATTTAAGACAACACTAGTTATTTATTTTTTTGCTCAAATCATGCTCCTCTGTCCCTTTGACACACCCCCATCACTGTGAAATTGGTTTATTTGTTTCAAACACCGCCTTATTTTCTGGCACTACAACATGCTCCAGGCTCATCCTGGTATATCTCTGCTCCAGTCCTAGAATCAGCCATTTCACCAAAGGAAACCTGGTTCCTTTCATTGGAGAGTGGTATTAGAAATCAAGATCTGGACACTAAGTATGCTTTTCGCTATGGCAACATCATTGCTTCTAAGCCCTCTCAGCTGACAGAGCAAGCGAACTAGTGTGTGTATATTGACCTATGTATACATACCTATGAGTATTTCTCATGAAATACATACCTATGAGTATTTCTATATGTAAAGATTTGTATCTATATTAAGCTAAAATAGTTCTTGCTGATATCTCTAACTCTATTCCATTACCACATGGATTATTCTAGACTCCTCTTCCTACTGTTCTGTAAACTCCCACTCCAACAGTAAGGTATAACTTTATCAACTAGGGTAGAGTCCTTCTGTACAATTTCTTTTTAGTTTTTTTTTTAATTAATTAATTAATTTCTTTTTGGCTGTGTTGGGCCTTCGTTGCTGCAGGCAGGCTTTCTCTAGTTGCGGCAAGTGGGGGATACTCTTCGTTGCGGTGCACAGGCTTCTCATTGCAGTGGCTTCTCTTGTTACGGAGCACGGGCTCTAGGTGCGTGGGCTTCAGTAGTTGTGGCACGCAGGCTCAGTAGTTGTGGCTTGCAGGCTCTAGAGCGCAGGCTCAGTAGTTGTGGCTCGCGGGCTTAGTTGCTCCACGGCATGCGGGATCTTCCCAGACCAGGGCTCAAACCCGTGTCCCCCCGCATTGGCAGGTAGACTCTTAACCACTGTGCCACCAGGGAAGTCCCTGATTTTAGTTTTAAAAACTATGCTTATGTCTAAAGTTACTGAGGTCAGCACATTTCCTTCTACCCTTTTCAGTGAGATTGTTTCATACGTTTGTAATACGGCTGGCTTTGTTATTCTCCATTCTATCCTGGTATTCTCCCAGCCTAAGTGGTTTAAAATTTTTTTTCTATGTTATGTTCACGCTTTGAGCTGTAAAGTTCAGTGGCTTTTGAAAATTGCATAACATCATGTATCCACAATTATAGTGTTATACAGAATAGTTTTACCATTCTAAAAAACTTCCCTATGCTTTATCTATCCCACCCTCCCTCCTCTACTGCCAAATCCCTGGCAACCAATGATCTTTTCATTGTCTCCATAGCTTTGACTTTTCGGAATATAATCAGAATCATAGTATTCAGACTTTTGAGATTGGCTTCTTTAACTGAGAAATATGCATTTAAAATTCATCCATGTCTTTTCATAACTTGATAGCTAGAAATCAGGTCATGTAACTCCTCCAAATTTGTTCTTCAATGTTGTATTGGCTATTCTAGGACTTCTGCCTTTATGTATAAACTTTATAATCATTTTTTTTGGTATTTACAAAATAGCTTGCTGGATTTTGATGGGTGTTGCATTGAATCTAGAGGTCAAGTGGGGCAGAAATGACATCATGACAATATTAAGTCTACCAATCCATGAATCCACAGAATATCCCTTCATTTATTTATATTTTCTTTGAGTTCTTTAATCAAAGTTTGTTATTTTCTGCATGTATATCCTGAAAATATTTTGTTAGACTTACCTAACAAAATACTTACCTACGTATTAAATACTTATTTTTTTGGTGCTATTTTAAATGGCATTTTTAAAAATTTCAAATTCCAATTGTTTATTGCTGGCATAAATTTTCATTTTTGAGATATTTTCATTGAATATAAACTTCTAGGTTGACAGTTGTAGGGTCTTTTTTTTTTCTTCTTCAGAATATGGCTGCATAGTTTGAGATAAGAGGTTCACTGTCATTCCTATTTTAGTTATTCTATATGTAATGGGTCTTTTTTCTGAGTGTGTTAATATTTGCTCTTTATTGTGAATTTTTAGCAATTTGCTTATGATTTATCTTGGAATAATTTCTTTGTATTTAACCCATTTGGGATTTATTGCGGTTCTTGAATCAGTAAATTTATATAGTTCTTGTCAAATTTGGAAGGTTTTAACCATATGTCTTTACCTATTTTTCTCTCCATCCTTCTTTTCTGGGATTCTAATTATACATATATTAATCCATTTTATATTGTTCTATAAGCCACTGAAACTTCGCTCATTTTTTCAGACGTTTTTCTTTTGCACTTCAGTTTGGATAACCTCTATTGTTATGTGCACAAATCTACCGGTCTTTTCTTCTGCAGAATCTAATCTACTATGAATCCCATATAGTAAATTTCTCATTTAGGATATTGTATTTTTCATCTCTAGAAGTTCTATTTTTTTCCTTTATATATCCCTTAATTCTCTCCTCTTTATGTTAATGCTCTCTTTTAAATCCTTAAGCACATTTATAATAGATGCTTAAAATCCTTGTCTGTTCATTCCATCATCTCTGTCATTTCTGAGTCAGTTTCTGTTGAGTGATTTTTCTTCTGGTTATGGGTAGCATTTTCCTGCTTCTTTTGTGCATCTAATAATTTTTTTTATTGGATGCTGAGGATTGTGAGTTTTACACTGTTAAGTGCTGGATTTTATTGTATCTATTTAAGGTATGTTGGACTTTGTTGTGGCTAGAAGTTAAATGAACTGAGCATCAGTTTGATTTTTTCAAGGGTTACCTTTCAGACTTTTTAAGGTAGTTCTAGAGCAGGGTCTTTGAACTTTTCCTATGAAGACTAGGTGGTAAGTATTTTAACCGTTTCAGATCACATCCAATCGATGGTATGTATTCTATATCCTCCTCTCTTCTTTCTTCTTCTCCTCGTTCTTCACCTTCTTTATCTTAAAACCTTTTAAGAACAAAAAAAGCACTCTTAGCTGGGGGCCCATACAATAAAAGGCTGTGGACTGGACTGGATTTGGCTCTTGGACCATTCTCTGTCAATCTCCAATCTAGAGTATCCTTCATTCTAGGACTGGTTTAGCATCACTACTAAAGTGTAACCTCTTTGGAGTCTCCAGTGAAGGTGTCTCTCAGCCCTGCATGAGTTCTAAGAACTTCAGCATACAATTCTTGAATTGTTTGCCTGACCTCATGGACTTTTACTTTATACATGTATAGTTTAGTATTCAACAACAGACTCACCACAAATATCTTCTGAAGCTGTTTCTCCACACAGCTCTCTCCTCTCTAACCACCTAAATCTTCTGAAACTCGGATCTGTGTCTTCTCAACCGAGTGAGTTGCCAAGCTCTCTCTGGGATCTCCTCACTGCTGCATGGTCTGGAAGTTCCTCCAGACAGAAAATCAGGGCAGTCATATGGCTGTTTCCCTTCTCTAATGAACCACAGTTCTGCACTCTCCCAATATATTGCTTTATATATTCTCCCCCTTTCACCCACCCCACACACAGACTTTTCTTGTTGTTTCACTAGAAACAACTAGTGGGAGGGTATGTTTGGTCCCAGTTAGTCCAACACGTCATGAAATGGAGCTTTTCCACAAGAAGTTTAAAGCATGTCTATTTTTCCTGAAAATTATATTAAATTAAATTTCCTGAAAATTTATAGTTGTGATTATTGCTATTTAAGAGTCTCTGAGATTTTTCTTTCTTCTCTACTCTTTCTGCTGTCATACAAGAACAAGTTAGTACAACCTCATCATTAGATTACTGCAACAGCTAGATTCTAAATCTGTGCATCCAATGATTGCATCATATATTTGTAATCTTGAGCAGATCCTTGCCGCCTCTTCTCTCAGGGAAGTCTGGACTTTTATTTTTGATATATACTTTTTTCCCATATTTTTGGACAGCAAACACCTGAAATTTGAAAAGAAGAAATGAGGTTAAATTGAAAAAAAAAAAAAAAGAACAGGTGAGGTACTATGACAACAATATTTATAATTAAAATGAGAAGGAATATTTGTTGAACCAGGCACTATGCTACGTATGTTATATACCTTATCTCATTTAATCTCCACAATGTTTTTATGGTATAAAATATATTTTAGCTTCCACTTTATAGATGAGGAGATTATGAGACTATTGTAGTCAGTCTCCCTTAAGTAGCATGAGTTTGGTTGATTACAACTTCACAACTTTTGATTTCATTAACCAAGGCACTAGAGTCCAACATAAGTCACCTATTATGATTCTGCAGACAGTATTGCGTGATGGGCAACAGCATTAGCTAAATCCTAGCTCCATCCTTTACTACACACATGACCCCTGTAACTTATCCTCCCAATACTCCAGTTTCCAAAGCAAGCGAAAAGATGTAAGTGTTCTTCTCAGTGCTTATGTGTTCATATTGGCAAATTCATATTCTTACCCGGAAGTTCCAATGACAGGAATGGCAGTTCTGAGAGGATGTAGAATTATATAAAGCTCTGGCAAAATGGCATGAAATCATTCTGGGAAACCAGCCTAGCTTGCCTAATGACTTATCCTCTTGGGAATCTAGCCTCCTGCTCTCAATGTCTTTCCAATTGAAAATAAAACAAATTTAGTAAATTCCACCTTGTTCCCTGTGGATTGTTTATCATGAAATACCTTCCAGTTCAGCCTGATTGCCAGTCTTGAAGGAGAGCTGTGCTCTGAAAATCAGAAGCTGTGTAAGGACTGAGGTCCTGCACTATGGGTGGAGGAAAGAAAAAGCCATCGACACGATGCCTATCTACCCTCCAGCTTGCTTAAAGTCACTGCCTTAAATGCTCAGCATCTGGGAATACAATAATTCTGCCTACTCTAGCTTTAAAGGTGAATTTTGTAATTTTTGAAAAGGTCCTTAGAATCACATTGCAGAATTAAAGGGTGTATTATAATTATCAATATCAATAGTAATAAAAGTTTATTAAAGGTCATTAAAATGAAAGGGGATGGCTCTAGATCCCATCAATCTGAATTGACTCCCTCCTCTTGTGTTAATTAGAAAACTCAGATAATGGTTCTACGGGGGAGTACAGGGAAAATTTAATTACGAAAGTTTAATGGGCCACTATCTACTTCCTGCCAGATTAAAAACTGATGATTTACATAATTTTAGATACTACCACAGGCTTTTCTAACAAAACATGTTGCAGAGTAATGTAAAAGTTTACTGAGAGCTTTCTGTTCACTTTAAAACAATGCTAGCAAACACATTTGCATGCTCCTTAAAAAAAAAAGCCACAGTTAAAAGTATATATTCTGCATTTACCAATGCTTACAAACTTAAGTAACAATCAGAAAATGCAGATTTTTACGAATATCAGTTAAAAATAAAATTATATCTCTTATCCTCATGGAGAAAAGAGTACATATTGGGAGAAGTAGATTGTAAGCCACCGAGGAAAGAAGAGGTCTTATTATTTCTGACACGTTTGTCACTGAGAACTCTCTTCCTTGAGTCTTAGTCATTCATTCATTTCCCTTGATCCAGGGCTGCTTGTTACCAACACAAAGTGATAGGATGGTGGAAAGCATGGAATGTAAAGTGTGTGGATGCAGAGAAAAGAAATGGATTGCATAGAAGAGGAGATGATAAAAAGAAATAAGCAACCACTCATTCTTACTCTGACTTACTTTCTAAATGGTGTAGCATGGGTCTCTGAGGAGTTAGCTTTTCAATGTGGCTTGAAAACTATAGACTACCCAGAACCCTTACATGAAACATACAGCTGATGATGAGTTTCATGATGAATTTAGGATTGTTAGCAAGCCCTTTAGATCTGCATTGCTCAGTACAGTCGCCATTAGCCACATGCAGCTCTTGAGCACTTGAAACATTGCTAATCCAAATTGAGATGCGCTGCAAGTGTCATATACACACCAGATTTTGAGGACTTAGTGATTTTGAAAGGTTGTAGAACATCTCATTAATTATTTTTATGTTGCTTACATGTTGAGATGACTGGATTAAATAAGATATATTATTTAAATTAATTTTACATTTCTTTTTATTAAAAAAAATGTGCCTAGTAGGAAATTTAAAATTGAATATGTGGCTTGCATGATATTTCCTCTGGACAGTGCTCCAGATACCTGACAGTGACACTTAGGGAGGTCATGGATTCCAGCATGGAACTTTATGGTTTGGAGGATAATTTTAGGGACCACTAAGGTTCACCTTTGAGAAAGGGGAGAGTGAGGTCCAACTCAGGAAAAGCAAAAGAGGGTAGAAAAGTGTGATACCATGAGGCTTAGGCTAGCCCACAGCTACAGGGATGGAAACAGGTTTCTGGGAAGACACAGTAGCAACACATCATACACAGCTTTAACTTACATTGGAGGGAGAGAAAGAGAGAAAGACATAGACTGAACTGGAGAGGGTGTACAATTTATGTAGAACAGGTGATTCTCCATGTGTCTTCCTTTCCATTCTTTGACCACATGCTCTAGAGTGAGTGACCGTGAAAGAGACACAGGAATCTTGTGTTTCTTCAGTCTCAGGTCCTTTGAGCTTCCCATAGTAAGAGAATTTCTCACATTGCATGTTATTCTAGAGCTTAAAGAACTCTAACCTGAACTAATATATTCAAATTGTGCCGTACACTAAAAAATACCAATTATTCCAACACTGGAGAAGATAGTTGCGGTGTGTTGAACTTATAGAGAGACTATCCATCTGCATATAATATTTTGGGTGCTGTAGAAGGTGTTTTTCAAGAGTAATTATGCTTATATTAGTTCCACCATGTATAATGACTTCCCTGTATGAAACAAGGTTCTCAAACTAAAGAAAAACCTGGAAAGTTGGTTATTTGAAAAAAAGTTACTATATTCTGAAACAGTGTCTACATAAATTAAATAGTTCAATGTAAAATATAAAACTACTAACCCCCCTCCAATAGAAGAACACTGTTGAATATTTAACTGGGCTTGAATTGAAGAAGACTATTCTGAATGCATGAAAGCAATAAAAAAGGCTCAAATAAAAGTATGAATAGATTTGACCAAATAAAAATATAGAGCTTTTGCATATCAAATAACTACAAATAAAAGTCAAACAACCAAAATGGGAAAATTACTTATTATAAGTATAACTGAGTATAACTGAGAAGGAGGCAATATCTTTAAAATCTAAAAAGCTGTTACAAATTAATTTTAAAAAACCTATTAATTCCATTTAGAAAATGAGGGAAAGGGTATAAACTGATAATCCATAGAAGCAGAAGTACAGCAGCCAATAAGCATTTTGAAATTCAATTTTATTTGTACTCAAATAAATGCCAATTAAAAACAAGAAAATACTGTTATTTGTAATAAGAGTTTATAACTAGATGTTTAACAAAATGGTAATGCTTAAGTAAATGATTATACACTGAAGTTATGTAATTCTTTAAAGTTACATTTTCAAATTATTTTTGAGACAGGAAAAATGTTGTAAATGAAAAACAGACTTCTAAATTATATATATTATTTTATTTTTATTTTTTTTTAACATCTTTATTGGAGTATAATTGCTTTACAATGGTATGTTAGCTTCAGCTTCACAACAAAATGAATCAGTTATATACATACATATATTCCCATATCTCTTCCCGCTTGCGTCTCCCTCCCTCCCACCCTCCCTATCCCACCCCTCCAGGCGGTCACAAAGCACCGAGCTGATCTCCCTGTGCTATGCGGCTGCTTCCCACTAGCTATTTACCTTACGTTTGGTAGTGTATATATGTCCATGCCTCTTTATCGCTTTGTCACCGTTTACCCTTCCCCCTCCCCATAACCTCAAGTCCATTCTCTAGTAAGTCTGTGTCTTTATTCCTGTTTCACCCCTAGGTTTTTCATGACATTTTTTTTTTTAATTCCATATATATGTGTTAGCATACGGTATTTGTCTCTCTCTTTCTGACTTACTTCACTCTGTATGACAGACTCTAGGTCTATCCACCTCATTACAAATAGCTCAATTTCGTCTCTTTTTATGGCTGAGTAATATTCCATTGTATATATGTGCCACATCTTCTTTATCCATTCATTCGATGATGGACACTTAGGTTGTTTCCATCTCCGGGCTATTGTAAATAGAGCTGCAATGAACATTTTGGTACATGACACTTTTTGAATTATGGTTTTCTTAGGGTATATGCCCAGTAGTGGGATTGCTGGGTCATATGGTAGTTCTATTTGTAGCTTTTTAAGGAACCTCCATACTGTTCTTCACAGTGGCTGTATCAATTTACATTCCCACCAACAGTGTAAGAGGGTTCCCTTTTCTCCACACCCTCTCCAGCATTTATTGTTTCTAGATTTTTTGATGATGGCCATTCTGACTGGTGTGAGATGGTATCTCATTGTAGTTTTGATTTGCATTTCTCTCATGATTAGTGATGTTGAGCATTCTTTCATGTGTTTGTTGGCACTCTGTATATCTTCTTTGGAGAAATGTCTATTTAGGTCTTCTGCCCATTTTTGGATTGGGTTGTTTGTTTTTTTGTTATTAAGCTGCATGAGCTGCTTATAAATTTTGGAGATCAATCCTTTGTCAGTTGCTTCATTTGCAAATATTTTCTCCCATTCTGAGGGTTGTCTATTGGTCTTCTTTATGGTTTCCTTTGCTGCGCAAAAGCTTTTAAGTTTCATTAGGTCCCATTTGTTTACTCTTGTTTTTATTTCCATTTCTCTAGGAGGTGGGTCAAAAAGGACCTTGCTGTGATTTATGTCATAGAGTGTTCTGCCTATGTTTTCCTCTAAGAGTTTGATAGTTTCTGGCCTTACATTTAGGTCTTTAATCCATTTTGAGCTTATTTTTGTGTATGGTGTTAGGGAGTGATCTAATTTCATACCTTTACATGTAGCTGTCCAGTTTTCCCAGCACCACTTATTGAATAGGCTGTCCTTTCTCCACTGTACATTTCTGCCTCCTTTGTCAAAGATAAGGTGACCATATGTGCGTGGGTTTATCTCTGGGCTTTCTATCCTGTTCCATTGATCTATCTTTCTGTTTTTGTGCCAGTACCATACCGTCTTGATAACTGTAGCTTTGTAGTATAGTCTGAAGTCTGGGAGCCTGATTCCTCCAGTTCCTTCTTTCGTTCTCAAAATTGCTTTGGCTATTCGGGGTCTTTTGTGTTTCCATACAAATTGCAAAATTTTTTGTTCTAGTTCTGTGAAAAATGCCAGTGGTAGTTTGATAGGGATTGCATTGAATCTATAGATTGCTTTCGGTAGTAGAGTCATTTTCACAATGTTGATTCTTCCAATCCAAGAACATGGTATATCTCTCCATCTATTTGTATCGTCTTTAATTTCTTTCATCAGTGTCTTATAATTTTCTGCATACAGATCTTTTGTCTCCTTAGGTAGGTTTATTCCTAGATATTTTATTCTTTTCGTTGCAATGGTAAATGGGAGTGTTTTCTTGATTTCACTTTCAGATTTTTCATCATTAGTATATAGGAATGCCAGAGATTTCTGTGCATTAATTTTGTATCCTGCCACTTTACCAAATTCATTGATTAGCTCTAGTAGTTTTCTGGTAGCATCTTTAGGGTTCTCTATGTATAGGATCATGTCATCTGCAAACAGTGACAGCTTTACTTCTTCTTTTCCGATTTGGATTCCTTTCATTTCCTTTTCTTCTCTGATTGCTGTGGCTAAAACTTCCAAAACTATGTTGAATAAGAGTGGTGAGAGTGGGCACCCTTGTCTTGTTCCTGATCTTAGTGGAAATGCTTTCAGTTTTTCACCATTGAGGATGATGTTTGCTGTGGGCTTGTCATATATGGCCTTTATTATGTTGAGGAAAGTTCCCTCTATGCCTACTTTCTGCAGGGTTTTTATCATAAATGGGTGTTGAATTTTGTCAAAAGCTTTCTCTGCATCTATTGAGATGATCATATGGTTTTTCTCCTTCAGTTTGTTAATATGGTTTATCACATTGATAGATTTGCGTATATTGAAGAATCCTTGCATTCCTGGAATAAACCCCACTTGATCATGGTGTATGATCCTTTTAATGTGCTGTTGGATTCTGTTTGCTAGTATTTTGTTGAGGATTTTTGCATCTATGTTCATCAGTGATATTGGCCTGTAGTTTTCTTTCTTTGTGACATCCTTGCCTGGTTTTGGTATCAAGGTGATGGTGGCCTCGTAGAAGGAGTTTGGGAGTGTTCCTCCCTCTGCTGTATTTTGGAAGAGTTTGAGAAGGATAGGTGTTAGCTCTTCTCTAAATGTTTGATAGAATTTGCCTGTGAAGCCATCTGGTCCTGGGCTTTTCTTTGTTGGAAGATTTTTAATCACAGTTTCAATTTCAGTGCTTGTGATTGGTCTGTTCATATTTTCTATTTCTTCCTGATTCAGTCTCGGCAGGTTGTGCATTTCCAAGAATTTGTCCATTTCTTCCAGATTGTCCATTTTATTGGCATAGAGTTGCTTGTAGTAATCTCTCATGATCTATTTCTGCAGTGTCAGTTGTTACCTCTCCTTTTTCATTTCTAATTCTATTGATTTGAGTCTTCTCCCTTTTTTTCTTGATGAGTCTGGCTAGTGGTTTATCTATTTTGTTTATCTTCTCAAAGAACCAGCTTTTAGTTTTATTGATCTTTGCTATTGTTTCCTTCATTTCTTTTTCATTTATTTCTGATCTGATTTTTATGATTTCTTTCCTTCTGCTAGCTTTGGGGTTTTTTTGTTCTTCTTTCTCTAATTGCTTGAGGTGCAAGGTTAGGTTGTTTATTCGAGATGTTTCCTGCTTCTTAAGGTGGGCTTGTATTGCTATAAACTTCCCCCTTAGAACTGCTTTTGCTGCATCCCACAGGTTTTGGGTCATTGTGTCTCCATTGTCGTTTGTTTCTAGGTATTTTTGATTTCCTCTTTGATTTCTTCAGTGATCACTTCATTATTAAGTAGTGTATTGTTTAGCCTCCATGTGTTTGTATTTTTTACAGATCTTTTCCTGTAATTGATGTCTAGTCTCATGGCGTTGTGGTCAGAAAAGATACTTGATACAATTTCAATTTTCTTAAATTTACCAAGGCTTGATTTGTGACCCAAGATATGATCTATCCTGGAGAATGTTCCATGAGCACTTGAGAAAAATGTGTATTCTGTTGTTTTTGGATGGAATGTCCTATAAATATCAATTAACTCCATCTCGTTTAATGTATCATTTAAAGCTTGTGTTTCCTTATTTATTTTCATTTTGGATGATCTGTCCATTGGTGAAAGTGGGGTGTTAAAGTTCCCTACTATGAATGTGTTACTGTCGATTTCCCCTTTTATGGTTGTCAGTATTTGCCTTATGTATTGAGGTGCACCTAAGTTGGGTGCATAAATATTTACAATTGTTATATCTTCCTCTTGGATCGATCCCTTGATCATTATGTAGTGTCCTTCTTTGTCTCTTCTAATAGTCTTTGTTTTAAAGTCTATTTTGTCTGATATGAGAATTGCTACTCCAGCTTTCTTTTGGTTTCCATTTGCATGAAATACCTTTTTCCATCCCCTTACTTTCAGTCTGTATGTGTCTCTAGGTCTGAAGTGGGTCTCTTGTAGACAGCAAATATATGGGTCTTGTTTTTGTATCCATTCAGCCAATCTGTGTCTTTTGGTGGGAGCATTTAGTCCATTTACATTTAAGGTAATTATCGATATGTGTGTTCCTATTCCCATTTTCTTAATTGTTTTGGGTTCATTATTGTAGGTCCTTTCCTTCTTTTGTGTTTCTTGCCTAGAGAAGTTCCTTTAGCAGTTGTTGTAGAGCTGGTTTGGTGGTGCTGAACTCTCTCAGCTTTTGCTTGTCTGTAAAGGTTTTAATTTCTCCATCAAATCTGAATGAGATCCTTGCTGGGTAAAGTAATCTTGGTTGCAGGTTTTTCTCCTTCAACACTTTCAATATGTCCTGCCACTCCCTTCTGGCTTGCAGAGTTTCTGCTGAAAGATCAGCTGTTAACCTTATGGGGATTCCCTTGTGTGTTATTTGTTGTTTTTCCCTTGCTGCTTTTAATATGTTTTCTTTGTATTTAATTTTTGACAGTTTGATTAATATGTGTCTTGGCGTATTTCTCCTTGGATTTATCCTGTATGGGACTCTCTGTGCTTCCTGGACTTGATTAACTATTTCTTTTCCCATATTAGGGAAGTTTTTAACTATAATCTCTTCAAATATTTTCTCAGTCCCTTTCTTTTTCTCTTCTTCTTCTGGAACCCCTATAATTCGAATGTTGGTGCGTTTAATGTTGTCCCAGAGGTCTCTGAGACTGTCCTCAGTTCTTTTCATTCTTTTTTCTTTTTTCTGCTCTGCAGTAGTTATTTCCACTATTTTATCTTCCAGGTCACTTATCCGTTCTTCTGCCTCAGTTATTCTGCTATTGATCCCATCTAGAGTACTTTTAATTTCATTTATTGTGTTGTTCATCGTTGCTTGTTTCATCTTTAGTTCTTCTAGGTCCTTGTTAACTGATTCTTGCAATTTGTCCATTCTATTGTCCATTCTATCTCCAAGATTTCGGATCAACCTTACTATCATTATTCTGAATTCTTTTTCAGGTAGACTGCCTATTTCCTCTTCATTTGTTAGGTCTGGTGGGTTTTTATCTTGCTCCTTCATCTGCTGTGTGTTTTTCTGTCTTTTCATTTTGCTTATCTTACTGTGTTTGGGGTCTCCTTTTTTGCAGGCTGAAGGTTCGTAGTTCCTGTTGTTTTTTGTGTCTGTCCCCAGTGGCTAAGGTTGGTTCAGTGGGTTGTGTAGGCTTCCTGGTGGAGGGTACTAGTGCCTGTGTTCTGGTGGATGAGGCTGGATCTTGTCTTTCTGGTGGGCAGGTCCACGTCTGGTGGTGTGTTTTGGGGTGTCTGTAGACTTACTATGATTTTGGGCAGCCTCTCTGCTAATGGGTGGGGTTGTGTTCCTGTCTTGCTAGTTGTTTGGCATAGGATGTCAAGCACTGTAGCTTGCTGGTCGTTGAGTGAAGCTGGGTGCTGGCGTTGAGATGGAGATCTCTCGGAGATTTTTGCTGTTTGATATTATGTGCAGCTGGGAGGCCTCTTGTGGACCAGTGTCCTGAAGTTGGCTCTCCCACCTCAGAGGCACAGCACTGACTCCTGGCTGCAGCACCAAGAGCCTTTCATCCACAGGGCTCCTTAATTTGGGATGATTCGTTGTCTATTCAGGTATTCCACAGATGCAGGGTATATCAAGTTGATTGTGGAGCTTTAATCCGCTGCTTCTGAGGCTGCTGGGAGAGATTTCCCTTTCTCTTCTTTGTTCTGACAGTTCCCAGGGGCTCAGCTTTGGATTTGGCCCCGCCTGTGCGTGTAGGTCGCCGGAGGGCGTCTGTTCTTTGCTCAGACAGGACGGGGTTAAAGGAGCCGCTGATTCGGAGGCTCTGGCTCACCCAGGCCGGGGGGGTAGGGAGGGTCACGGAGTGAGGGGTGGGCCTGCAGCGGCAGAGGCCGGCGTGACGCTGCAGCCTGAGGGCGCCGTGCGCTCTCCCGGGGGAGCCGTCCCTGGATCCCGGGACCCTGGCAGTGGCGGGCTGCACAGGCTCCCCGGAAGGGCGTGTGGCTAGTGACCTGTGCTCGCACACAGGCCTCCTGGCGGCAGCAGCAGCGGCCTCAGCGTCCCATGTCCGTCTCTGGGCTCCGCACTCTTAGCCGCGGCTCGCGCCCGTCCCTGGAGCCCTCTCAAGCAGCGCTCTTAATCCCCTCTCCACGTGCACCAGGAAACAAAGAGGGACGTAAAAGTCTCTTGCCTCTTCGGCAGGTCCAGACCCCTCCCCGGACTCTCTCCCGGCCAGCCGTGGCGCACCAACGCCCTGCAGGCTGTGTTCACGCCGCCAACCTCAGTCCTCTCCCGGCGCTCCGACAAAAGCCGGAGCCTCAGCTCCCAGTCCCGCCCGCCCCGGCGGGCGAGCAGACAAGCCTCTCGGCTGGTGAGTGCCGGTCGGCCCGATCCTCTGCTCTGGAATCTGTCCGCTTTGCCCTCCGCACCCCTGTTGCTGTGTTCTCCTCCGCGGCTCCCAAGTTCCCCCACTCCGCCTCCCGAAGTCTCCACCCGCGAAGGGGCTTCCTAGTGTGTGGACACTTTTCCTCCTTCACAGCTCTCTCCCGCTGGTGCAGGACCCGTCCCTATCCTTTTGTCTCTGTTTAGTTCTTTCTTTTGCCCTAACCAGGTACGTGGGGGGTTCCTTGCCTTTTGGGAGGTCTGAGGTCTTCTGCCAGCGTTCAGTAGGTGCTCCGTAGGAGTTGTTGCACGCGTAGATGTACTTCTGGTGTATCTGTGGAGAGGAAGGTGATCTCCGCGTCTTACTCTTCCGCCATCTTCCCGGAAGTCCCCTAAATTATATATATTATATGATCCAGATATACACAAAATATATATACAAAAAATTCTGATTGGAATAAAATATGAACAATAAAAAGCAATATTAATATGTACGAGCTCTTAGCTGTGCGATTACCAATGATTTTTATTTATACTCTTCTATTTTGATATTTCCAATGCTGAGTTTGTATTACTTTTGTTATACAAAATTCTTTAAGAAATATATACAAAAACTTTTCAATCTAACTGGTGATTAAAGAAATATAAATTATAGTAGCGTCAAGTTACCATTTTTTCCCTATCAAATTAGCATTATTTATTCCAAATCCATGAATATGCAGTTAATTAATGTGGATGTGGTGAGACAGGACTCTTGTTGGAAACGTATACAGTGACTGTGGCTCAAGAGCTATCAGTACAGCATGGCTATTTTCAAGAATTCATCTTAAGGACTCAACCTGAAATTTGAACTTAAGATTGTTAGCAAGGTTCATTGTACCAGGATGTTCCTTAGATGCAATTAGAGTATAACATTGAATATGACACAAACATCCAACACAGGTGGGTTAGTTAAATAAGATTCAACTATACAATGATCTATTAAGTAGTTATTAAAAAGTTATTTTGAAAGTGCTTTTAATGGCATGGGAAATATTCATGGCATTTCACAGAGAGCAAAAATTAGAAGGCCAAACTGTATATGCTATATAATCCCATTATACAAAATACTATATTTTATACTGAGAAAAGACTGGAAGGAATCATGATAAAATGTTAATAGCAATATTGCAGTATTATGGTAAGTTAAATTTTTTTCCATTATGGTTACTATTAATTTTTTCTTTACCATTTTCTGTGTTTTCCAAGTTTGCAAATCAGGAAAAATATTTTTAAATAGTTATGACTATAAAAAACTGCTTTTAGTGGTCTGTTCTCTAAGCTGTGCCTCAGAGGTTGCCCTTAGGCATCTAGGACTTGAGGAATCCATAAGGTGTTCAAGGAAGAAACACTAGTTTCTGATAGGAGCTGTGGTCAGGAGCTACTGCCAGTGAAATAGGGAAGAACAAATCTGACCCCATATTGGATCTGTTTCTTTCACCCTAACCTTTGTATTCTACTGCTTTTGCTACAATATAAGAATGCTGCTTAAAGCCTGAAATATACCGGATAGCCCATTCTCAAGGCACCAACTTTTAAAGGTATAACACTTTTCCATTCATATAGAGATAGAAAGTTTCAGAACAGAGAATAATGTGTGCCTTGTTGGAGGTTTACAGAAACATCGTGACTTACACTTACTGGATAGCTGCAAGAACAAAGGATTCTGACACCAAGAAGTTTGCAACAACCAAGCACACCCCGTCCCCTTTTAGTATAAAAGTTGCTTGAATTCTAACTAGGGTAAATTGGTTCTTTGGGACAGTAGTCCACCATCATCTTGGTCTGCTGGCTTTCCGAATGAAGTCTCTATTCCTGGCCCCAACAACTCATGTCTCGATTTATTGGCCCATCATGCAGTGAGCAGTATGAGCTTGGACTTGGTAACACCAGGAGGGGAAGCGTTTGCTGCTGGGAAGGAAGCCCTGGCCGGAGACACAACCTCCAAGAGCAGCTGTTGGAAGACTTCTTTATCATTTCAGAGAAATGCCTGCTGTGGGATCAATGCATGAAGTCTTTACGCAGAAAGGTCATCAAACCTCTCCATCCTCCTCGTGAGCAGAATCATTCAAATGAAGAGGGTCAGCTTTCTTTTTTTCTACGCTACTTGTAATCTTAGGGCAGAGTGAAGACTGTAGACTTTTCATTATAATCCTCTCTGAGGAGAGAAAAAATATTTTTCTTCTGGAAATCTACCAATACTTAAAGTGCACTCTGGATGGGGCCTTACAGATCATAAGTAATAGATTGGTGCTCAGATTCCCAGCCAGAATTGTGTTGCCAGGGGAAAGAGGTTAAACAGGAAAATGTTACATGTTTTAAATGCTTGTTAATTTTAAATTTTATTTATTTTATGAGTACCTGATTATATGGACCAGTCAGTGGTCTTTAAAATGTTTTTGTCCCAGGTCCCATCAGCAAAAATGTATTGGGCAACCCTCTGATACAAAAGTTTTTACTCAAAAATTACACAATATTATGATACACTAAGAGTATGTTTATTACAAATATACACACATATACCTGTGTGCATATATAACTTGCAAAAAATAGAATTTTAGAAGGGTTAAGATAAATAAAAAATCAATAACATTAAAAATAGTTTTATTTATTGATGATATGAAAAGCACTGTAATACGAACTGTGGTTGAAAATGCTTCATTAGTTCTGAAAATTTTCAGTTAATGCTTTGTAATACAGTGATTTGAAGGTCTGGTTTTAAAGTCTTAATTTTAGCACAGAGTTTTAAGGAATGCCATTGCTTGGAAAGAAGTATTTTACAAAGAAAGATAGATCCAAATGGAAGACATTTACTCTTGGCTCACCTTACTAGATCATGATACTTATTTTTCAATCCCAAGCTCCAATTATGCAAAGGTATTTACTGTTGGCAGGACTGTGGGGAAACAGACACTCTCATACATTGCCGGTGGGAGTGTAAATTAGTGCAACATTTATGAAGTTAATTTGGCAGTATTTTTCAAAATTACAAATGCACACACTTTTTGATTCAGATATTCAACCTCTTAAAAATTTATCTGACAGCCATCCAAGCATGTGTTTAAAGTGACACACAAGAGAGGTTATCCAATGCAGCATTGTTTGCCACAGGAAAGGACTGGAAATAGTGTAAATATCTATCACTTGGGGACTGGTACATCAATCATGGTATATCTATAAAAAGGAATATTGTACAGCCATAAAAAGAACATGAAAACTCTTTATGGACTGATATGGAAGTATTTCCATGATATAGCAAGTGAAAAACTCTAAGGGACAAAATTACCACTATTAATATTGTAAAAGAGAGGGTATAGGAAAGGGAACATGGAAGTATGCCAGCTGGCTGTATATGAACAATGTGTCTCGGGAAGGATTCATGAGAACCTGGTACCTCTGATCCTATCCAAGATGAGTCATGATGATTAGAAATAAGAGTGGTTGGATGACTTTTCATACTTTATGCTCTCATGTGTTTTGGATTTTGTACAATATACAGGTATTATATGTTTAAAAAAAATTTAAGTTATTAAAAAGACTCATTTTTTTAAAATGAAGCACATTGATAACATCCTATAGCATGTACACAGCAATATATTACAGCTGCAAAGTACAGATGTAAGGGATATACTGTCAAATCCTCCACTTTATAGCTCTTACAGTCTTCTTTCAGGATATATTAGGTTCTATATGTCACATGAGGACCAAGGGTGTAGGCAGTCTCCACCCCTATGTTAAAGATCAATAAAGCTTCATTTCTCTTTTTACAATTTAGACAGAAAATAAATATAAATACAAGTTGTATTATTATTATTCACTCTTCCTACAGTATTTTCAACAACCCTCTGGATAGAGACACCCTGCTTTGGAGACTACTAGTCATTGAGCTGGCAAAAGTCATGGTACCAAGATAAAACAACCAATCATTAGAATAAACTAAGAGATAAGAATTTTCAAATGTGTCCTACTTGTTTATAATAGCCAACATTTTTTCCACAATGTAAATTCTATACAGCAAAAGCTATATACTAAGTCAGTGGGAGGGTAACTTATACTTCAGAAGTCTTTGCCCTCTCTATTTCTACAGCACAGACACTAACCATGGGCTACATTCAGGTCACTTCAGACATTACAACAGAATAACTACTTTTGATCAATCGTTTGAACATCAGAAATATTTTCCTTTAAAATAAACAGACATTTATACAAAGGACAACAAAGGAGGTGCCCCGAAGCAAAACAAAGAAACAGAAAAATTCAGTTTGTGTTGTTGCCTTTTCTAGCTGGGTTCTGATGTTCCACACTGAAGAATCTTGTGTTATGAATACAGGCTGGTTGTCAGTTCTAATTGGGGTAGATGTGGACGGTTTCCTCCAGCAGCTCTCTGGCCTGAAGCTGTCTATCTGGCTTCTAGACACTACTGTGTCATCAGCATGTCCTTGAACATTTCACATGCAGATCGAGTTAGTGGTTCATAGCAGAAACAAGATGCTAGAGAAGCCATGTGATGGCATTAGATACTCTTCTTATAAAACAAGATGGCAATCTTGTTTTATAAGAAGGTCAGTGAGTCCAAGGACCCAGAAGGAGCACAGACAAATATTTATGCCCTGAACACCAAGCAAACATAGTGTAATGAGCTATTTCCAAAGCACTTTAACATTTTCTAAGAGGAAGGAATACCACAAATAGCAAGAGAGTAAGAATGAAGAAAAGTTGTCAAGAATGCATCAAGATGCAGACGCTCTGTTTTCCATATTTTTATTTGCAAACTTTGACCTGAAAACCAGATTTGCACTCCCCTACTTGTCCATTTAACCAATGCTTGGTCATCCTCCAAGAGTTACCTGGAATATAGCCTTACCCAAATTTATCAATCCTCACAGCAGTTCCTACAGATGCAGAATTAATTGTTTCCTCTCTGTTTCAATAACACATGAGGGGCAATGTCTATTCTTGCCCATCCCTCTTGTGTTCTGGGAACATGCGTCCCAGAACAAGTGTTTTTGTCTACACGTCTGGCTCCCCTACTGGAATGGGCTTCTCAGGCAATGACCATCCCTTAAATCACATTTGAGAGACATTTGATTGTCTAGTGCTGAGTGTTGTGCCTGACACTTTTGGATCTGTCCTACAAGTTGATTTCAGATTGAATGAATAAATACAATTTGATTTGATTATTTGCCTATAGAATTTTTCCTCTCAAAATTTTTTTATTACTTTAATTTCTCTAGTCATCCCTTGAGCAATATTTTCATGTTGGTCTGCTGCCTTTTGTAATCAGTGCAGTTGTAAACTCTCCTTCATGCATCCATAAAGATGTGGATATATTTTTGGCTTATACTTTAGTTAAGAAAATGGCTGGCACATAATAATCAAAGTCAAGAAAAGAAGGAATTTTAATTTCAGAACCAGTTTCTCTAGGCTACTAAATAACATTCATCAAAAAAATTCCCCCCACCCCCAGGGTCTGGTAAACAAAACTTACAGTAACCAAGAGCAACCAGGACAAAAATTAAGTTGGCAGAATATTGTTCTTATAGTTTCCCAATTTCCCTTTATCTGCTTCTCATCATCTACATACAGACTGTATCTTTTAATTTCTTTTTTATTTTAATTGCCTATTATGTGTTCCAGATCCAGAAGGTTTTTTTGATTTTTGTTTCTGTTTTCTGTTGTTGTTGTCATTTGTTTGTTTTGGTCTGGAAATTATTTGAAGAAAAAAATAAATCTCTAGATGTGACCTAGTCAGAATTTAAAGTTTATGAGTATTTTCATTTGAATAGGAAAAATCTTTGCCTACATAACTTAAGGGAATGGTTTTTGAAGATGAAGTTATCTTTGAGAATAAAATTATGTTTCTATTGAATGAATGAGATGGTGTGGTATAATAAGAAAAATGCACTGGACTAGGAATCAGGAGATTTGATCTATCACTGATGAACTCTCTATTTCATAGAATCTAAGACATATATTTGGTCATCTTTTAATACCTGTGAAATCAGAATGCATCTGACTGTGGCATATATAGTTTAATTGACTGTTTTTTAAATAAAATAATAATACATATTATTATTAATAACACATTATTAATTATTAATAAATTAATTATAATTAGTTATTAATAAATTATTAATAATACATATTATTAATATACATAAAATAATAGTACATCTTACAATTCATAGCATTTTAGAGGCATTAAAACATGGTGAATGTGATGCTTGGCAATTCATACATTCACATAGTCATTCATTCTGTTATTTAATAAGAGTTTATCCAGCACATGCTAGGATCCATTGCATTTGGCCTTGGGAACTCAGGAATATTCCTATGTTAAGGTTTCTGGTCATTTAAAGAGTGAATCTGGGACTTCCCTGGTGGTGCAGCGGTTAAGAATCTACCTGCCAATGCAGGGGACACAGGTTCGATCCCTGGTCCAGGAAGATCATACATGCCGTGGAGCAATTAAATCCGTGCGCCACAGCTACTGAGCCTGTGCTCTAGAGCCCGTGAGTCACAACTACTGAGCCCACACCCCACAACTACTGAAGCCCGCGCCTAGGGCCCGCGTGCCACAACTACTGAGCCCGTGTACCACAACTACTGAAGCCTGTGGGCCTAGAGCCCCTGCTCCACAACAAGAGAAGCCACCGCAATGAGAAGCCTGTGCACTGCAATGAAGAGTAGTCCCCACTTGCTGCAACTAGAGAAAGCCTGCGCACAGCAACGAAGATGCAACAAAGCCAAAAACAATAAACAATAAAAATTGAAAAAAAAAAAAAAGTAAGTTTGCTGTTTAAAACAAAATAACAACAATGTAGTGTAAGGTTTAAAACATGTACAGGTAAAATATATAATACAATTATACAAAGGATGAGAAGGAATCTAAATAAAAATATAGTTATAAGATTCTTACATTATGTATCAAGTGGGTAATATTAATTCTAGGCAAATTATGATTAAGGATGCAAACTGGAATCCCTAGAGAAGTCACTAAAAAAATAAACTACACACACAAAGAGGTGCAAGTAAAAGCCAATGCAGTAGATAGAGTGTAATATTAAAATATTATTTGCTTAACCTAAGAGAATTCAAAAAGGGGAAAAAAGGAAGAAATAACAGAGTGGATGAGTAAAAAGCAATGGCAAGATGATAAGTTTAAATCAAGTTATATTGATTATACATTAAATATGAATGAAGTAAACATTCCAATTCAAAGATAGAAATTATCAGACTTAATAAAAAATGATACAACTATATACTACTTAAAACATCTACACTTCAAATATAGAGACACAAACAGATTGAAAAAGAAAATGATAGAAAAAGCTATACCACACCACACTAATCACAAGAAATTTGAGTGGCTATATTGTTATTAGACAAAGTACATTTCAAGAAAAGGACTTGACAGAGAAGAAGGTCATTTCATAATAATAAAAGAATCAATTGATCAAGAGGACATCATAATCTTAAATGTGTATGAATCTAATAACAGAGCTTTAAAATACTTAAAGCAAAGCTGACAGAACTAAAGGGAAAAATAATAAAAGGTACATCATAATTGAAGATTTTTACACCCTCTTTTCAGTAAGTGATAGAACAAATAAACCACATATCAGTAAATATATAAACATTTGAACAATATTCTTAATCTATTTGATCTAAGTGACATTTATAATACACTGTAACTAACCACTGCAGGATACATTATTTTTCAAGAGCTCATATAATATTCTTCAAGAGAGATTGTACACTGGGCCATTAAATAAGTGTCAATTAAATTATATCAATTATGTGTTCAACTATACTAATTAAGCATCAATAATAAAAATTCTCCCAAATCTGGAATTAACTAACACATGCTTCTAAATAACCAACAGGTCAAAGAAAAAAATAAAGAAAATTTAGAAAATGTTTTACCAGATGATAATAAAAACACAACATCTCAAAATTTATGGGAACAACTTAAGAATTGCTTAGAAGAGGTTTATTACATTAAAATGCTTATATTAGATTAAAAAAAGTCATAAAATTAACTATCTAAGCTGCCATCTTAAGAAGCTACAGAAAAATTCAATTTAAACCCAAAGTAAGTAGAAGAAAGAAAACAATAAAGATAAGAATGCAAATCAATGAAACAGGACAAAAAGAAAATCAACAGCGCAAAATTGGTTATCTAAAAAGGTTAACAATCCTCTAGTCAGATTCTTCGAGGAAAGAGTCTTCATTCACTATTGGGAATGAAAGAGGGGATATCACTAAAATATTCCACAGACATAATTTTTTTAAGTTATTGTTTTAGTGACCCCTCTAGAATTTACAATATACAAAATATACAAATTACAAAATATTATAACAAAATTAACTTCAGATTTATGTTAACTCCAGTAAGATCTAGAAACATTATTTCCATATAGCTCCCTGTACTTCCTCCTTTTTAAGATATTTTTAAACATATTGCATAGATATGTGAGTGTAATATATACATTATTAATATATTAACATATATGTTACACACATTGCATATATGTGCTATATATGTTACAAACCCAAGAATAGTTATAATTATTGTTTTATATAATTTTATATGTTTAGAGATACTAGGAGAATAAAGGAGATCACAAATATATATGTATAATAAATGAAGCAAGAAAAATAAATAAGCATTTATACTTATCATCACCTATATAATTATCCTTATCAAAACTTTGTTTTTTTCACGTGGATTTGAATTACTGTCCGATGTCACTTCCTTGAAGCCTGAAAAACTTCCTTCATCATGTATTTATATTAGGGCAGGTCTGCTAACAACAAATTCTCTTATTTTTTGTTTTCTGGGAATATCTTTATTTCACCGTTGAAAGATATTTGCTGCACATAGGATTCTTGGTTGACAGGGTTTTATTTGTTTGTTTGTTTTCAACATTTTGAATATGTTGTCTCACTCCCTTTTGGCTCCTATTGTTTCTGACAAGAAGTCAGCTGTTAATCTTATTGCCATTTCCTTGTATGCCATGAACCACTTTTCCTTTGTTGCTTTTAAGATTTTCTCTTTGTTTTTAGTTTTCAACAATTTGGCTATGAGGTATCTATGTGTGTATTTCCTTGAGTTCATCTTTGCTGGAGCTTGTTAAGCTTGTTGAACATGTAGATTCGTTTTTTTTTGTTTGTTTGTTTTGTTTTGTTATCAAATTCAGGAGGCTTTCAAGTATTATGTTTCTTTTTTTTTTCCTGTAAGAGGGACCTTGAGGAGGGTGATTAGGACAGCCTATCCGACAAGCAGTAGCATCGGTTCACTATGCAGACTCTATTTACCTCTGCTATGAGACGGGTGCAGATGTTGTATGAAATGTTCTCCTAAACTCTGCAGCAGCCAAGATTTTAGATGGTAGGACTTGTTTATATCCAGACCCTCACTTTAGGAACTGGTCAAGAAATAGTTACCGAGGATGCTTAGAAAGATGAGAACTGAAGTTACAGCTCTGTTTCCTCTCTATTAACACCAGACTTTAGTAAGTACATTTGTTACTATCAATGAACCAATGTTGATATGAATCACACTTTCCTGATTCTTTTCATGTCTCACTTTTTAATTTTTTTGCTGAAACTGAACATTTTATTTAATGTATGTAACAACTCCAGATACTGATCCTGTCCTTTTGGGGCTGGTTATTTTCCCTACAGTGTCTATTTTTCCTACAGTGTTCAGTCTATGATGTCCTTACTCAGACTTTTCCCCCTTACTTAATTTTTAACTATCTAGAGGTCACCTCAGGTCAATATAAGTCATTTATTGGTCAAAGTTTATGCTTAGGCTCCCTCAGCCAGTTATATTTTCACTCTTTACCCTTGGATGCATATGTCATGGACACTGCTGTCATAGTTCAGGGAGTTCATTTACTATGCCTTTTGTTCATCCAGAAGCTAATAGCTCAGAGGTGCTCTCTCTGGTCATTTCTGAGAGAGTACAGCCTTGAGCATGCATCCAATCTTCCAGGCTACCACAGATGAGTGCGATTTACTTTTAAGCCTGAATTTCTGATGTCCCTGGGTCAGAGTAGCCTATTGTTGCCCCTGAGTTAAAGTAGCTGCTTGTTTACCCAGCAGTTGGTCAGTGGTTGCACTGAAGTCCCTTGATCCAGTTAGACTTTTACCCTTTGCAGACCTGTGTGTGGCTTGGAAAATACTTCCAAGTATGCTCATATCCTTCAATGATTTGTCCTATAAGGGTGCAGCCTAGCATAGGCACATAGGCTTCCTGACCAGAGTTAACTGTGATCCCAAGAGAGCTCTTCTTGGCTATTTCTCTTCCATTTCTGGCTGCACTGTGATTTTTCTTTTTTCACAGAGCTAGAAGACTCCTCTTAATCGCTCTTCACCACATTCTCCATTGTCTTTGACAACAATTGCCCCTAGACAAATGCCCCTAGTTAGTCCTCTCAGGTGGAGCTCTGGAGCTTGCCATCTTTAGAGTATATCTCTCCTCCCTGGGCAGGACCTCAGGGTCACTGCACTACAGCTAGGAGGGGACAGTAGCCTAATTCTCCTGGAGTGACACCTCTACAGACACTGGAGAGGGGAATACTAGCTTCTGATCTTCTAGGCTTCACAGACTCTCTGGCCTACAAGCATGCTGTGGTGGGGGATATGGGGCAGGGGGACATCAGGCCCCAATAACTGATTGGCATGCTGAAACTGGCATAGACATTCTGCTCTAAGAGCTAGGTGAGGAAAGGGAGCCCAGTTCTCTGGGCTATGCCTACCCAGAATAGGACTTCTACAACACAGAGCTGGGAGGCAGGGGGGAGGAATGAGAAACACTGGTGCCCTGCTCCTCTCAGGGTAAAACCAAAGCCACAGGCTGAATGATGAAGAAGGCTTCCATAACATAGAGGTGGGGGAAGGGAGGTTAGGAGCAGCTCAGGGCTCAAATGCACTAGACTCTTGTTCTTACTGAGATATAGCAGATTTTCCTGAATAATATTTCTCTGTTTACTACATGTTCTTAGATCAATTTCCAGACATTTTAAACATTTTTTAAAAGTAATTTTCACCAGTTAAATAGTTACTTGACTGAGAAAAAGTTGGCCAAAGTCCTCACAGAGCCATTTTAGAAGTACTGTCTGTACAGATGTAAAATTTTAATATTGTAGTAGTATGAGTAATTTTATGCCCATAAATTAGTCAACTTAGATGAAATGGATAAACTCCTTGAAAATCACAACTTATGAAGAAAATTATGAGAAGAAACAAATAATCCTATGGGTATATTTATATCTGTAAATATATATCTGTATAAATACATATATTTCCTTTAGATGTTATAGCTATTATATCTAAATTAAGCATAATTTAGATATTATAATTGATATAGGGTGCTGCGGCTTACAACAGATATTAGAATTCCCTTTGATAAATTTGGGGGGTGGGTGAAAAGCAGACAATATCATCCATTTAGATAGATGTTTCATTTAGTTCTTAGTGAAGCAATTTTGCTATAGGCCACAGAGTTGGAAAGATTTTTAAAAATATCAAGTATTATTTCTAAAATCATTTAAAGACTTAGTTAACCTTTTTATTCAGAAATATAACAATAATAAATAAATTACATTTAAGAGAAATTATAGACATATTTTATAAATACAAAATCATTTGAAAACCAAAGCAACAATTTATCAGTTTGTTCTATTCGTCCAAATAGATTTGAAGAGTGGTTCTAAGAGAACCACGTCCCATGTTTTGGCTGTTTTACCACTACCCTTGAGCACACCTTGAGACCACTACTTTCAGATGTGCCTAATGCCTAAAATTAGTTGTGAGGAATAAGTTTACTTCTGTGTTGTCATAAGGTTTCTGGAGGCCTCACTAGATATGAAGGTGTGGAGGGATGTGTAAAAATGATCATATTCTAAGAAATGACTGAGATAACACGTGTGCAATTTATTATAAATTGCTTATTTTGTAGACATTTCTACTCAGGAAAAATGAAGTAGAGAATTGCTACAAATTTCCCTGCAAAATGTGCCTGAAGGTTCCAAATACTCCTGTCTAAATGATTTAAATGATGATGCTAAAGTGGTATTGAACTCAGATATCTGTAAATTGCCTTCGTTACCTAACACACTTTGAGTGAGGAGATACCACCTGAGAAGAATTAACTGAGAAGGGGATCCTATAGATACCTAACAGCTGCTCCTTCCAAGACTGGGAAATGGCATCATTAAGGATGATAAATGACAAAGTTGAAGGACAAGAGGTGAAATTGGCAGGTTATCCTGGAATATGGTAATGAAATGTTGTAATAGCACTTGGATTGGCTTCAGTAATTCCTTGTGCAGAAATGTCTCATGCATCTGGTGTCAAATTATTGAGTTCCATCTCCAAGAAGGAGGGATATTGGAAATTTACCTAACTCTTATTGGCAGGGGACTTAATAAGAGCCTAAATGAACTTACGAAATTTTTCCTGATACCACCATTATTTGGAATCTTTTGTAAACCTTAATGAAAGCCCTTTTTTTTTTCCACAAACAAACTTCTGTCAAAGACTCCCCATACCATAGTAATTGAATTTTTTATCCATTATTCCAGTCTACTGAGCTCTGTTGAAAGCCTGCTTTTATGATCCAATAGATAACTCCTTATTTCAGCTTTATGTCATCTCAAGATATGATCAGAATATCATTAGGCATACTGTGACCCAGTTTCCTTATCTATAAAATGGGGATTATAATAATATCTAATCCAAAGGGTTCTTCTGAGTCTTGAGTGAATTAATGCATGAAAAGTTTACAGTAAACTCTCAACATTTAAAATATTATTATTACTATTATTCAATACATTGATTTAAGATAATGACAAACTCAAAACCAAGACCAAACTCCACACACCACTACATGTGCTACTATTGGGTTGGCCCAATTGTTTCTCGGAAACAATAATCTAATAATCAAAATTACTTGAGTTTACTTGTTTTGCCAGTGACAAATCCATTTGATTGGACCAGCCCTCACTCTATCTCCTTCTTCTCACAGGAATAAAATGATGAGTTCCTGTCACATGTGTTGCTCAAGTCAAGGTACACCATGTAGTCTTCTGATATAAGTAAACAACTCCATTCCAAACAGGAAACAAATTTCCATCGCACATGACTTTTCCTCTGTGAATATCTGACATGCTAGGGACCATCACTGTCTTTCATGAATGTTTTGATGCTCTTCATGAACTCATTCTTTCTTTCTTTTGGTTTGTTGAGTACTTTCTATGAGCTGGGTAATGACCTCTATATTAGAGATAAAGAAATAGATGTAAATTATTGTTTGGGATTTCTTAAAGTCTGAGGAAATATGGGTCATCATTACAATTTTATGGGGAAATTATGACAGGGGCCATGAAGGTCCAAATGTGGATTTTATACAACATTTCCTTTAGGATGTGACACTTGAGCTGTCTTGAAGACAAGTGAATGTGAGGGCATCCTAAGAAGAGGCGTGTGTGAAGGGATAAGAGGTGTGTGAAAGAGGAAACTGTCAAGATAAGGGAAATAGTGTGACCTGTAGGGTTGTCTGGGAAATTGTAGGAAATGATGCTGGAGAGGTAGGCAAGATTGGCTGATATAAATTAATGAGAGAACAATACTGCATAGTACATGATTTAGTGCTAGATTACTTATTAAAGACTGTGGACACCAAGGGGGGAAGGGGGGGTGGGATGAACTGGGAGATTGGGATTGACATATATACACTACTATGTATAAAATAGATAACTAATGAGAACCTGCTGTATAGCACAGGGAACTCTACTCAATGCTCTGTGGTGACCTAAATGGGAAGGAAATCCAAAAAAGAGGGGATATATGTATACGTATAGCTGATTCACTTCATTGTAAAGCAGAAACTAACACAACATTGGAAAGCAACTATGCCCCAATTTAAAAAAAAAAGAAAAAAAAAGTTGCAGGCAAGAGATGGCTCAAGGATGAGGAAAGGTTATGTCAGAGGTTGGCTGGGATATGACTGTACTCCAAAATCTGTGACTCTTAACCCTCTAAATATGCCTCCTCCCTGGAAAAAGGTCACAAAGAAGTCACCATGCTCCAACATCAGTGCAGGTCATGAGGACCATGGCAGCCCCAGAGACTCGAAAACTCTCACCCAACACCATTGTGGGCAGTGGGATGATGACTTTTCCTGCCCCTCCAGGAAGCCTTTAGTGTAGGCAGCCTGGTATGAAGATAGCTCACTCTTTCTCCTGCAAAGGAAAAGACTAGCTGTAGATTCCATCTGAACTGCCTTTCTTGTACATGTGAGTGCTATTGTTCTCCACACAATGGGAAAGAGAAGAAACTTGTCTGAAGAATAACTGACACTAGAATTGTTATCCAATTTCAACCATATATTCTTGTTCCTGCCTCACTTCCGGCTCACAAAAATTGATGTTCGAACCTCAGAGTCTTTTTAAGCTATCAGAATAGTGCAAATAAAATTTCTATGCTGTCCACAGGAATTTTAATTTAATAAATTTCCTAGGAAAAAGCCAATACAGGATATGACATTTTCCTTGAGTTGGAACCTAAGACTTCAATGAGTGAGAATATATTAAGGGTCAAATAGTGTCACCAGCCACTCTGACCAATTCTTGCTGACTTAATCCCAAACTGATTAAAGAACCCTAGGAAGTGTCTTACTTCTTAAGATTGTTGTTGTCACAAAATCTTAATGGTCCTTTCAAATGAAAATGTACCTTGCAGGCCTAGTAACTGACCTATTTGATTCCAACATAGATCATAATAATTTGACAGTGTCACTTATTTTAGAGTCTGATTGCCTTCTTTGCCTCCGGGTGCTAGAGAAAAAGGGATTTTGTGACTGAAAGGGTTAAGTGGATTTTATTATAATGTGTTCCTATTACATTTCCCTCCCTTCAGCTCTTTCACAAAATGTTAATCTAATTGTGATACTATCACTTTGATGACAATATGACAAGACAGACAAATTTGATTTTATTCTCCACAGAGCAAAGCATATGCTGCTTGGGAGGCTTTGACAGAGAGAAGGACATAAAACAAATGGAGTTCATGAATATACAATTTTTATTGTACACAGTAGTGACATCCAAACTTCAGAGACTAGGTGGGTGAGACTGAGGCTTTCCTATTGAGATTAATGGGTACGTAAAAAGGTGCCAATGGAGAGTACTACAGTTTATGTTAAAAATGTCGATGTGGATAAGAATAATTTTCTTCTCAAGATGAATGATACTCTTAATGGCTGTGAGACATTCGTGCCCAGTAGCAGTTCCTACAAAGTAATTTTTGTTGTTATTGTAAATTATATAATCTTAACTGCAATTATAGTCCTGTTTAGGTAAAGGTCAAGTTAGTGCTGGAGATGGTTATAAAGCAAAAAGGAAATTGGTATATGGATTCCCTTGTTGATAGCTTATGAATGATTTCAAGTGAGATGATTTTTGGTAACTCTATTTCTCGTTTAATGTAATATAGCAAGTAGAGACAGCACACATTAACAAAACACAAATTAGATTTCTCTAAGTAAACATGTATCTTCTAAAGGAGTGGAGCTGTTGGAGAAAGGACAGTTTGAAGGTTAAAGACACCGTGCAAACAGGGGAGGCGCATTTTCAAGAAAATCAGAAGAATGAGAAGTATTGAGAAATTCTCATTGTTAGGTTTAAATCTCTATTTTTTTAATTTGGCTTACTGAAACATGAAATCCAACATGGTTCCTGGTGTTTGCTTTGAAAATGTTACTAGGATATTAAATGAGATTTAACCCACCTTGTCTTAACCCAGGATGAAAATGATTGTCTTGAATATCCTGGTTGCTAAAGCAGTAGTTTGAATCTTCATAGGATAATGAGTTCAGAGTGATCGATACAGACCAAAATTGAATCTCAAAGTTTATTCTTTATTTTACAGATAGGAATAAATGCCCAGATAATAATATGAAATGCAAAAGCAGTTTGTCAAACTTCAAGGTTTTTTTTTAAAGATTATAATACATTTCCTAAAATTAAAGACCGGGAAAAATGTACTTAGAATTAACTGAAGTAATATGTCTCAAGAAGTATAAACCTTTATGGTTCAACTACATAGTTTCCTTCCACTTGAGCTTCTATATGATTCTGATCCACAGGAAAACTTTCACAGAATATAATGTTAAGTGAAAAGAGTTAGATCAACCTTGATATTGAAGGTCTTTTAAGATCATGTAGTAAACAATAGTTTCCCTGTTAAGAGACATATCCTGTTGGCCAACCTAGCATCTTTTGGGGAAAATGTCTCTCCTTGTATCAAGTAGGGCTGCTTCTACTCCCAGGCTCTGAAAGTGGGTTTATGACTCAGGCCTGCCCCATCCATGTTCTCCTGAAATCTCCTGAAATTTGGAGCTCTTATGAAAGAAGTATGCTTTTTTCTTCCCTAGCAGTCGGTCTGAATGTGGCTAGTGGGGCTCTTTCCCACCATGTTAGGAAATCTGCCCGAGAGTAACCCCAAAACAGGAGATAGCAAATCCAGAGGAAGAAAGAGTGCTTGTGGATGCGTATGTGCTAGACTCAGCCGTAGCTACACAACCTTGAACATCTTCATGGCCTGAACCATCACATTTACTTCTTGGTTAAACGAGATGGAGCTCCATTTTCCGTCCTTTATAAATGAAAGTATTCTAAAGAGTTCTTTAAAGACCATTTTTGCTAACTCTCCTATAATATCCCTAATGTCTAAGTGGAAAAAAATAAATAAATTACTAGGATAGAAATGAGAAGAGCAGAGTCTGTGAATAGCTTTGTCATTAACGTGTTCTGTCCTTAGTAGGAAATTCATGTATCATTGCTGTCTAGCTCTTTTCGGGAACGAACCTTTTATTATTTCTTCTGTGTACCCAGTGTTGTGTAAGATTGTATCTACTGAACCAGCCAATAATAACGAAGTCATTTTTCTATTTTCAGATAATTGAATATGCTCACATTTGATAATCGGAGTTCTAGGTTAGTGGAGATGCTAGTTTTAATATTCTTAATTGTAAATTCCAGCCCAAAGAAAATTTGACCTGGGTCGACTCAAAATGAAACAGGTACTTATACAATTTACATTAGGATTTTAAAAATACTGAAAATGTCTCATGGGCCCCCTTTACTGTCCTCCAGGACACTTTTGGAAAACACAGTCTTAAACTGTGTCACTTCTGGATTTGATTACATTTTCAGAGTCCTTTTCAGGTTAGAACATGGAGTTCAGCTGTGTTGTTGGATTATCTTGGTTACAAACCAAACAAAGAAAGGTAATTATAAATGCTGTTTTATTTCCATTTTAATCTGACATATGTCAACATCAATAAAAAAGAATGTTTTTAGTGTTATGTAAAAACTTCCTTGGAGCTATTCCAGGCCACTTAGAGGCAAGGTAGTCTAGACTAGTGATTGAGAAAGTAAATTCTGGACCACGGCTGGGTTTAAATCTTGACTCTTGTCACTTACTGGACATGTGATCTTGGGCAAGATACTTGATATATTTGTTCTCATTCTTCTTGTCTAAATTGGACAGCAGAATAGCATTATTGTGAGGAATCAATGACTGAATATATACAAAATGCTTAGAAAAGTACTTGACCCTTACTATGCGCTTTCCACTTAACTTATTATTATTACTTTCCCCATCTGTATTTCAAGTCTCTCCACTCTCCCGTCCACTGCCAAATCAATAACTTCTTTTTCTGTATGTTCTCCTGGATCCTGTTATAAGTTATGGCTACAACAAAAACACTCAAAAGCAATAGAAAGATTCTCAAACAGGAAAGGGACAAATAAAAAACCGGTTGTTCTCACCTTGGATGTCCTGAAGAATCACCTAGGGAACATTAAAACATTCCAATGCCCAGTCAGGACCCCAAAACTGATAAAATCAGATCTCTAGGGGGGTGAAGCTCAGGCATCAAGAGTTTATAAAGTTCTTCAAAGCTTTAAGGAAATTATCCTCACCTGGGATAGTTTTTAAATAATATTGATACTGGGACTCTGCTTCTAGAAATCCTGACTCAATTCTTCAGGATGAGACCAGAGACTGATAATCTTAAAATGCTTCTAAATGAATAAAATCTGCAGTCAGGACTGAGAACCATTAGGGTTTTTGACTTACAAAAATAGCAATTTTTAATACTTGTTTAGTTTTATTTCTCTCCTGCTGGAATGTATGCTTCATGAAGACAGGATTTTTTGTTTCTTCTCTTCATTATTGTTCTTAGAGTTTAGAACAGTAGCTCGCACATAAAAAGTACTCAATAAATGTTTGTTGGATGAATAAATAAATTCTATTGAAAGTACTTACTAAGGATTAGAGAAAACCAATGAAAAAGATCTGTATATATATATATATATATTTTTTAAACTGGTGGAATGTTTGGATTTAAAAGATAAAGAAAAACATATCTGTACATATTCAGGCAAGAAAAAATAGAATAACACTTAAAACATGTTTCCTGCAAAATTCTCCTTGGTATCCAATTTGTCCTTGCACTAAATTAACCAAAAGTGCTTGGAACACACTTCCCCAAAGTTTGATGGAAGGAAATACCGCCAAAGAATTCTACATCCTGTTCATTTTTCACTTACATGTAAAAGCAATAGAAAGATTCTCAAACAGGAAAGGGACAAATAAAAATACACTGTTCTCAAATTTTTCTGGAAAAAACGATCTCTCAAAGGAAAACTGTGAGAGACTGAGGAATAAGTCATACAAAGGAACTTAAAAATGGGGAAGAGTTAGTTTAAAAAAATAGTGCTGAGCAATAGAACTATAAAATGTGTAATAACCAGTGCCAATGCAGAGCATATCTACTTGGGGTTCCATTCATATCAGTCATAAAACAACGCAAATGTCAAAGTAATTCCTGAAGAATACATAGGTTATAAAATTAATGATTAAAATCCATGTCTAAAATTCCAAATTAATGTAACAAAAACTTGAAGAGATAAAGAAGGAAGATTAAACAGCATTATTTATAATGATAGAGAAATACAGATATGTATCTTAATTTCTGCATCTAGGTCTACTGTTGTAAAACAATTTCATCTTAAAAAGAACAATATTTGGGGATATAGAGGTAAGTTCATTGACTTAATTTACATTCTTAAAAACTTCTATTGTATTTTACCTCACTTGAGATACACAAAAATGGCTAATAAATGATCTTACCCTCTCATGTCTCTACCAATGCTGATGGGATACTAGTTATGTCATCCCTGACTACCTGTTTTATTTATTTTTTGAAGGAAACAACAACCTGTCATGAATGCAAGCGTGTTCATGCTAATTCAACTCATCAGTAGATTTTTATGGAATAAAATTGTTAATTTTCTTTAAACTAGAGTCTGTGTGTCCTCCTCCAATTAACTGGCAGGCAGTGTGGATCCCTACTCCACACTAAGTGGGGCACTGGCAGGAAATTCCTGTAACTGATCACAACTTCCAAAGCACAGCAGGAGGGATGTGGCTTTCTTCTGAATAAATGCCAAGGCTGACCTCTCTCCTTTTCCCCTCTCTCTGGGACTCAAGTCATTCTCATTAACCAAAACTTCCTGAAAAATTCTCTCTCTTGCGTGGTTGCATATTTTAGAGTATTCATCAATATTCTGTGCAGTGACGCTTTTATAACGCAGTTGTGACAGAGCTTGAAAAATACCAGTTCAATCAATCAATATGTAGTAGAATTATAAAACAATGCTTTCCCATGCTATTTTCATCCCTTTGTTTCTTCAGTGTTCCCTTCTTTTGCAATAATCATTTTTCCATATGCATGTCCTTATTTGCCAAAAAAGTGCAGTATGTGCAGATTAAAAGTGAGAGCAATCCACTGTGGATGGACTTCACTAAAAGCTTCCAAAACAGTATATTTGACAACACAGGATATCAACAACCTATTCCATTTCCTGTAGGTTGCTATTATATTTCAATTATAGGATAAATGTCTTACAGTTGCGTATATCAGGATTATATGTTTCTGACTCATTTACTGGTTTTAAACTCCTTTAAGACCATATATTTTTTCTTTTTTCCTTTTTCTTGTTTTCTGTAACTCTTCTCTTTTCTACATAGTGCCAGGTAGAGAAATTCAAGCAGTTTTAAGGCAGGAAGAAGTTTTCCTCCAATTTTATTTTTCTTCCTGAATATCTCTCCTCAATCAAACTGCATTTGTCTGCACACTCACCATATGTAATTGGCCATAAATCCCTGATTGTTTTGTCTTCTAGATAGCTTTTTTAAAAAACTGAAGTCAAATATACATACAGAGAAATGCACAAATCTTAAGTGTATGACTTGATGAATTTTTTATTCTAACGCTACCATCTATCTATCTATTCATCTATCTGTCATCTCCATACCTATATATCTTTATAATCATCACCTCAATCAAGATATAGAGTATTTTCAGCATCCCAGAAAGTACTCTTATGCCTCTTCCTGGCCAATCTCCAACTCTTTCCCCACCCCATAAGAAACCACTTTAGATTTCATTTTGCCTTTTCTTGAACTCTTTACGAAAAGGATTATAGAATATATATTTTTGTCTTGTCTCTTTCACTCAACATGATGTTTTTGAGCTTGATAGATTTGTAGATATCAGCAGTTCATTCTTTTTTGCATCTATATTCATGAGAGACATTAGTCTGTAATTTATTTTTCTTGAAATAACTTTATTAGGATTTGCGTATTAGGGTTATTTGACCTCATAAAATGAGTTGGGACGTGTTCACTCTTTCTTTTCTATTTTCTAAAAGAATATGTGTAGAGTTGCTATAAATTCCTTCTCAAATATTTGATAGGATTCACCAATGAAGCCATCTGAACCTTGAAATTTCTTTGTGAAATGTTTTCAATGATGAAATACAATGTCATTAATAGACATAGGGCAATTTGAATTTTCTATTTCTTCTTGCGTCAGTTTTGATTAGTTGTATTTTTAAAGGAATTTGTTCATTTAATCTAAGTTGTCAAATGTATTGATTATTCAAAATATTTAAAATTATTCTTCAAATGTCTATAATATATCCTTCATTCTCAATATTGGTTATTCATCAATTCACTGCTCTTTACAAAGAACCAGTTTCTTTCTTTGTTAGTTTTCTCTTTGTTTATTTCTTACTTCATTGACATCTGCTGTCTTTATTTCCCTGTTCTACATACTTTGAGTTTAATTATTGTTCTTTTTCTAGCATCTTAAGGTGTAAGCTTATATCATTTTTGTTATATTTTTGGTTTTTGGCAGTTTTATAATATAATATTATAATATGCCTAAGTGGTTCTCTTTGTATTATCCTAAAAATTTTGGAAAATTTCAGCTACTTTTCTTTAAAGTTTTTTTCCTGTCCCATCTCTCCTTTGCCTCTGGAATTCAAAATGCATATATGTTAGACTTCTACATATTGTCCCACAGGTAACTGAGTCTCTGTTTTTTATATTTTTTGATACTTCTTTCTCTGTGTTCTTCAGAACAGATAATATGTATTTATCGATCTTTAAATACACTGACTCTTTTGCTGTCTTCATATTGCTGTTATGCCCTTTAGGTGTTTTGATTTGTTTTGTTTTTTATTAAATTTCAGAAGTTACATTTTTCAGATAGATTTTTCCATTTAGTTCTCTTTTTATCATTTCCATGTCTACGTTAAGAATTCCTTTTTTCTTCACTCACTGTAACAATCTTTTCCTTTAAGTCTTGGAATATATTTATAACTCTTTTAACATCTTTGCCTACTAATTCCAATACCTGAGATATCTCAGATTCTATTTCTTGATTGTGGACCATGTTTTCCTGAAAACTTAGAATTTTTTTTTGTATTCTATGTTAGACATTTTAGATAATATGCTGTAGGAATTCTGTATTATGTTAGCTTCTTTTAATTGGTGTTCAGGTTTCCCCTGGAAGACAAATTACTGGCAGCTTTTTGTGAACCTGTCAATCTTGGTTTTATTTTTTTGTTAAGGTGAATTTCTTTTGGTTTTGACTTTAGCCCTTGGGTGAGGCAATATCCTCATTCCTAAAATGTGGCTCTTGGGGGGCTTCAACCAAATGCATGAGAGGATCGTTAGGTGTCACTTCCCCAGCTGAACTGGACCTCAGATGTCTCCCAGCATTGTACAACCTTGATATCACCATTCAGCTCTCAATCCCACAGCTGTCACTCTCTGTTAGACCTTGCAGAGTCTTTCTCCATTCATATACAGCTTAGCCTGCATCTCAGGGCTCAGGGTGAACTCCCAGTGCAGACTTTAATGACCTTTCTCCAACCTTTGCACAATTTTCTTTTTCTTTCTTTCTTTCTTCCCTTCTGAAACAGTATTTTTTTTTATTGTGGTAAAATATGCCTAAGAGTTCAGTGACATTAAGTACATTCAATTTAGCACAACTCCCTTTACTCAGATACCCTGTCCTACCAATTCCAGCCACTTCAACAGCCTGAAATTCCAGTCTCTCTCTCAGTTCAGGGTGACTCCTGCCCTGTTTGAGCTCTGCCTCCCTCACTAGGAAAGTGTCCCCATTCAGAGAGCTGAGTCCTTTACAAGGCTTGCTTCACCACTTTCCCTTCTCTCCAGTTCTGTCTGCTATTTAATACCTGAAAACCGTTGCATCATATATTTTGTCCAACTTTATACTTGCTTACCTCAGAAAGACAGGTCTGATAGCAGTTACACTAGCATGATCTAAAATAGAAACTTGTAGTTATTCTTTTTTTAGTATAACCACTTTTCTGTATCTACAGTGAACATTACATTTATTTTTATTGCATAGCCAACTAATTAGTCTACCAATATTAATCTGGTCTCTCTCCACTTTTCTTCCCATTTGGAAGTCAGAGTGATGTTTATCAAATGAATCTAATTTGCCATCCCATTACTTAAAACCTTCAGTGCTTCACGGTTCTTTTAGGGTAAAAGTAAAATTCCTCAAATGGGCTGCATGGTCTTGTCCAAATGCATCTCTTCAACAACCTGTTAAACAAAGATCACCCTTGATCTCTCTTTGCCCCAGCTTTACTAGATCTGCATATCCAGGGCTTGGGCATATTGTATTTCTTCTCCTGAGAACTCTCTATCTTCTTCACAACTCAATTCAAGGATCTTTTAGAAAAGACTTCCCTGATCTCCTTCCCTGACAAGGTCAGATCCTTAAGCTTCCTTAACACCACAAACCTCTTCATCACAGCATGTATGATTGTTGCAATATTACATGTATTTCTGTAATTATCTGACTAATGCTTCTCTCCTCCACTAGACTGCAAACTTTATTTGGGAAGGAAGCTCTATTTTTCTCACTACTATATCCCAGTGCTTGGCCATAGCATGCACAGAATAAATATTTGCTGGATGAAAGAACTCCTACAGTTAGGTGCTGGGACTCTTGGAAATATATTTACATGTAGTTAATATAATTTCTGCACATTTATAAAGATAGAATAAGGCAAAATCACTTCAATTCAGGGAATTTAGTAAACACTATATAAACAGTTTGTGTATGAAGAAAAAACTCCTTGGCTATGTCTATGCAAAGTCACACTATACAATGAAAATATCAAAAAATCATTTGAACATTTACATATTTGGAAATAACCATATGCAGCCTGCTTTATTTTTCATTCCCCAGCTAGCTATAGATTTACATTTCCAGTATAATTTCTGAACCTAAAAATCCAAACAGCTGAAATCCACTGGATAATTTTATTGATGAAATAGTTTTACGTTTTCTTTAAAAAATAGGAATTGCCCACTTTAAAGGCTCAAACTCCTAAATGAACACATCTAGCCTAGTTACAACACATAACTTTTTATTTGCTTGACATAAATAAGCAAATTTTATTGATATTATATTATAATTTAAGCTAGATTTAATAATATGGAAAATATATTAAGATTAAACTGACTAAAACACCATATTGATATGATAATATGATATTACAAATAATATTGAGTTAGAAGAAATTATAAGCTTCTTGAGACTGTACAGATTCTTTATTATGGTTATCATCTTTATTTTGCCTCAAATATTGCTAGAAATGCAGTTAATCATGGCATAAAATTTTATGTTATTTTAATTCTAATGTTATATGTATCAAGATTTTCTTATCTGTAGTCACTTTTAGGTTATTCCAACAAGACTGTAGCCATGGACCTACTATTCATACATGCACATATATAAGCATATGCATATGTGTGTGTGTGTGCGCATGCACTATTGTGCATCCTTTATTTATTTAACATCTTTATTGGAGTATAATTGCTTTACAATGGTGTGTTTCTGCTTTATAACAAAGTGAATCAGTTATACATATACATATGTTCCCATATCTCCTCCCTCTTGCATCTACCTCCCACTCTCCCCATCCCACCCCTCTAGGTGGTCACAAAGCACGGAGCTGATCTCCCTGCGCTATGCGGCTGCTTCCCACTAGCTATCGATTTTACATTTGGTAGTCTATATAAGTCCATACCAATCTCTCACTTTGTCACAGCACCGTACGCTAACACGTATATATATAATCTAAAAAAAAAAAAATGCTTGTGCATCCTTTATTAACAAGCACGGGCATACAGTAGAATTTACTGAGTGCGTATTGAGGAAAAGCTTAGTCTTTATTAAGGGTGAACCACACATAAAGCAGCCAAGACTTTCTTATAACTAAAATAAGATTGTCAGCCATGTCAAGTTCTCTGCTGTGGCTTTTAAAAAGAATGTCCCTTTCACATTTCTCCTTCACTGAACTAGTTAAAAGACAAACAATTGGGTTTTAGATACAGTTGAGAAAGCAATGAAGAAATTGGGCAGCATTTGAGAATTTTAACTATAGCTTTCTTACTTTTGTTTAGAATCGTGCATTAATAATGAGAGATCATCTGTTAAATGGAAAGTAAGAAAGGAGAGGGTCTGTGCACTGAAAAACACATTCTGGAGAAAGTGAGATTCTGAGCATCTTGTGCCTTCAGCCCTTCGGGCTCTAGAAAATATCAGGGTTAATTTCCCTGCAGTGTCTGTGAGCAGGACAGCCCTCTGTTTGCCCCATGAGATTCATGCAGTATGCACGTGTGTGCAGAGCCAAGTCCAGTTGATCTCTTTATTAAGCAAGTTAGAACTTAAGAGAAACAGGAGAAGCCCTGGTTTCTAACCTGTTTTTGCTACATTTAGCTGTGTTAGGTCTTCAATGTCCAGCTTTCTCTTCTGCAAAACTGGGAGTAGAAGGATGGTGGGATAGTTTGATACAGGCAATCTGTATTGAACATTTGATTTCAAAAAGTCACAATTTAGGGACTTCCCTGGTGGTTCAGTGGTTAAGACTCTGCCCTTCCACTTCAGGGGGCACAGGTTCAATCCCTGGTTGAGGAACTAAGATCCCACATGCCGCAGGGCGTGGCCAAAAAAAAGTCACAATTTAATGACTCATGGGCAGTCCCAAAATTGCCTTAGTAAATCACCCAAAGTTTGTATTTTGCCGGTTTTCCAACCTATGTCCATCCAGGACCATAAAATTCACACAGCAAATATGAGATTCTTCTTGGAAGAATATCACTACTTCGGCTCACGCAAAAAGTAACTAGTGAATTAAAGGAGTCAAAAGTACAATTTTTCTCACAAAGTCATTGTCAAGAAATATTTTTGAATTGTGTGTGTGTGCATGTGCATGTGTGTGTGGCAATAGCTCCTAGATTTTGAGATTATGTGAAAATATATAAAACAAAATTAAAAATTAGATTGACATAGATTTTCACACTTTTATTTTTGTTAATTGACGGCATACCTTTCCCCTCCCATCTACACAATCTTAATTTCAGAAAGAAAAAGTGTTTAAATGAATTGATTTGAGATGAGTATTTATTGTCAGAACAAATGAATAAATTTCTTTTTCTTATGTCATAGAAGAGCAATGAAATATTTTCCCTGGTTGGAGTGTTGGAACCAGTATCATACGGAATAAAAAGCAAGTCCCTGCCCACCAGGACTTTCTATTCTACTTTAGTATACACATTTAAAACATTACATAACAAAACTGTAGTATTGAAATAGGTCAGTAATACAGAAGTTGTACAGATAGTATTTGATTAAGGATGAAATGACTAGTACAGATTTAATGACAGGAGATTTCCCTGTGAGTTGGAATAATAGGAAAACTAATTGACTACTAACTTTCCCTTTTGTTGGTGCTGAGGAAAATAGATTAGACAGTTACATTATAAAAGGTCTTTCTTTTAAGAAATGAGCTGAGATGTACAGAGAAGGGTACTATTATTTCTAACATTTTGATTTTTCAAATACATATAGCGTTTTATACTCCACAAACTGCTTTCGTTCTTTTCCATTCATTCAATTATTCAGTCTTTCAGCACAGCCCTCATCCAGACTCAAAATTCCTTACCATGTATGTCTCTAAGGCTTGACTTATTTCAAGGAATATTTTATTTCAGTCCAGAAGTTACCTTCTTTAAATGAACTGACTATAAGGAAATCTACAAACTAAAAAGCAGCTATTAATTTTAAATATATTTCTAATTTTTAAAAATGGTTTTTAAATCACCAGAGCCCAGGTGTACAGATAGTATTATATGTACTTGTAAAACAATGGATTAATTAATGATATTGTCCCAGTTATCTCTTCCTAAATAACAAATTGTCCCTAAAACTTAGTGGCTTAAAACAACTATTTTACCAAATCTCATGATGTTGGGGTCAGGAATCTGAGAGGAGCTCAGCTGGGTGGTTCTTGGTTCCATGCAGCATTGACTGAGGTCATTCAGTGATATTCAGCTGATGGCTTGGCTGCTTTGTAGGGTCCAGGATGACTTGCGCACAGGTCTGACCCCTTGGTGAAGATGGCTGAAGGCTGGGCTCAGTTGAAACTATTACCTGAAATACTTCTCTGTGGTCTCTCCAGCCACTTCTCACTCCCTGAGAAGTGCTCAGGTGAGTCAGACATCTTACGTGACCGCTTTAGGGCTCTTGTAGAGAATGTTCCCTGAGAGAGGAAGTAGAAGTTACCAGTCTTTCACTTGCTCTGAAGATGGCCCTGTGTCACTTCCACCCTATGAAAGCAATCTCAGAATCCACCCAGATTCAAGGGCAGGGGGTATAGACCTCGCCTTTCAATAGGAGAAGTCTCAAAGTGTTCATGATCTTCTTAAATCCACCACAGATATGCTTCTTCTTATGTTCAGATGTGATGCAAATGTTAGCAATTTAATTTTGCTTTTAATTCTGTTTTCTTTGTAACTCCTATCTGTGTTTTTAGGCCTAGATAATTCTTTTCCACTTTTACTAAGTTAAGAATTTATGTATATTTTGTTCTAGATTTTCTCAATTTCCTTAAAACTTTTTAAATCTAAATAAATTGTATATTGGTGTATGGGACATGGTGAAGCTATAACTTGATTTTTACCTCCAAGTTACTCTCAGACTTCCCAGTACTATCTGTTGAATAACTAATCTCTTTCATACTAAAAAGTACGGAGAATTGGGAATTTTTTTGCAAATAACTGAACTTATTTTTAAGTGATAATACCAATGTTTGTGATAGCTCAATGAAATGGGAACCCTCATACATTGATGGTGAGAATAAATTTAACAATATATCTGAAGGGTCTTAAAATGTGCACATCTTTTGACATGGTAGTTCTACCTCTAACAGTTTTCCCTAAGAAAATTATCAGAGAAGTGATCAAAGGCTTGATTTACATGAACATTTTCCATAGCACTCTTTAGACTAGCAAGATATTAGAAACCAGCTAAAATTGCCCCAAAGATTAAATAAATTTTCATATACCCAAACAATAGAATAGTACTCAGCTATGGAAAATAATGTTTTCAAAGAGTTAATGATGATATGGAAATTTTCTTATCGTATAATTTTAAGAAAGAAGGAAATACATATAACATTATCCTAATTTGATGGAAGGAAGATATTTTTAAAAAGAATATGGGCAGATATATACCAAAATGTCAAGAATTAACATATTTAAGCAGTGGAATTGTAGGTATTTTACTTTTCATTTTTTTATACTATTGTTCTAGTTTCAAAATTGTTTACAGTGAACATGCATTATTTCTATCACCCAAAAGACAATAACATAAAAGTGAATGGATATATTATGGAATGACTTTTAAAGTTTTGAGGCTAAGCAGAAATACTTTAAAATAATACAGAACTCTTATGAAATTTCCCCTCAAAATAGCAGGAATTCAAAGTTAAATATAAAAGTCAAAATTATATAAAACTTCTGGAAGAAAATAAATGAGAAAATCTTTGCAACCCGTGGTAGGTAAATTTATTAGAATATAAGCACAAAGAATTTTAAAAATTGATAAATTGGATTTTATCAAAATTATAAACTTTTCTCTTAGAAAACCACCACTCAGGAAACAAAAGGCAAGCCAAAGACTGGAAGAAAATATTCTCAATACATATGTTTGACAAGGGATTTGTATAGGTCGTATAAAGAATTCTTCAAATAATAAAACTGACCATATCAAGTGTTGGCAAGGATGTGGAACAACTGAATTCTCATATATTACTTGCGGGAAAATAAAATAGTACAACTACTTTAGAAATTGTTGGCAGTTTCCTATTAAGTTAAACACACATCTACCGTGCAAACCAGACATTCCATACCTAGATATTTACTGAAGACAAATGAAAACATACGTCCACATAAAGACTTCTACACCTATACATATGTCAGCTTTATTCACAATAGTCAAAACTGCGAACACCCAAATACCTACTATACTGGGTTGAATAGTGCTTTCTCCTCCCCAGCAAATTCATGTCAACCTGGAACCTGTAAATGTGATCTTGCTTAGAAATATGGTCTCTGCAAATGTTATCAAGTTTATATGAGGTCATACAGGATTAGGGTGAACCTAAATCCAATATGACTGGTGTCTTTATAAAAAGGTGGGAAATCTGGACACACAGACACAGACACACAGGGAAGAAAACCTTGTGAAGATGGAGGCAGAAATTGGAGAGATCAACCTACAATGCCAAGGATCGCTGGCAAAGTCCAGAAGCTAGGAGAAAGGCATGGAGCAGATTTTTCCAGGGAGTCTGTCAACAACTTGAGTTTGACCTTCTAGCCTCTAGAACTGTGAGAGAATAAAATTCTGTTCAAGTCACCCAGTTTTTAGCAATTTTTTAAGGCAGCCCTAGGAAACTCACACACCCATCCACGGATGAATAGAGAAACAAAATGTGGCTATCCATATAATGAACTATGGCTCAACAATATAAAGGAACAAATTGCTGATAGATGCAGCAGCATGGATGAATCTCAAAATCATTGAAGGAGCAAGACTCAACGGAGTCTATGCTGTATGACTCCATTTATATAAGATTCTTCAAAACTGCAAACTAGGGCTTCCCTGGTGGCGCAGCGGTTGAGAGTCTGCCTGCCGGTGCAGGGGACGCGGGTTTGTCCCCTGGTCCGGGAGGATCCCACGTGCCGCGGAGAGGCTGGCCCGTGAGCCATGGCCGCTGAGTCTGCGCGTCCGGAGCCTGTGCTCCGCAACGGGGGTGGCCACAACAGTGAGAGGCCCTAGTACCGCAAAAAAAAAAAAAAAAAATTTTAAACGAATCTATAGTGACACTATTATATAGTGACACACGCCTAGGACTGAGAGTAGGAGGGAGGATGAACTGTGAAGCAGTGGGGGGAATGTTGAGGGGATAAAGGAAATAATCTTTTTTTATTGTGTTGGTTTCAGGGGTATACGTCAAATACCAAAACATACTGAATTGTACACTTTGTGTATACTTTAAGTGAATTGCACACAGGAAGGTACTTTAAAACAGTTTATAATACCTAAATTATACCTCAGTAAAGTTGATAAAAATTTCTATGCGTTCATAATCAACCCAAACTATAGACAATTCGACAAAACCAAAACAAAGCAATTCACTTAGGTGTCCCTTACTCTCCGAAGTTAAGAAAAAAACTTGTCACTACTTGGTTCACCAATATTTTTAAAGGAAAAGGTCTTTGGCACATTGGCTGGTGTCAAGCGTATTGTCAGCCCCTTTAGCTGCCATCAAGTCATAGCATGTTGAAGCCCATCTTTGACCCTTGCCAAGGTGATACACGGCTATGAAAGAATATGAGAGCTGAGAGGAGGTAGAATGATGGCCCTGCTGTGCTGCCAGACCGCTCATGCTCTCAGGAGATGAAGAAATATAATTATTTCAATATTTTCCGTTATGATTGCAAAAATAGCTATTCATTTAAAATCTGTGAAGCATTTTCCACAAACACTTATGGCACACCATGAGGAATTCCAGTGACCTCCAGAAGCTTGTTAATGAAGCCCCAGCATAAAAGAGCAACCAGTGGCCTCAGTCTTCTCCTCAGCTTCCTGCCTGCCACATCTGCCTGTTTCTAAAACCACAGTGTCATTTTGAGAAACACATGTGAATTGCATTTTACAGGAGGATACACTGTCCAGAAGGTCCCTGGTCAGCGTCCTACAGGCGGTGGAGGTCCGTAAGACTGCTACAGTGGCAGGTGGCAGCTTCTTTGAAATCTAGTGACATATGGTGTACATTCTCAGCGGTGAGGTGTGCTAGTCACCCTGTAGCCGGGTTGCCACACCAGGCACATTTCTCCCTGTTTGGGTTCATCTTGCACAGACTGCTGTTCCTGAAGCATCAAGTTCATTATGTTTCATTCTCATTCAGGAATAACACCACAACCTACTAACACTGATTATGCGTTACCTGCCAGGTATCACCATGCTAGTTGCTTTCCCATATGTTGTCTCCTTTAGTTGTTGCAATACACCCAGGAGGTGCTCAGGGATCTATGGTGGCCTCTTTGTACTACTCAGGTCATGTTCAAACTCTTAAGATGAGCATTTAAGGCATTCATGCAATATGTACCTTAGACAACCAACCTGTTTCTTATTATTCCTTATAATGCTGTGTAATTGTGGTACTTCCTCCATATTTTTGTTCCATGTTTTTTCCTTGACAGAACAACTTCCTTCCTCTTCTCTACCTATCCAGGTTTGTAACTTCTTCACGGCCCACTCCCAGATCACCTGCTCCAGGAAGCCATTCTTCATCAAAGGCCTCCCCCTTGACAAGGTAGTCTTTTCCTCTCATAATTGTCTATCTGGAGAGTCTGTGCCTTGTTGGTACAGATGTATCTGTATATTACTTTGAAATAAATACTTATCTAGAGTTTTCATAGTTGTCTAATTTTCATAATTGTCTAATTTTCTAAAAGTGTATATATAGAAAATAAAGTCTTAAAGGTGTAAGCACCTTTAAGACTTTATTTTCTATATATACACTTTTAAAATTTCCCAGGTTGAGCTTCGTAGTCTTATATATGGAAATGAATCATTTTATTGAGTTATAAGTCATGAAAGAAAATTTGAGTGAATTTGCCTTCAAGTTGAAATTTCCATGACTCTAAACATGATACCACCTGAACGTGGGTCACAAGTGCAATTCAATTAGGTCCTTGTTTTACTCAGTGAGCCTCCTGTGTGATGGTGTCTGATGTATGGCGGACCTCCAGAGGGTTGCTGTCATTGCCCCAGAATTCCTTCTCCACCCATAGTGAGAGGGGAGTCATCTCCATGAATTATGCCTTCTTTCCTTCTCCATGAATGAGGCCATGGTGATACAGAGGTGCTTCAGACACCCAAGCCTGTCAATACATGACAGTACCAAGAGTGTCAAGCTACCATCCACAGAGGAATGGATAAAGAAGATGTGGTACGTATATACAATGGAGTATTACTCAGCCATAAAAAAAGAATGAAATAATGCCATTTGAAGTAACATGGATGGACCTAGAGATTATCATACTAAGTGAAGTAAGTCAGACAAAGACAAATATCATATGATATCACTTGTATATGGAATCTAATAAAAAATGACATGAATGAACTTGTTTACAGAAGAGAAACAGACTCACAGATCTAGAAATCAAACTTCCGGTTACCAAAGGAGAAAGGTTGGGGGGGAAGGGATAAGTTAGGAGATTGGGATGAACACATACACACTACTATATATAAAATAGATAACTAATAAGGACATACTGTATAGCACAGGGAACGCTACTCAATATTCTGTAATAACCTATATGGGAAAAGAATCTGAAAAAGGATGGATATTATATATATATATATATATATATATATATATATCTCCAATTTGCTGTACACCTGAAGCTAACACAACATTGTAAATCAACTATACTCCAGTAAGGGAAAAAAAAAGAATGTCAAGCCAATAATGTGAATGAATATTTATAGTCCCTTCTACAAAATGCACCAGAGCCTCATGTCCTTTTGGTCACAAGATCAGAGAAGACTTTCTTGGTTAATGCGACATAATCTCTTGAAATAAAACGTCCTATATTCACAAGGGAGAGTGACTTGGTACACGAGTAGGATACTCATCCAGAAAGAGCATCTTAAAGTCCTACTCCCACAAACTCCCAATTGCTTTGAACTAATACCCATCAGTTATTTTCACCTTTCTTTTTATGGACTTTTAAATTATAGTTTCCCACTTTCAGTCCTACTAAATATGAATGAAGCAGGTGAAGTGTGGTCCCAGAGCTGTACAGTGTTTAGGGCTGGTTCCTATCTTTAGCAGAGATGCTGGGATTCATTCTCATCTCATTTGCTGAGCGCTCTATCATTAAAGTGTCATTGAGAACTGACACCACTTAATTTTAGCAGCTTTCAATTCTCCTTTCCAGCAAGAATAGCTTTAAATGGAGAGGAGTGCAAATTACAGAGAGAGGGATATTTTTACACCACACTCAGCATTTTATCAAACAAAGCAGCCTCCCGGGGAAAAGAGGACAATACATTATAAAACCAAACTCTCTTCTGATCCTGGTAAATGGGTATTTAATCTTCTGATTGCAGGCATCCACTCTGATGAGCCTGTAATGAATATACTGGCAGGGACATTATCTGAGCTGTTGTGCTTTCCTACTCCTTAAAATATCCTTGGTTTTTATTTCGGGTGTGGTCAAAATTTTTTTAAAAAAAGGAGAGAGAGAGAGAGAGAGAAAAAAAAAAAAAAGCTTCAGAGCTCAGCTGTCCCCTGCAGGCCACAGCAGAACCTTTACTTCTTTGCAAATTACAGAGCTCTGGAGAGTTTTCCCCTATTAATTGCATAATTGCTTTTCCTGCCAAAGTAATTTGAACCCTTGGGGGTTAAGAAAATCACTTACTGTGAAATAGTGGCAATTTTTAACCCATTCAGCTAGAGTTTCTTTGCCTAATTAAATGTAAAGCTGTTTGCTGCCCATGGTGGATGTGTTTCCAATAGCTTCGCACTAGAAGTATTTAAACCTTGATGGAATTGTTACATTTAGCTTTTGTGTGCTGGTTGCATCCTGGCTACTTTCATCTCTGTTTTATGCACGAGAAAACTTTATTTAATCATTGACTGATCTCTAATATTTGTATCTATCTGTGCATGAAAAAATAAAGCCATCGTCTATTATAGAGAATATTTTGGCTGCTAGGAAAATATTTTTTCACATGCTGGCTTTGAGAACTGCTCAATGGGTTTTTACAGAAATCCAAGTTATTATTGCATGTTCTAAAATCGTGAGTCCAGAGGCTTAATGACTATTCCAAGGTCACATCTGATGTCAACTTTTGTATTCCCAAATTATCCCTGCCTCTTTGTTTCTTACTTTAGCATAAGTCACATTCTTACATCATGAACCGTTTGTAAGAAGAAATTTAACCTAGGGCTTTATGGTTCTAACCACTAAATGTATTTGGTGTTTTGAAAGCTATAAATTTTTCCTGCAGCAGAGACTTCAAGCACTATTCTCTACTCAGGAGAACAGGTTTCCTTGCCTTGCAGTGTCCGGGCCTAAACAATACAGGAAGAGGGTGCCTAGCTGGGCCGTGGGTGACAAACCTATACAAGAGAAACCTCAGTTTGCCTTTTTTTCCCCAAAGTATCGCTTGATACACGACTTAAGCTCTCATTTCCACTATTCATTCTCTCCTTCTACGTTGTTCCCTTTGTGTTTTGTCTTCATTTTTTCCCTTTTTCATTTCCAGCCCTATTGCTGCATCTATTAAACCATTGGAATACTTAGATGACATTCAATGACAGAGTTAAAACGTTCTTACTAAAGTAGAACTAACCCCTTTGAAAGAGATACAGCTCAGATATCAACTGATATATAAAAGCATTGTATAATCAGAATACACATTTATTCCCTCAAAGGAAGGTTATTGGAAATAAATTTCCAGTGGGTATCACTTGTGGCAGAGGGTGAAGTTGTGCAGCCGGGGAAATAGGGAAGGCTGGATTTTGGGTCAAGCTGCTTCTTGAGTTGGTTGGTTATCCCTGTGTAGAGAAAATGAGGCTCCAGGAGAAGACATGACATGCCAGGGTGTCCAGGAAAGCAGGGATGAAGCTAGAATGAGACACAGCTTAGGTATTCTATTTCTGTAATTTCGTCCACCCCAATAATACGATACTATCCATTTGACATAGAGTCCAAATATTCTTATATGTCTTTTATATTACTACGTCACAGCATTAGCAATTACAATAAGTGTTTTGTGTCGTGTGTGTGAGTGTGGGTAAACTTTTCAGCTATCCACACACTATTACTGTTACTTTAGGCTATTAGAATGTTTCTGTTACAGATAAATTCTCAGGATCTACGGTCATTATGCATCCTTGCAATTTCTTGACCTTCTTCAGGGCACAGATCAAATCATTAATCTGGGCTGAGTGTCCCTCTAGACCACCATGGTCTTGTCATCATGGAGATGTAAGGGAAATAGGTCTACCTTTCCTTCTACAATTGCCAAACAACCCTGATATATGGAGGAAAAACCTCTGGATTGATTTTTAATTCTATTCAAGGTACCCACAATGAAAAACAAGTAGAACTTGAGAGTCATTGGATAAACTGAGTTTTGGTAACGTTTAGAGGGACGAAAACACGGAGGTAGGATACTTTGGTATGTGGACAGGGAATAGTGAGTCATTGGGATTGACTCCAGCTTGGGGTACTACAGAGTAGGTTGAGACTAGATCATGGAAAATTTCAAATACTGGGCTAAGGAATTAATTCTTTACTTTTTAGGCAATAGGGAGCCTCTAGAGGTTTTTGGAATGTGATATTTTCAGAGCACCATCCAGGATGAACCCAAGATGGGAAGTCCAGAGGTGGAGTCAAGGACATCGAAGTGTTCTGCTGAGAAGTGGTGAGGCCCTGCTCTAGGCTTTTGTCAGGGGAATGGAAATTAGAAAGTGGATGTCAAAGATGTTGTAGAGATGGAATTGATAGACTTCAATCTGGGCTGCAGGGAGAGAAAACTGGGGAAGGGGAAATCATGCTAGTTAGCAGTGAAGTAGCAAGTCTGTTTAACTAGCAGGAACATGATGCATTTAATAAAATTAGGAAACCCAGGAGGCTCAGAGAGGGAAGGGGATTATTTGAATTTTATTCATTATGAGTCTAAGATGTCTTCGTGATAGGGAGATGTCCAGTTGTCCTTGAAAATAGAGGTGGGGATGGAGAAAAAGAATTCCGTTTCATCTACATAGAGAAATCAAGAGACTGAGTAAGGTTATTAAGAGGGAGAGATTAAAGGGAATAGATCAGAGCCCAACTCAGATCTTTAGGAAACATTGGAGAGAGGGCCAAAGAGAATGTATCAGCAAAGATGTTGGAGCACGAACAGACAGGTAAGGAAGAAGTAGGGGTATGGGGCATCATGAGAGTCAAGGAAGGTGGGACTTTTTGATAAGAAGAGGTGGTCAGTGTGTTAAGTACTGCAGAGAGGAAGCATCATCACTGAGGGGAAGAAAACAACTAAATCAAGTGACTTCTTGAGGAGACGTGGTTGACTAATGAAGATACACTGATCTTTCAAAGGTTAAAGTATTTGAGTTTAGAAAAGTTGTTCAGGGAAAACTTTCAGCGAGAATACAGAAAGAAGTTGATGGAGAAAAGAGGAGAAGTGACAACTTGAGGAGCAGACAGAATAAAAGAAAGGCTTTATTTGAGAGAGGACTGAGCGCATTTAAACTGAGATTAGCAATCCAATCACACAGAAGGGAGGGGGAGACAGATGCTGGAGCAAGGTCTTGGAACAGGCAGCTGGTGATGGGAGCAAAGGCACCGGTGAGGGTAATTAACTTCAAAAACAAACAAACAAGGATGTGTCTCCTTTAGGGATTGGCAGGAAGGAGGAAAAGAATGGATGCAATTACAGAGAAATGTTTAAATGAAAGGCAGAGAAAACAAGACAGCTCATGTCAAATGTTTTCAATAAAATATGAGACTAAAATGAAGAGAGGAAGGAAACTGAGAGTAAGGATTACAGAGTGCCCTGGAGTAGGTCCTGTAAAAGGTCTGATTTGTTATTATTATTTTAATAAACATTTATATAGTGTGTACTGTGTACCAGGCACTGTTATAAAATTACTTTACCAATATTAGCTTATTTAATCATTTTACTATCTTAAGTGTTATCATCACCTTCATTTTACAGATGGGGAAACTGAGGTACATGGTCACTAAGAAACTTGCCCAAGGTCACACAGCCAGTAAGCAGCAGAGTCAACATCACATGGGCAGTGCAATTCTAGAATCTATGTCCTTAACCTCTGCAGCCTGCAGACTTTCTTCTGATAGCCACGCATTGACTACAAGCAAAGGGGATGGCCAGCAACCCTGAGGACAAAAGTGAATCATATTATTTCATTAAGGGTAGAATAACTGGTCCATTGTGAAATTGTTCAACATTGTCCTGCAGCCCAAAGGCGGAAACAGAGGAAATGAACAGTGAATTTTCCAAGGATTAGGATTATCCTGGCCATAGGATTCTCCAGAGAAACTTTAAAAAAATACTTTATTCTGGGACCTATCCCAGAGCAATAATATGAAAAGACTAAGGGTGAGGACCTTGTTTAAAAGGGTCCCCCAGTGACTGCAATAAGCAGCCCCGTTTGAAAACCATCAAACTTGTCAAATCCAAGAAGAAGATGAAGGAGGAAGCCAATCAGAGGTCTATGTGAGTGTTTCCTAAAACACAAATGAGAACAGATGAAGGTGGTGGGCAGAGTGAGAGTAAAGAAAGGGATGGAGGTTCTAGAAAGCCAGATTTGGGGGGAGGGGACAAATTGAGGAGGAAAAGATAGCAGGAGAGGAAGATGTGATCAAATGGGGACATTCTTGATTTTTATGGGACAGTTCCCCCCAGAAGTAGCTGTGCAAAATCTTAACACCATGTCACTGTTTCTAGAAATGATAAGACATCAGTCCTGGAAACAATCATATCTCTGCAAAGACAGAATAATATGTCTACAACAAAAAATTTTCATGGGCAAAACATAGACAATCTGTAGCAAAGGGACAGTTCTTTCATCAGGGCTCCTCAAACTACCCATGGGGAAAGGGCAAGTTTTGGTTGGTTTGTTTTTATTTCCAACGTGTTGTGATCTGATATATTTGTAAAACAGGAAAAACAATACATTGCTAGAAAATCAATTTAAAAACCCAAAGGCATACAAAATACAAGCTCAAATATTTTTATCAGTAGATTCAACAGACATAAAATTACTGTCAAATTGCTATAATCTTTGTAAACACTCTCAGTTGCTATATCTTAATATCTCATCATGGAACAAACACTTCAGAAACCAGCACCAGTCCATGGACCACAGTTTTAATACCCACAGTTACTTCCTCTGCTTGAAAATGTTCACATGTGTTTTGTAGCATCTCTCTGAATCTCTCTGTGCACCTAGAGCCAAGGTCAGCTACATAATTTGCAGGACCCAGTGTAAAATGAAAATGCAGGGCCCTTTACTAAACAAAAAGCAAAAAAAAAAAAAAAAAAAAAAAAAAACAGGAAAAAAGTGACATTGAATGTACTAAAATATAATACTTTTTCTTTTCTTCCATGGTCTCTTGACTTGTCATGATGTTATTTGCTACTGAATGTCTTCTAAGAAAATTAAAATTTTAAATTATTAACACAGATTTTACCATTCATCCTTATACTGTGCAATGCCAGTTTTAAGTTCAAATAAAAGAGCATTTAACCTTACAAAGAATCAGCAAAATTAGATATTGCATATTTTATAGCTCAAATATGCATATCTTTCAGTCTTACCAGAACAGTGGAAATGTTGCACAAAATGAACTCAACTATTTTTATTTCACTTCTTGATGTGCACACATTCTATTAATACTCTCTATCATTTGCTTACTGACGACAAGAAAGAAAGGACTGAATTGAAAAGAAAAGGTACCTTTCTTTTCTTTTTCTTTTCTTCTATGTCACCATCTTCAGCTTAAGTGGCTATAAGTATTGGGGCCTCAGGGCTACTCAAAATATGCCACAGTGGCATATGGATTATTTTGAATTAAAGTTACTTGAGAAACAGCTGGTGCAAGGAGAGAACTCTGACCCCCGCCCCCCTCGGTGTCCCCCCTGAAAACAGGAAACAAATCTCTTTTGTGAAAGGTAACCTCTCTGTACTGGGAAAAGAGGGACATCCCTATCATCAGACATAGGGAATTCAGGGCTGAGAAGCCTGTATGAACAAACCTTCTTTACTAATTTACTGCCCCAAGCCCAAACTCTGCTTACATTCTTCACTAATTAAACATCCAAGCGTATGTTTCTTTGTCCTGTCAATTCCTCAAAAACTTATTGTTTCTCTGTCTAAAAAGTATAAAAGCTATCTGCTTTGGTTACTTCTTAAGTTCCATTTCTATGAGAGCTCTGTATGTAGGAATTAAATTTGTTTGTTTGTTTTTTTCTTTTGTTAATCTGTCCTGTGTCAATTTAATTATTAGACCAGCCAAAAGAACTCAAGAGGGTAGGGGGGAAATTTCTCCCTCCCTGACTGTTGGCAGGATACTTGCTGGAACCTGCTTCCCCACGAGGCTGCTCCAGCTGAGAGATCCTGAGACATCTGACGAAGGCCAGCAGAAGGTAAGATTTCTTACCACGTCAGCCACCCGGATCTCTGCATGCAGGATCCAGTGAAATGGAAGGTGGTGAGAATCTTTCTCTCTTTCTACATTTAGATTAGTGGGAGAAAATATTTGTGGAATTAGCACCCTGGGCTTAGTGACTCTGGTATTTGGTAAATGAATACTCTCGTTTTTTTGTTTGTTTGTTTTGCGGTACGCGGACCTCTCACTGTTGTGGCCTCTCCCGTTGCGGAGCACAGGCTCCGGAAGCGCAGGCTCAGCGGCCATGGCTCACGGGCCCAGCCGCTCCGCAGCATGTGGGATCTTCCCGGACCGGGGCACGAACCCGTGTCCCCTGCATCGGCAGGCGGACTCTCAACCACTGCGCCACCGTGGAAGCCCGGTCACCTTTCTTTGTCTCTGTTTTGTTGTTTGTCATAGGGAGGAAGAACCATAAGGCTTACAAACTGGTGAATTAATGATTCTTACCAGACTGGCATCTCTTTAGACAAACTTTGCTGTGGGTCCCCTATGTAAAAACTAGATGAGGTTTTTTTCTTCCACCTGTCTCTATGTCCTGAGAGCTTGGCTTTTTCTCTATTATCTGCACCATCCAGGAGATGCATTTACTGGGGTGCATCTTGGTGTCTAGTCAAATAGACTTTGGTTCTAAGACACAAGGCCACAAGCAAGTCATAAGTCACTTTGTCCAATGATGCCAACTCTCCCGGGAATTTGTCATAAGGAATCCCAGTCCATAAGGCGCATTTGTTATCTCAACCTTTGTTGCTTTGTTAGTGCTGGAAAAGTTCCATTCCAGAAGTATCTGCCCAAGGTCACAGGTCAGCTGGGCTGTAACTAGAGTTGCCTCATGTTCCTGTAAGAGACCAGAGACACCTTTCACTACACCATTCTTTCTTACCACTGATGCAATGAAGACCTTTGCTCTCTTAGGCTATTTTCGGGGCTGAATTTTCTGGATCTTGTGAAGGCTGCATTTCCCTTTCTTGTTGTTGTTCTCTTGTGGGATGACTCTTCAGTGCATCCTTTGTTAAACTGTAATAAGTCTTATTGGTTTGGGTCACTACTGAGATTAATATAAGATCCTACTCGTCAATGGCAAGATGATGGATCCTTTAATTGACTATATTTGAAAGAAAAAAATGCAGCTCTATTCCTTTTTAGCAATCCTAAAACCTCCCCTATATATCTCAAAAGGCTTGTAAATTATTGCCTTATGAAACCAAAGTCTTTCTTGGAGGAGCTTACATTTTTTCTGTCTCTTGAAGTCATAAAGCTTATGTCTTTGAAATGTAAACACGGCCCACACTAGCCTGAGACTAAAAGAAAAAAAAGAGAGAAGAGGACTTAAAAAAAAAAAAAACTGCCAAAAGGGCTCTCTTGCCCAAAGTCTAGATCACAGCCTCCTTAAGATTACTTCCTGGGGAAAATACAAATCTTAAAAGTCTTTTCCACAAGTTGCGAAAGATTTTAGCCGTCTGAGTGAGTAAACTTATTTATTCCAACTGTAATTTATAAACTAATAACTTTGTATTAGATCTGATTCATGGCTGAAGCTTTAGAATGGAAACTAAAGTATGTTGGTTTAATTAAACTAAGTTTGTTGGTTTAATTAATATAGACATGTCTGTACAGCTAACAACATTAAGTATAATACTTTTATTCTACCTAGGTTTACTAAAAGTCAACTAAGCTCAAGTAATCTCTGTTACAAAATTTGTCAATAAGAAAAATTAGCTTAAGATGGTGGTGCAGTGGTTAAGAATCCACCTGCCAATGCATGGGACATGGGTTCGAGCCCTGGTCCGGGAAGATCCCACATGCCACAGAGCAACTAAGCCCGTGCACCACAACTACTGAGCCCACGTGCCACAACTACTGAAGCCCATGCGCCTAGAGCCCATGCTCTGCAACAAGAGAAGCCACCGCAATGAGAAGCCTGCGAAATGCAACGAAGAGGATCCCCGGCTCATCACAACCAGAGCAAAGCCCATGCGCAGCAACAAAGACCCAATGCAGCCAAAAAAAATAAAACAATGGTGGCTGACTTTCTCTAATGTCTCATGAAGGTTTTATGATTAATCTAACCCTAACTGTTGGGAGCAAATGATTTAGGTAGATGTAAATGGAAGAGAGTTTTAGGCATAATAGTTATGTTTTATGGTATTGTACTTAAAAATAATTTCCAAAAATTTTTACTTAATTCAAAACTTTAAAGTTTTGGTAAGTTAAGTTAAATGATAAGTCAAATTCATTGAATGTCTAGGTCACTTTAATATAAGATAATATACTAAAACACCAGTTGCTAAACAAGTCTAAGTTTACTTTGTCGTATTATGGAGAAACTAAAAATATTTGGTTTTATTAGTAATCTTATGCCACATTGAAAAATTGAGCTATGGGAAAAGGTATGCACCTAGAAATTATAAAATGTATTCATAATTTGCCAATCTAAAGAATGTTAGTATAAAGACAGTTCACAATCGTTTACTTCTTAGTTTTCACTATAAATTAAGATTTAATTCTAACTAATATATGTAATTAAACCTACTGGAAATAATAAGAGAAAATTCTTTGGATGCAAGGAAAGTAGGATATGTGTTTTTGGTAAGAAAAGGTATGAAGAATGAGTATACATTTTTACTGCAGGTAAAGAAAGTAATTTTTTCCTAAAATAAAATTGGTCATTTCTGAAAATTGATCATTTCTTGGGAAAAAGAACGAGACAAACTAACATGGACATAGAAAGTTGTAGAAGGTTATGAGAAAGAAATCTTTGGAAAGAAATTTTAATGTATGATCAAGCTGAATAAGATTGAATGAATTTGTTATAAGGGTTTCAAAAATAAGTACACTATTGATATTGATTTAATATCAATAGTGTACATGTATAAAACAGGAACTTAATTGTCTTTCATGAACTAAAAGAACAAGGTTTATTGGACTATTGGTCTACCCCTGATAAGAGACTGTAAAAGTGTTTTCTTTACCTTTTAAAGTAATTTGCCTGAAAAACAAGGATTCTATGTTTTGTCAAAATAATTTCCTGTGTTGTGTTTATCATGTTTTTGATTACCTAGGGAAAAAATACTGAGTCTTTTTGACATTAAAAGAGCTAAGGCTTTTTACAATTATTTAACATTCTATATTTCCTGAGAAGTCTTTTACTGTCACTTTGGTTAAGTGGATAATTATTATTTCATAATGATTTGTGATCTTATTTAGAGAAATGTTTAAACCTTTTGATATTTTTGGCAAACTTCCCAAAATAAAATTCTCAATGAAGTCTTTTTGACCTCAAACTAACTGAAATTTCCCAAAGGGCCCCTGGAAAATCTCAAAGGCTTTGTCGCTCACCTTGTAAAAGAGAGATGATAAACAAACTAGGTCTATTTGATATGTTAAATTACATGGGAAATATTGTCAAATAAGGAGCGATACTAAATCTTATTAGTTTATATTTGCATAGATATATGTTATTATTATAAGTATTCCAGAAATTGTACAACATATCTAAAAATCTGATATGTCCTAGTATAATGTTATCACTTGTAATTCTAATTACTATCTTAAAACATATGTCACAAAAGTAACCAAATTTCCTTATCAACTACATTGTGGATGAACTCTCATCTGATCTTTAACCACAGCCATTTTTAAGTCTTTGAACAAACAGTATTGTTTTACTCTAATGCTTTTGCAAAAGTGATTCGTCTTCAACGAGACTCATGAAAAAAAAAACAACTTCTGAATACAGGTTTCTGATACCTTTCAGATCAAAACGCTGAACTGGGTAAAATTTTTACAGGACACTAATAGGGAAACTGATGGCTTCATAAAACTGCTAACGAAAGATCAAGATCAAGAATTAATTACGTAGGATTGAATGAACTGATAAGGATGATTATAAATTTCTATGAGTTTTCTGAAATACTGCTTATTTTTTTCATGTCTTCTTTTTCTAGATTTAAGGAAGCTTTTTCCTCTAAGGCTAACTTTGACTTACAGCAGTTTGGTAAAGTGTACCTTTGTAAACAAAGATGAAACATTTATCTTGTATTTGCTTTGAATCTTGCTGAACTCATACACATCATGAGTCCACTGGAATTCTGTGCTCATGGGACACTGCAAACACTATATGCAAATGGAATGTCAAGGAACAGCAGACACACATGTGTGTATCTCTCTGCTCCCACTCGTTCTCCATTGTCCCATTGGACTTTGCCTACAAGACACAAATGTCAACAGCAGAGCATTAAACCAAGCTCAGGACACTTTCATTCATGGAGTGCTGTATGACCGTGTAGGTCACACTTCTACAGCACTTTGTCAAACAGCTTTCTTTATAGCACGTGCCATTCTTTGTGTTCTGTATGGTCAACTCTGCATATCTCTCCTGAGGGTTTCAATTATGTCTCCTTGATCACTGTTGCACTTGGTCTAGTACTGTGTCTTATTTTAGCAGGTCCTTCACACTACTACCATGCTCAGCTTTCTGCACAAAAATCCCATACTACTTTCCATTTTAAAATTCTTTCACAGCCACAGTTGCTTTCAGGACAAAGTTAAATCTTTTTACCAAGACTCTGCAGACTTTCATGATCTGGCCCATTCTCTCCTCTCTGGCCTTAGCTTCAACCATGCTCCTAAGTGCAAGCTATAATCCAAGCAGAGTCCCTTCCATAGACTTTCCTGCCATTGTGAACATGTGGTTTCCCCAACCTGAGTAACATCACATCCCTCTGTTGTTCCCTACCATCCCTTGGCCACATCCTCTGTATAACTTGTGCCAATTCTTGAAGGCTTAGTTTTTGCATTATACTTTCTTGAGCGTCTTTCCTAATATAAAAGTTGGATTAAAAATTCCTCCCCCATAGTGTTCTGCACCCTCCACAATGTTACAAGGTATAGAGTTGACTTCCTATGCTTGAGACTTCTCCAAGGGCTGATGTTATGTATCCCCAGTGCCCCTCATCAAACCTAATACCTAGTAGATGCTCAAGAAAATGTTTGTTGAACCAAATAAATGTACAATTCATAATGTTTACTGTTTGAGGTTATATTTAAATCCCCTCCTGGGGAATATTTCAGTGTTGGAGGGAAAAATCCTTTCTCCTGAGGTGCTAACTAAAGAGGACTTCCACAGTTATGTGTGCCAGTTGTGTGTGTGTGTCTGTGATCATTGTGTTAAATTTTCACCTTTATTGCTAAGGATAGGTTTTCATCTTCAACTTTTTTCATCCCTGCAAAAATACCCCTGGCAGATTTTAAAAGGGATCTCTTATTTGAGATCCTGGAGGAGAAGGCAGTGTAGTATAATGCAGGAAATATAGATGTTGGAATTAAAAAAACCTGATTTGCAATCCCAGCTCAGCCTCTTAACAGCTAAGTGGCTTTGGGATAGCTCCTTAATATCTTTGAAGGTTAGCTTTTTTCATGTGCAAAAAGAGATTGAGGATTGTTGGAAAGAGTAGAAATATATATATATAAAACATTTTACCCCAGTGTTCCTGCGTAATAAGCACTAAATGAACAGTTTTTATAATTATGCTGTGAAATTTCCCATTCCTAAGTATGAGCTCAGTGTCTGAGACAAGAACTGAAATCAATTCAAAATAATGAATAGAATCCTAGGAATGTTAGATTTGGAAGGAATTTAGGGTTCAAATTTGATGATTTATAGATGAGGGGACTGAATTTCAAAGAGACCAAAGTGACTTAATTACCTGAAGTCTTACAGCTAATAAGGACCAATGTTGGGACTCAAGCCTTGGTCTTTTGGTTCCAAGTGCATTGCTCATTTTCTAATGGCTGTTGTTGAAACTCCCAGTGACAGCCAACTTTGTGTGGAGGACTAATTGCTGAAAATCCCGGTCAGTCTGTGAATCTGGCTTCCATCCATTACATTCTGGTGGCCAGAGTTGGCACACTGTGTGTGTGGATCTAGCCAAACATGTGTAGCAATGAGAGTGGAAATCCAAAGGGGAGAGGAAAAGTGGTACTGGTAGCTCAGAGAATAAAGATCAAATGGTCCCCTTGCTTCACATTTTGAACCTTTGACACGCATGGGATCCTCTGTGACGGAGATGCCACAGTGGCAAATGTTCAGTTTCCAATCTTTTTGCTCTTTACTTCTGCAGCACTGAGATTCCAGGCCCTTCAAACTTGATTTGTTTGTGTTTTCTTGGATGCCTTCTGCTACCTTGCCCCTCTCCAGTGGCACAGTGGAACTCCTTCACTGGCATCTCAGCAGGAAACGATTTAGAGTAAGCTGATGCTCAACAAGTCTGGACCACCCTTATAGGTAAAAGTGACCATCTGACTCACTATTTATCATAGGCTGTTGAGAGAATATATAGCAAAGAGTCTAAAACTTAGAGCACTGTAACACGTGTCTTTGGAATATTGGATGCAAACACACAAATTTCAGACTTAATTCTATTCTAGCTGTTGAGATTGATCAGTTACAACAGTATTTTCCAAGAATTTGTATAGACCTTTTTTTTTTTATTCCAATAATTTAACCAGAATTCTATTTGGACAATATAGATGTTTCCTAAATTTAGTATTTTATTTTGCATCGTAAGGGAGCATGTATTGTGCCTTTTGTTTTTCCCTTTTGCCTTGTGTTTTTCCCCCAGAACACATACCTGAAATCCTACGGTATGTTATTTATACTTATATGTCTATTATCATGTATGTCATGGATTAATCTGCTGATCTTAAAAGCTTATATAACAGTTACCTTTCACTCAAATGGGCTTAGCCTCCTTTGAATGACCCTTTGGAATTACTTTTACTCTAATGGACATGAAATTGTGCTGATCTATATACGTGGCTCATACAACCTCCTTCTCAAAAGATGTTTATTTCCAAGGAGGCCATGTGGGGTTACAGGTAGAGTCTAGAGTCAAGGGAGAGAATGAGAGAACTTCTAACCATAGCCTGAAGCCCACTGCTTTCAGCAACTGAAGTATCCAGCCCAAAAGGCTACCAAGGTACTACTAAAGTATGATTAGGCCACCCACCCTTATATTGTTGGTGTCTTTCGTTTAGTGGATAGAACAACAGAATGTGTTCTTGCTATGCTTTTTCTTACATCTGGCATCTGTGACCCCTCCTTATGTACAATCCACTGCCACTATCTCTTCCCCTTCTTCTTCCTCCACCTCCACCTTCTTCTCCTTTTTATTTTTAGCGTATTTTTGTTCGATTCATTATCCTTGAGGGATCTTGTTATTTACTTGACTGATCTTTGTCCCCTGGTATTCTTCAATGATTTCATTCCATTGTGTAAAGTCAATTCTTTATTCACAGTTGTACTTTTCTTGTCAGGCGCTTCGGGACTTTCTTTTTTCATCATAATTTAGGCACCAAATACCTACTGTGTCATGTAAGAAGAACTAACAGTGTATTCTCTTAATACTTTTATTTGGGGATATTCCAAGGATGGATATGCACCTTTAAAGCTCTGGCAACTGTTATTTTTTGCTTTAAGGTGAAGAAGCAGTTGCTGAAGGGGCCCGGGACATTATTACATTCATGCCTCCACTGTCAGTCTATTAATATGACAAAAGGGAACAGAGTTAGCTCTATGCCAGTTTCTTTACTATCTAGAGCTCTGTGTGACTATCACATGGCATTTTAGCTAATAAGCTAGAACTAATTCACCCAAATGAATGGTGACCCTTCAAAGTTGTCACCTTGGGAATATACACATAAATTCTATTAATGCAGCAACACTTTATAACTCCTATTTGAAACAACCTCAAGAACCTGAGAATGTCCTGATTAAGAGCAAATTGATACATATATTTTTGGAAATAGCCAAATATCATGTAGGCATAAAATTGGATGGCTAATTTGATCACCAGAGGTATAATATCACCCATGATCTAAAAAGAAACCTGACTCTAATTAAATGACAGTAACGACTCGAGGCATTTCATACAGAGTGACAGAGTTTTTGAGCCACGGCAATGCCATTAGAACAAGTGGGTAGTCCACTAAGGGGACTACTTTGATGGACGGTTACTTATTTGATAGAAAGACTCTGGTACTTTAGTTAAATTAAAAATATGATTTCGATTCGTAAGTTATAACTTGTTTCACCTCTGTATAAAGGCCTATATTATCTAGCATTGGGCCAAAGGGCTCTTCATTTGGCAGACACAGAGGCAGCTGGTCTGACACGTGTGGGCTTGTTGCTTGTATTTTTATTTCTCAGAGCAAGTAGAAAGGATTGAAATTGAAGACAGAGAGTGTAATTGGGATGCTGAGACAAGGGCAGTTTGGAAGAAGGAGAACAAAAATGTTTCAGTAGAATTGTAGCTGCTACGTTTCAGTGTATGTAAAATATGTTGTTTTTCTTTGCGTTTTGAAACTTTGTGGATCCGCTTAAATCTTTGGTAAAAATAAATTGTACCATCTTATCAATCATTTCAGGTAACATAAATAATTTTCCTAAATAGGTTACCATTACCCTTCCCTTCTGGGTGGCATCTCATTCATAGAGCAAGCACTGTGTGACCTGCTGTGCAAAGGCAGCGCTGACACTTCCTGAATTAGCACAGATTTTTACTTAAAGGTGTCTACACTTTGAGGATGTTACTGAGGCATACTTATCGAATACTGTTAATCTGAGACCTTGAGGTTCATTTAAAAACTCACCTATGTCTAGTGTCAACCTCATTTCATCTTAATTTTAGGCCACCAGGTAATAGTATAACCTGGTCCTTGAAATGATAAAAATGAACTAACATGTTGCTTAAAGTTGGCCACCATTTTTCATTCATTTTCTTATATTTTCTCAGAAGCTTCTTAATTAGAAGTTTGCTTAAAGCGGACAAGCAGAGACACTTAATACCAGGTGATGGGTCTCTACCCACAATCCTTATTTCGGAAATGGGTACTTGGATTCAAGTGGTAAGAATATGTTTTTAGTCTCATTCTTTAACACAGGCATTTTTAGAATTGTATTTGTTAAACATCTCCTCTTAGTGTGGCCTAATTTCAAGATGTAACATGTTCTAAAAAGTATATACTCTTAATGGGACACAATTGCACGGGAAATGGTATTTGAATTAATGGAACCAGCTAGGGTTCATTAATAAGACTCACACCTAAAACTAACAATACGTGAATAGGAATAGGATTCAGTTTCTCATGCAGGCAAACTTCTTTGTATAGCTGGTTATCTTTTTCACATTTCCAAAATTTCATTTTCAATGTGTGTCTATTTCTGAAGAAAACCACGAGTTCTGCCCTTCCTCTGAAAGCATTTGCTTTCTTTCACTTTGAGTGGCTTATGATTTGGTGTAATTCATGCACGGTTTGAAATTCTAACTTTTTTGCTTCACTATAGCAAATAATTTGGGATATTTGGATCAAGATATCAAAAATTTCCTCTGCTCTGTTCTCAAGTCCTAGTTTTGATTCCTTTATCATGCTGCAGTTCATGGTTATTAGATTTCCCTTGGACCTTTATTCAAAAGGTAATACATCAACTATACAATGTGCCAAGCTTCTCTGCCTACTGCAAAAAATATGTGCTTTAGTGTTGGGAACAAGACATGATACCCACATACATAAATATATTTGAAATCTAAGTGTCTCCTTCAGACACTTTCCTTTAAAAGAAGCCAGAAGGGAGATCATGATGGGAGCGGGGTGGAGAGTGGACTGGGGGGGTGGAGGAGAAAATTGAACTTTCCAAGATCAGTACTTAACATAAAAATTTCATCACAATCTTTATCATCTTGCAGTGGTTGCAGAAAAGGCCTAGGCTCCCTCCACCTTTAACTTCCTAAAGTCGCCTATTTTACCTTCAAATCTGATGAAGTGTCAAAGTCATTTACCAGTAATGAGTTCTGCTGCAAATTTTATTTTGCTTGGAATTTAATTAATGGGCCAAAGACTTTCCATTGTGATTTGAGCAAATGAATAATAAATCAAGAAAGGAGATTTGTCAGGGAAGGAACATCTGTTTCTTACAAGCGTTACAACATGACTACAGCTTGGCTGGGCCTTACCAGCACAAAGACAGTAGGAGTCCTCTCCGGTGAAGCTCTCTTCATTTATTGCTCCACTGAAGGTGAACAGAGAGCAGTCTAATGGGCCTCTGGTGTTAATAAAAGCTTTGCGCTTCTCCAGTTCGCCTGGAGCCTCTTCCTTTAGGGTGCTACTGTCCTTAGTACATGGTTTGTTGAGCCACGTCAGGATTCTGCAGTGTCAGTACTTTATTGGATGATTAATAAGGGAAAGACAAATTCATAAGCAGAAACAATATGAAATTACCATCATATTAGTGTTCACTGTCATGCTTTTTATTTTGGGGGGAGGGGTTGGCAAATGAGATCGTGATTGAAGTTAAGTGCTTTGACTTGCACTGTCAAAAAGCAAAAATAGGTCACCCGACCTGTTGGGTTTTGTCTAGTTAACCAATAACAGACTAAAGTAGTGTGACTTTTGTATTAGTGACAGAGCACCCTGTCCATGGTTCAAGAGAGGGATGAATTCGTCTGATCCACCAAGGTCTGCACTTGGTGGGGGAGAAAAGAGCCATAAGAGCGCTTTCTCTGCTATTTATTGCTGGGACACACTTGGCTCCTATACACAAAGGAGGTTTCAGTGCTCACCAGGTAGGAATAAATCACTTTATGAAAATTCGCATTGCCGGACTCCTGATGATCCTGTGGAATGTTTATAATGTATGTGCAACAGTAATGGGCGTTGACGTCATGCAGAAGTAACACCGGATCCTACGTGTCACCCCTTTTTTAAAACCTTTTTGGAAGGCTGGAAAGATGATAAGAAGAATTTTGAATTTTATGATTTTTTAAATACGTCTCTGGAATACACCTCAGAGGAGTGTTTCTCTGATGGACCGAGCATTTCCCATCCCTGGAATAATGTGCAGCCTCCCAAACAATTGTCTGAAATAGCTCTACAGAGTGAAAGTAAAAGATATATATATATATATATATATATATATATATATATATATATATATATATATATATCAGCTATGTGAAGGAAGACACCAGGAAGACACAGTAAGGGGTTATTTTGGACTGAATGTAGTAGGTACTGAGTCAGTCTGCAAGGCTGTGCCCATTTGTCAATGTTTGAGAATCAAGAAAATAAATCTACCCCTCATATTAACATACTGAAAACCCCACTCACACTTTCCCCTACTCATTCCTTTTAATTATAACAAAAGTCAATTCTTAATTCACTCTAGGAAGGGAGGCCAGATAAAACACAGGATGCTCAGTGAAACTTACATTTCAGATAAACAGCTGATTTTTTTTAGTATACGTATGTCTCATATATTTCATGGGAGAAATTATACTAAAATGTTATTCATTGTTTATCTGAGATTGAAATTTAACCAGGCATTTATTTTATTTGCTAAATCTGGCCATGTTACACCAGGGAAAATTTCATATTATAACCATTATTTCTGACTATAATGACTTAATATACACTTGCAAATGTCTAAGAGAAAAGAAAAAGAAAAAATAGATATAGCCTGCTATTACCATTAACATGAAGTAACTATTAAATGATAAGTAATAATACTTGGTCTTTAAATTGAACAAACGACTTATCTGAGTCAGGCACAGGTTAACATACTTAACTTTGAAATCTAAAGATATGAACATAATACCATATGCACCCACCTAATTGAACTCAAATATAAGGCAGGACTCATTTATCCCATTGTTAAGATTTTTTAAAATAATTACTGAACTTGAAAATAATAATTTTGAGATACATTTGCAAGAGTCAAAATGTACTTATATAATTTCCTTTATATATATGTGTGTGTGTGTGTGTGTGTGTGTGTGTGTGTGTGTGTGTATACATATATAGCATAACATACCAATTTTAAAAATAAATGCTTTGTCTATTCTCACATTTCTTGCTACAGTTTTATTCACACTCTTCCCTTGCATCTTTGACACCAGTGTCTTTATCACCACTGAGCCTCATTTGTCATCAAAGAGTTTTACAGTGGCTTTTCTTGCACTTTCTTCTAAGCAGTCTGAGATATAACACATTTAAATCTATATATGATAGTGTCACTAAAAAGATTATCCCATGCCATAGTGACCATTCATGTTACATTTGGATAGCTTTTGGTTTCCTACTCATCCTGTAAATGTACATTTGTGTTCTTCACAGCATGGTATTGTTTTAAAGTGATCTTTAAAAGCCTTGAATATATGTCAAAGCAACATGGATGGACCTGGAGATTATCTACTAAGTGAAGTAAGTCAGACATGAGAAAGACAGATATCATATGATATTGCTTATATGCGGAATCTGAAAAAAAAAGATAGAAATGAACTTATATACAAAACAGAAACAGACTGACAGACTTAGAGAACAAACTTGTGGTTACCAGGGGGGAAGTGTTGGGGGGAAAGGGATAAATTGAGAGTTTGGGATTGACTTATACACACTGCTATATTTAAAGTGGTAATCAACAAGGACCTATGGTATAGCACGGGGAACACTGCTCAATATTCTGTAATAACCTAAATGGGAAAAGAATTTGAAAAAAGAATAGGTAAGTGTATATGTATAACTGAATCATTTTGCTGTACACCTGAAACTAACACAACATTGTTAATCAACTATACTCCAATATAAAGTAAAATTTTTTTTTAAGTCTTGAATATAATGGTAGACAATACTTGTAATTGTGGTGTATACTCCCAGAATAATTACTATCCTGTTATATTTCTTAGACACTTTTTTCTTCTTAAGCTGTTTCCACTAGCAATATTAATTGAGGTCATTTAGAGCTGTTCATTTTTTTTTCTTAAACTATATGTTACTTTTCAAAATGAAGTAATTTAGACGTGAGAAAGCTCTTAAACTTTCAAATATAAGGTGACTCGCTTTTCTGAGAAATAATTTTTGGAAAATACCTTGTTTTGCAATTGGTTCCATAGCAGAACCATGCCTATCACAAAAGCTTGAAGGTAGATTTTGCAGTTGGAAGGTGTCAAGGTTATTTCTGGAGCTAACTGACGGTCCTTTTAAACTTCATTGATATGCCTATGCCAATTTTTGTTGAGTCACAGGAAACAGGAAAGACCTTCACATTTGGATATATATACAGTGGGACCTCAGAAATTGGGAATCCACCCAGGCGTGGTCAGGAACAAAACAATGAATCAACGTAAAGGGAATAGAGCTAGAAGCATATTATACTTCTGTGATTCCATCTTTCTTAATTGTCTAAGTAAATTATATGTTAAAGTGAGGGTAAAGAGTTCTTATATTTTATTTTATGTTTGAACATTTGATATTAATGAAATGGCCAAGCTTATGTGGTATATTAGTCACCTAATTCTGGACATTAATCTTTGGTTTAATATAGTTAAATTGCGTGTGTCTGCGTACCACGGGCATGTAGATACATGTATATAATAGGTAGTTACACAAATATACAGAACACGGAACTGGAAAACTACTTATGACTTGGCTTTAAACAAAGCATAAGGAAAAGTCACTTTTTATATTTAAAACTGACCTTTATTTAGTTTTACATTCCTAAAGCTGACATGCATTTATTGGACTGATTTTGAAAGCAATTCAAGATTTTTTAATGCCCAAGAAACTGGCAACTTACAGGGCTATCCAATATGAAATTGTAGAACCCAGTAGAATACGCTCTAGATGTGACAGAATGCACCATGAATGAATGAACAGAGAAGTAAAATACAGATGGAAATGATTTCTTGCTTAAATAAGCACTACTCCCCTCCCCCACCCCAAACTGATTATGTAGAAAGAAGGGGAAGGGTAGCAGTTTGATCTCAATAGTCTCACACAGTCGTCAAAGTTGATCAATTCCCCCTCAGTGGTTCTTAACTAGTTTTCTATCTTTGGTTGCTCCCGTAAGCTTAGCCTTAAAATCGGTCTAGGGTTTTTATCTTTGAAAACGGAAGACTTAAATACCCTAATTGATGATGTCATTTTCAGTGTGATGCCACTGAAACAGCTCACTCATAATTTCTACTTAGTCTTTGCCACATGATGGGCCCCTAGGGGCACATTTCACAGTCACCTGAGGGACCTTTTCCAACCCTCTCCCTCCGGTTGGAGCTGAACCTGCCCACTCTCCCCTTGAGAATTACTCTAACTGATGGGGTGTGTTGCAACCCTCAGGTGTGTTGGGGGAGAAAATAATTTGAGGATAACCAATCAAATGAAAAGCCCAACATCTGGCCAATTATCAGCTCCTTTCCAATATGCTGATGTAGACGTTACATGATTCAACATTCAGATAACAGAATTTTCTTCTTAATCCAGCATTTGCCATCATGTAAATGCTGCTTTAGATTCAGTGGATTTCGTGTAAAAACAATTTGTTTCTAGAGATATACAGAAATGTTAACAGCCTAGCAGTATATATATATATATTTTTTTTTTTTTTTTTAATTTTCTGGGAGAGTTCAAAACATGGTGCATAGTCAAATTACTACCTATGTTCTGATAAATTTTTTTAAACTTTTTACTTTTAAAATATTTTTTAACATCTTTATTGGAGTATAATTGCTTTACAATGGTGTGTTAGTTTCTGCTTCATATCAAAGTGAATCAGCTATACATAGACATACGTTCCCATATCTCTTCCCTCTTGCTTCTCCCTCCCACCCTCCGTATCCCACCCCTCTAGGTGGTCACAAACCACTGAGCAGATCTCCCTGTGCTATGTGGCTGCTTCCCACTAGCTATCTGATAAATTTTTTAATGAAGCTCTAACAATTATGTAGAAATGTCTATTCATAAACAGAGTTTTAACACAAGAGGAAATAATTTGCACTGCAATTCACCGATCAAAATCACATTGCTGGACTTCCCTTGTGGCGCAGAATCCGCCTGTGTTGACGAGGAAGGAGAGAAACTGGAGCACACACGTATTACTGGTGAGAATGTCAGATAGCACAGCTGCTGTGGAAAACACCATGGCAGTGCTTCAAAAACATAAACATAGATTTACTATGTGATCCAGCAATTCCACTTCTAGGTATATGCCCGCGAGAATGGGAAATAAAAGTTCGCACAAAAACTTGTCTACAAATGTTGATAACAGCCTTATTCAAAACGACTGCAAAGTGGAAACACCCAAAATGGTCCTCAAATGATGAATGTAGAAACAAAATATGGTGTACCCATATAATGGGATATTATTTGGCAATAAAAAGGAATAAAGTACTTGTACATGTTACAGCATGAAAGAATCTTGAAGACATCATTTTAAGTAAAAGAAGCTAGACACAAAAAGCCACTTGTATGATTCCATTTATATGAAATGTCCACAATGGGCAAATTCATAGAGATAGAAGGTAGATTGGCGGTTTCCAGAAGCTGACTGGGACATGATGATGGGAAGTAACTGCTAGCAAGTATGAAGTTTCTTTTACAGCTGATGAAAATATCCTGGAATTAGACTGAGATAGTGGTGATGGTTGCACAACCTTAAAAATCTACTAAAAAAAAACAGAATTGTAAACTTTAAAATGGTGAATTGGGTGGTATATAAGTCCTATCTCAATTTTTTTTCAAGTTAGGGGAAAATATTTCTGAAAATATTTCTCTATAATAAAAGAACTAGGAGCTTTATTTTGAACAGACTGGAAGGAAGAATGTGATAAGAGGGGAGATAAATGTAATAAGAAAAACATCTAAGGAACACAAAGTGTGGGTACAATTAAATTTTTCATTGAAGGCGGTTAAGAGCACAAATGAAAGTTAAGAAAATTTTTAAAGTGATAAGGAAAAAGAACTCTAAAAGAATAATACAAAATTCAGAGCATAATGACAAAAATATAAAACAAAACAAGAAACAGGCACAGAGAATAAAGAGTGAATTCTCATGCTAAGTCTTATGAATGTTCTTAGGAGTTAGGATCCTGTACTTTTCCTTAATTGTTATGAATCATTTTGTTTATCTAGCTTGTAAAGTCAATGAAGGAAACACCAATTCTTTCTTGTTCACTGCTGCATTCACCCTACCCACCAATTCTCAAGGCAGAGTTTGGTGCGTAGTAGGTAATCAATAAATATTTGTAAAGTTAACTATATTAGTTGCCAAAGGGACAAACCAGAACAAAAGGACAGAATTGATCACAGTTAAAATAGAAAAAAAATTCTGAGCTCAATAAATAGCAATCCAGAATTTGAAGGGATTTCTAACATCTAGATAAATTTAATTAGAAACCTATATAATAAGAAAAAGTTGGGTTTTAAGAATAAATAAAATAACTATAAATATTCAGACTTCTCTGAATGCCAAAGATGATGGAGGAGCAATGTTTTCAGACTTTTAAGGTAATCGGACTGTGACCCAAGAATTAAATGCCAACTCAAGGGATCACTTACATGCTAAGCCAAAGTAAAGAGGCTCTCAGGTAAAAAGGGCTCGAAAATATACCAGCTCTGTACCCTGCCTGGGAAAAAATATCATAAAATCCAGCAAAATTAAAAGTGGATTTAGGCATAGGAAAGGTATAATGTAAAGAAACAGTAATAAACATGGAAATAAGTTAAATAGAGCTAAAGCATTATTAGAATAAATAATAATTATAAGTAGAACTAAATTTAATACAAATCCAAAAATATTTATTGGGAGAGAAGATAATAATTTATGGTGTTTCTGAATCTCTTTCATGGCCTAGCAAACATAGAAAACAGTATTTTTATTAACATAAGTGGATGAGGCTTCTGTCAGCCTCAGGCCCTACTAGGCAGCCCTATTAGCTGAGGGAACCAGCATCCGGGCATAACCGTAGCCCAGGGTGCCCAATTGCACATAAATTTAGATTTTGCTGTCCTTGAGATGGAAAACCAATAGAGATTTTTAATAACAAGCAAATGGTAGGAGGAAAAAAAATCATGGAACAAATCTCAGTATATACTGTACCTTAATTTGACTAAAATGTATTTTGCAAAATTAGCATACACACACATTCACACAAATGTTACCGTATTATCTGGAAGAAAATAGTAGGAGAGTTTTATTGATTTCTTTACACTTTTCCTTATTTTCTAAATATTCTACAATCAAATGTGGGTTTTTTTTGTAATCTCCAAACTACTGAAGATAGTATAAAGTTTTCTTAAAAATGTTTATTTTGTCTTATTGCAAACAGTCAACAGTTTAATGAAACAGGACAGTTTTGCCTCAGATTCATTTTATAATATATAATATATAGATTATAAATAAAAGAAATAAGCATCCAAGTATGTAACTATGTTGATGAACATGGTTTGCTGTGTAGTATATCCATTCATTTAACGAGCGTTATAATGATATTTATTCAAAATATTCTTAGTCGCTATAATTTCCAAAGATAGCTTAATTTCCTTTAAGCACTTTGACTCTTTTTGACATTCATTCTCCTTAACTTTGTCTGAAAGTCTCTCCACCCCCTCACCTCCTCCACTTCCCAGGCAGCTTGTCCAGAGGACTAAACAATTTTGTGTTCAATTCCTTAGCTGCTCATTTAATTTCTTTTCCTTAGAAGAGCCATCGTCTTTCTGCTTCCTTTGATCCCCGTGAATGTATCTTTGCCCTATTCTGTCCTAATTTACTATTTAATTTTGTCAACTTTGATTTTTGTTATTCTCTAAGCAACATGAGAGAGAACAGTTCCATAGTCCTGGGCATTCTACAAATCTAATCTTTGGCTGTCCCAATCGGAAAGAGAATTTTTTTTGATCACCCTACTTGTTTTCTCCGTACTCTGTGTTATTTATGGTAATTGAACCAGCTGCCACATAGCTAAGCCCGGAAATCTTGGTGGTTTAACACACTAAAAATCGTTTTTTCATTCATGTTGCTGTTTAATAATACCCTTCTTCTTCTGGTAGCTACTCCATCTGAAACTTGTGGCCCCAAGATTACTGAGGAAAGGAAAGAACGGAGATAAGATGATTTTAGGGCTCATCCTGGAAGTGGCATATGCAATTTCTGCCCACATTTCATTAACCAGAATTTACCCAACCACAACCTAACTGCACAGGAAGCGGAGTTTTGCTGTGTGCCCTAGGCAAGCAACTGGTGAGGCAAGACATAGCATTGTTTTGGCCGCATTCTCTGAGACATATTCTCAGTGTCTATTTACTAAAGCTGGGTTTCTTGAGAAACTCTCTCAACACAGTTTTCCTTTTAGTTTAATAAAACATTGAACATGTGTCAAAATGTTTTCCATCATCAGTGTTATAGACAAATCAGAGAATGCTCAAATGTTTGCTGTAATTATGGATAATAATCTAGCTCTCTTGGCTTTTGTACTCCAATACAGTGGAGAGCAGTTTATATGCTTTTGCAAACCAATATAATTATTGGTGCTTTGAGGCTTATTGATGTATAGCCTGGCAAATACTTCTCACTTGTTCTGTTGAATTTTCTTACCCCAAATTTGAGGTAAGAAGGCCCCAGGCCTTCCATTCAGTGGCACACAGCAGGTTTTAATATATATTTGTAGATTAAATACATTTGTCATAATCTATTTGGGAAAGTGGCAGTTGAGATAGAAGGAAAGAAGCTTTTGGATTCCTGGTAACTTTGATTCTTCTCATTCCCTCAGACATTGGGGCAGAACACAAGAGCCTCTTCCCTTTTCTCTCCTGTTTTATTTCCCAGGGCCAAATATAGGTATAATGGGACAAGAGGCAGTACATAGTTTAGTGGGGGCCAGAAAGAGGAGAGAATAAAGGAGGGATCTGCACATTTATGTAACTCAACTGATAAATTGTAAACTCAAAGCTAAAAGTTAAGCTATTGCTATTTTTTGACATCCTACGAGAAGTAGAAGCAATGTCATTCGATATGGGGTTAATACCAGAGATGGTGGAGGCATTGCTCTTAATGGTTTTAGTTGACACCAGGTTGACTGTGCTCAAATTCCTTAGAAGTCAGGCAAAATTATTTTCCTTTTTAAATGTCTGGTAGAAATAAGAGAATCATTTATGAAAAGCAGCAATAAGGAACAATTGTTTCAAATTTTCAGTGTCTTCTCACTGGAACCTATGTAATTACAAGTAAACACTACACACATATGCAAACTGGAAGCAGTTAATAGTGTTTCATTGGTAAACCCAAATCTTCCCAATGAAAGCTTTCATAAAAAAAACATCAAGACCACCCTGTTCCACTGGATTTCCAGCCAAAATTAATTAGGGCCTAATCAAGAGAAGCACTCACCTTGACTTTCAATGAGCCATAGATAAATAATGAACTAAGTTTCCCTTGTTGATAAAAAGGGCTTAAAAAGAAAGATGTTGGGCTTCCCTGGTGGCACAGTGGTTTAGAGTCCACCTGCCGATGCAGGGGACACGGGTTCGTGCCCCGGTCTGGGAAGATCCCACATGCCGCAGAGTGGCTGGGCCCGTGAGCCATGGCCACTGAGCCTGCGCTCCGCAACGGGAGAGGCCACAGCAGTGAGAGGCCCGCATACCGCAAAAAAAACAAAAAAAAACAAAAGAAAGATGTTAAAAAAAAAAAAAGAAGGCTTAATAGTTGGTTTGGAGATAGTCACCTAAGGCCCATCTCTGTATTTTTCCTCTTAATGTCTCTCTGTAAAGCCTCACCATAGCCCTCTGACATGTCAAGAAAGAACATGGGCCAAAAATGTAGGTTTAGATAAAGGCAAATGGGGTGCATTTCTGTCTTTAAGAACAATGTATATGACAACAAATCTCTTGTAAAAAACCATCTCCAGTGGCCACTGGGAGAAACAAGTGCTGGAGAGGATGAGCTATAGGTCTGGATCTTTTTGCACCGAGATTTTGATCACAGAATTTTTTTTTTCCTTTGAACTCAGGAGGGCACCTTAATCACAAAAGTAACCAGTTCGTATCTCTTTATTATATGCGTTTCATTGTGCTTGTATAATGGACTTTGAGCTCAAAACAACTCTTGTTGATGCATCTTTAAAGGCAAAGCATTTATTTATCCAAAGAAGTCCATACTGCAATTTTCATATTTCACAAAACTGAGTTACAAGTTACTTGTCTGGATGAGAACTTAACCAGTGGTCAAGAAACATCGATTCTCCAGGTCAGGTTCACACGAGACAGACACCCTGGATCTGAGTGAAAAGTTTGTGGGTTGGACTTATCATTTCTCTTTCAACCATGTCCTATTTGGAAGAGGATAATAGTGCCCGACAGATCTTTTGTTTAGTGCTTCTTATATATAGGAAAATGCTGTAATTTAACAGCTTGCTGGGGGAACAAGAATTTGTTCCAGTTCCTGATTTAAATGTTTATGCTAATTGCTATTTATTGGCCCAGATGCAAATGATAGGTTGGCCAAAGTGAAATTTTATGACGAGCAAACTCCCCCCTTTTGTGCAAATTGAAAAAGTGAAACAAGAGGAGGATGAAATGAGCCGAAGATGGTCTTAATGGCTGCTTTTTAATGGGGAAGATAAAATTAAGACTGATTTACGTGGCCAACTCCCCTGTTTTCTCTTATCAGCTCATTTGGCAGGAAAAATGGAAAAGTAATTGTTCCTCTTTCAATGTGGGCCTCAAACCATTATTTATTGGCTGAAATTAATCGTTGTTTATCCTTCATTCACGTGGAAACCGCTCTATCAGCATTATGAATCCCAGCAGCTCAACTAGTCCCTTGCAGTTTAGTCGACAGCAAGCTTGGATGCTGATGAAGCGTGCCTTAATTTTCTGGGCTGTAGGAGTTAATGAAAACTCCTTTCCGAGGTGGACATATTTGTATTTCTACAACATTAATAACAAAGACCACACTTTCTCTTTGGCAGCAGATAAACTTTTTCCAAAAAAAAGAGGAAAGATGATTGAAAGAATGGTGCTTGGGGGAAAAAAATGGAAATAGAATCATGAAGCCCATTTGTTCTCCCTTCAAGTCCATCTAAAACACGAGGAGACGTGTAGACACTTGGGGAGTTGTATGTGGATGCAAGCGCTCCTGGAAATATCCTGCCAATTGGTAAAGGTGAAATGAAGATACTGTGGAAGCCATACAGCCAAGAAGAATGACTTCTTAGGTTTTTTTTTTTGCTTCTGCTTTGCCTCTTCTCAACAGGGCTTGATGCATGTAACTGACAGCCTGTGGTTTTTCTGGGACAGAGATTCCTGTATCGCCTCCTGTTCTTCCTCAGGGGACCATCTGGAACTGACAGTCTGTCCTCCAGACTCATATCTGCCTCTTTCCAATCAACCCGTCAATCACCATGCATTCGTGCACACATTATGGGCCCAACAGGGCTCCTTTGCTGTGGGATAAGCAGACAGAGCCAGAGCGCCCTCCACATCAACTAGAAGCCCAGTGATATGTCAAGAATCAGATAAAATCTCTAGGAAACACTTATGGGAGTGCAGGTTGAAACTGCGGGTTTTTCAGAGACACGTAGTGTCTGTCTGTGGGTTCCTTTAGATCCTACCTCTGACATTTTCCTGGCAAGACCAATCTCTGCACTCTTGCCTGATTATATTCTAAGGTTTTAATCTAGGAGAATACGTGAGTAAATGTTTTCGTGAATCCCCAGCTTCCATAGTCAGAATCTAAATTACCTTGCCACATAGTAGTGTTTTTTTTTTATTTTTATTGGAGTATAGTTGATTTACAATGTTGTGTTAGTTTCAGGTGTACAACGAAGTGAATTAGTTATAGATATACATATATCCACTCTTTCTTTAGCTTCTTTTCCCAAATAGGCTATTACAGAGTATTGAGTAGATTTCCCTGATTAGTTATCTATTTTATATATAGTAGTGTGTATACGACAATCCCAATCTCCCAGTTTATCCCTCTCCCCCTTACCCCCAATAACCATAAGTTTGTTTTCTACAACTGTAACTTTATTTCTGTTTTGCAGATAAGTTCATTTGTACCCTTCTTTTAGATATCGTGTAAGCGATATCATGCCACACAGTAGCTTAACAGAGTCTGTGAGCATAGGTTCTCACTTAAAATTTTTTGTTTGGCTTTTAATTTTTTTTCTGAGTGGAAAATAAATAGCATATATCCTTCAGCTTTGTAATGGCTTTTAAATATAATTGAGCTATTACTATATGTGCATTTTTATCTTATTTTTAAAGTTATTTATTCATTCTTTAATTCAACAATATTTAATGAGCACATACTGTGTGTTAAATACTATTGAGGCAGGCGAACATAGAGCAGTGAACCAAAGAAACAAAAGTCCCTGCCTCCATGGAGCCTACATTCTAGTAAATTCTTAATAGTATGAGGATATCTTATCTCTTTAAATTCTCCATCTTCATAATTATGAATAGTCACATATTAGTCCATTTATATAACATTTACTTAATTTCCTACAGGAAAGCAAGTAAGCAAGTCACTAATTTGCTATTATAAATAATTCAGTGATAGAAATCTTTATGCATATCTGTTTTCTTTATTTCTGATTATTTTCTTAGGATGTCCAGATTCTCTGGGGTCTAATTTTGGGCTCTCAGCCTGAATTTACACCAGAATCACACCATCCCATGCTTAATAAATCGGCATGTCCTTGGTAGGGCTCAAGCATATATATTTCTGATTGTCAGACAAAGTTTAGAATATTATCTAATTATGATCATGCAGTGTCACTTCGATTTTGTTTCTGATTGCATACTTACAGACTTACTAAGTTTATATATTACATATAATATGTATGATATGTATAATCTGAAATTTCTCTAATTTTTAATATTAAAGTACTGTAATAAAACCATTGTTGAACAGCTGTCCTGTTGGTAAGTTCCTGTAGACAGAAGCTGGATGCAGTCTTTCTTGTTCTACTAGAATTTGTATTTTAAATGAAATGCCATAAGAATGATACACACTTTGCAAGTGAAAAGATAACAGAAAAAAAAAGGTTTACATTTATCTCAACAGTTCCTCACCTTCCTTCAGAAGAATTTTCTCAAGTTATATTGCAAGATTGATTTTAGAATCCATATTATGGATTTCTATATACTGATGCTATCTTTCAACTATTTCTATTGACTCTCCATTCGCACTTAACTGTATTAAAAAATAAACAAATTATCAATCTTACTAATTCACGGGATGTTAAAAAAATAAACTCCTATTTCTAAGTAAGATTCTTTCTAATTGGTGAACAAGATAACCTTTTAGATTATTTGGTTTTTGATTGGGAGTGGTAGTAAGTTTGTGTGGGTATGGTGAGGTAGAGAAGTTATTGCCTGGTGAGAGGTTTGGAATCTAATACCTTGGAATTCTTTCCTGCAGAAAAATTGTACTCTAGCCTGATTTTTTAAAACTGAGATGTCTTACAATTAAAAAGCAGAGACAAAATAATCATTTTGTTTTAAAATTTTAAAGTATGAATACAGTTAAAAAAAAACAAAAAAAAACCTTGGAGACCCATACATCAATTGGTCACTAAACTCACTTAAAGCTGCCTGGAAGCCAAGACAAAAAATGGGAAATCTATACTTCTTATTGGTCTAATGAAGTACAAGATCATTCAGAAAAGCGATCTTCCCTCTGACAGGTTTTATAAGATGCTACAGTCAAAACACCTTTGAAATTTAAATGGAAGGTATTTTCAGAAAGTCAGAAAGATTTCCCAAACCTCTCTAGACTTTCTATTCCATTCTGCTTCTCATTCTCTTAATCATTTCTGTTTTCCTCTTTACAATTTGGCATTTCTTAGGTTGACTTTTAAGAGCTGCTGTCAAAGACAAGTAGACTGACTTCTCAGGATGACTCCACCCCAGCCTTCCAGGCTCTTGAGCTATTCAATGCAAGTGCAGAGAACTCACCAGAAGACACATAGATTTGACTCAGTTCAACTTTATTAGCTTTTTTCTAATTATTTCATTAAATTCCATTAGACAAGGGACAGGAATGGACATTTTTACTATTTAAAGTTTTTTTTAATATTTTTATGATTTAAATGGTTAAAATTACGTAAGATTATTCTTAGCCATTTGAGATTATTCTCATGTGTTTTCACTGTTATGAGAGTCTACTTTGTTAATTATTCATCTTTATAGTTGACCCCTTCATGAAGCTATACAAATTATTATTATTTTTTTTTTGCGGTACGCGGGCCTCTCACTGTTGTGGCCTCTCCCGTTGCAGAGCACAGGCTCCGGACGCGCAGGCTCAGTGGCCATGGCTCACGGGCCCAGCCACTCCGCGGCATGTGGGATTCTCCCAGACCAGGGCACGAACCCGTGTCCCCTGCATCGGCAGGCGGACTCTCAACCACTGCGCCACCAGGGAAGCCCCTATACAAATTATTGACTACTCTTTGACATGGCTGGTCAGTGTGTTTTCCAGGAAAGTTCTTTGATAGAGAACATATTTGTATTGAAATAAATTCCTAGTCCCAAGATGATGCCTCTTCTGACCGCAGGCCATGTCAACAAACCTAAAGGTAGATAACTTTTGTGTTCCAATGAATGCCCCCTTGATCAGAAATGCAGTGTATCCAATCAGCCAGTTCCCCAAATGCCAAGGCAACTCTGGGCTCCACACTTTACTTCCCTGTTCTTTTTCACCCCAAACAAGGGGTGACCCCAGCCAATCAGATATTTTTTGTCTCTTCCTTGTTCTTTTTACTTTTTAATTAAAATAAGACTATTTTTATTCAATGGCTGAATCAATTTTCTGGGAAATATTAAAATACCATTTCAGACATCTTTTCTGTGTCACGTTACATGCTCTTAGCCTCACCCGTCTTTATTCTAGCTGCTGCAGACATGACCAGATCTCTGATTAACTTCACGTAAGCACAGCCTGATAGGATCTCTGTTCAAATACCTCTCCCCTCCTACCTGGACCACCCTTGTGACAGGCTGACCAACTTGTCCTGGTTGGCCCGGGGCTTTCCTGCTTTTAGCACTGCAAGTCTGTCATTCTGGGAAACCCCTCCTTTTCCAGCACCAGATCCACTGGTCACTTTCTTCTTTATCCTGTAAAAGCTTCCTGTCTTCTGCCCCATTTTACAGTTCTCTGGATCCTTGAGAATCGAGACTCCTGACTTCATGAAATGTTAAATAGTTTGTATCACCTAAATTGCCTTCTTTAATCATTTTTTAATACTTGGTATTGTAGTTCTCAGAAAATAGGAATATTTACTTTTTTAAAGGGAGTATTAGGGTCTTAGAAATAGCAGCAACATTCACTTACAAGTAGCAATTTAAAATTTTAATTTATTTACCTCATATGTATGTATCACTCATTTTGCCCTATGTTCTACACAGTTACACTGTTCTAAGTGCTTTAAAAATACTATCAAACTGAGACACAGAGAGGTTCAATCATTTGCCTTAGGTCACACAGCTGGGAAGTAGCAGAGTCAGAACTGAAATCCAGGCATCTCAGCCTCTAAGTCTTTATCTACTAGGTTCCCTATTCCTTCAACATCTCTCACCAACAAAAGAAAAAAAAAGTCTGTCATTGGGATTTGTACGACATGGTCAAAGTTCCATAGTTCAACACTTTACAAAGCCTCCCTCATTTGTGCAACTTTTGGAGTCATCATTTTATCCTCTTCCTCGTAGGGATTGATAGATAAAATAGAGGCTACCTAGTTTAATTTGAATTTTTGATATACAATGAATACTTGTTTAATATAATCATGTTCCCAATATTGCAAATTTCACTGGTTGTTCTGTATTTTTATTTGCTGAATTTGACAACCCTCTCTCATTCCCTGCATCTTGAAATTTCTCAAAGTTTTACTCTGTATTTAATACCTCTCCTTCTGGCTACCATTCTCTCCTTACCCCAGGAATCCATCTCTGTCCTCCTCACTCTGCTGGACCTACACTCTCCAAAGGACCAATGATCAGTGGCCTGGTCTTGGTCCCCATCTTCTCAGAACTCTCAGCTACATTGTAGAATTTTGATAGCACGACCATACAATTTAACATCAAAATTAGGCACTTCTATGCCAGAGCAATAGGTGAAACTGAAATTATCTAAGGAACATCAGGACTTATGGTCAAACTGAATGTTGATTACCCCATCATTCTTAAACTTGCTTTTTTTCTTGGTTTCTAGTATGTTACCCTATTTCTTACACCTTTAATTCTGAACACTTCAATCTTCTTCACTAGAATAGTTTTTTCTTTACCTCCTTCCTACTAAATGCAGAATTTAAAGTATCAATATATGGCCTTATTCTTTTTTTTTCCGTTTATAATCTTTTTCGACACTCTCAAGAAAGTCCATGAAGGCAGGAATTTCCGTTTATTTTGGTATACTCGTATATTGCCATCACCCAGAATAATGCCTGGAATATAGCAGGTGCTCAGTAAAGAGTTGCTAAATAAATAAATGTGGGGGTAGTATAAATTATTTGTGATTCCCTGTCCCCAGATTTAGATGACTAGATATGATTGCTTCCCAGAATATATTTCCAACTGTCTCTCACATATATTTGTCTCTGTCTCTCAGATGTTACAAGATAAATATATATATATGAATCATAATAATATGTAACATTTACATAGTGTTTACTACTTCACATATACTAACTTATTCATTTTCACAACTGTATCATTATACCTGTTTTGTGGATGTGGAAACTGAGGCTCAAAGAGGTTTAAGTTATGTGTCTAAGGGCACAAGGATAGGTAAGTAAGAGCCAGGATTTGAACCTGTACAACCTCTGAAAACTGCATGTAGAAAGCTGAATATATCATCTCTACTTTCAGATCTCTGCCTCTTCCTGTGTTATGGTTTAGGTGGAGAACTTCCCAAGGGCCTTCCATTTGCTGGGGCCAGGAGCGCTTCTCAGGGAGAGTCCAATTGTTCATAATTTGTGTTCTTTGCAGAGGCAAGTCACAGAACCTCAGATGCCTCCTCCTGTATTCTTATGCTAGCTGCCACCATGCACAATACCTCTTGAGAGTCTGTTCACTCCCACACCCCCTATTCCTACAGCCTGATTGTCAGGGGAGGCACAATTTCTCCAGCATTGCCTTTCCATGCTTTCCATTACAAACAAGTGCATAATCCCAAATTGTGAGAAGGGATCATAAAAATAAATGCTTAGGGAAATATTGCTGTTCAAGGTTCTAGCAGTCATCACCCTGCCCTATATAATTCCTATATCTCTGCTGACAGTAACTAATCAGAAGCCCAATAGAAATTTGTACTTTTCTTTATCTTCGAAGTAGGCTTCACCAGCCCTCTACCTTTCTTTTTCCCGTTGCGGAGCACAGGTTCCGGATGCGCAGGCTCAGCGGCCATGGCTCACGGGCCCAGCCGCTCCGCGGCATGTGGGATCTTCGCGGACCGGGGCACAAACCCGTGTCCCCTGCATCGGCAGGCGGACTCTCAACTGCTGCGCCACCAGGGAAGCCCTCTACCTTTCTTTTGACCCTACCTAAATGATGGGTCTTTGTCTAAATGAAGGCTCATCGGTTATTCAACCTCACTGCACAGCAAAATGTCTGGCATATGACAGAGGTTCAAAAATATGTATTAAATGAATGGATAAGTAAATATCTAAATATGGTGCAACCAAGAGCACAGTCTTTTATAGAGATCAATGGAATGGAACTGAGGGTCTAGAAATACTCTTAAATTTACGGTCAGGGCTCCCCTGGTGGCGCAGCGGTTCAGAGTCCGCCTGCCGATGCAGGGGACACGGGTTCGTGCCCCGGTCCGGGAAGATCCCACATGCCGCGGAGCGTCTGGGCCCATGAGCCATGGCCGCTGAGCCCGCGCGTCCGGAGCCTGTGCTCCACAACGGGAGAGGCCACAGCAGTGAGAGGCCCATGTACAGCATGCAGCAAAAAAAAAAAAAAAAATTACGGTCAATTGGGGTTCAACCAAATGGAAACAACTCAATATCCAACAACTGGTGAATGAATAAACAAAATATGTGCTATCCAAACAATGGAATATTATTTATCAGTAAAAAGGAATGAACTACCGATACAGGCTACAACATGGATGAACCCCCAAAACATTATGCTAAGTAAAAGAAACCCAATACAAAGACCACTTAGCGTATATAAAATGTCCAAAAAAACCCCCAACTCTAGCAGAAAGTAGATTAGCAGTTGCATAGGATTCAGCGTGGGAGTGAGGAATGACTGAAAATGGACATGAACAATCTTTGGAGAATGATAAAAATGTTCTGAAATTGCACTGTGGTGAAAGTTGCACAATTCTGTAAATATACTAGAAGTCATTGAACTGCACATTTAGAATGGGTAATTTATACCTCAATAAACCTGTTCTGAAAAGGGGGATGGAGAGAGAAGGATTGGAAGTTTGGGATTAACAGAGGCAAACTAGTATATATAGAATGGATAAGCAACAAGGTCCTACTGTCTAGCACAGGGAACTATATTCAATATCCTGTGATAAACCGTCATGGAAAAGAATATGAAAAAGAATATATATATATATATATATATATATATATATATATATATATATATATATATAACTGAGGCATTTTGCTGGACAGCAGAAATGAACCCAACATTGTAAAGCAGCTATACTACAATAAAAATTTTAAAACATTTAAAAAATCAAAGAAAATAATAAATAAAAAGTAAAAAAATACAATCTTCCTAACACTGATTCAAGTTTTACACATTCCCCATCATTCAGACCCTGTCCTTTATTCCATGAATGCAGCTATTGTTGACATTTACCTATTTGATTTGAATATGTCACTATGTATGCATTTACTTAAGAAATAGTTATTGAGCATCTAATATGTGCCAGGCCATGATACGGGTGTGGGGATGCAGCAACTAACAACAGTCTTTAGGGAGCTTTCATTCCAGTGTGGAGAACAGATCCTAGCCTACCTTGAAAGGCAAGTTTCTGCCGTTAATTTGCAATGGTCCTCTAGGTGGCCCTTTCACCTTTTAGGAGTCATTTTCTTCATCTGTGACATGCTAATTATAATCTCTGTGTTGCTTACCACATAGGATGTTTGAAGAGAATCAAGTGAGATGAGTCTTGTGAAAAGCCCTGTAGTTGTAAGAAATATTACATATTTAAGGTGACAAGGTCTGTGCATAATTCAAAGCATAGCAAGTCTATAGTTCAATGGAAATGTAAACAAACACAGGAAGTTTCCATGAATCTGGAACCAGGGGGATTCATCCCCAGTCCTCAAGTATGTGTAAATTTTTAGTAATGGTGCTGAAGACGGTGTAACTGAATATTTTATCAGAACAGTCAAGGTTACCCTTCAAAGCAGTTATAGAATTATCTTCTCCTAACTAAATATAGTTACCTTAACAAACCGAAGGGCTTCCCCGTGAGCCCAGTGAAATGGCCTTTATATTTGAGGTACTCACTTAGAAAATAATAAAGGAAAAAATTTGCTAAATTTGCAGTTTTTCTACTTTAGAACTTTGAGTTTAAGTGGCTTGGAGGGAAAGGTTTTTTTACATGGGTTATAGTTAGGAAAAAGAAACACATCCTTAAAAAATAAAAGGTAACAATTTTTATTGGAGAAAGGAGATATGTATAGTTTTGCAGTTTATCTCTTGGGTCTTTTTAATCATCTGGAATTTAAAAATGATTGCCCTGGGCACAAATTTTCTCTTTCTTGATTCTTTATTTAACCTTTGAATCGAGTAAAAAATAGTCTCAGTTTTATTAGTTATAAAGATTAAAGCTGACCTTTACTTCTTCCTTTTTCACATTCAAAACTTTGGTCACTTTGCCTTTTTAATATGAGATGGTTATATAAATTTGATCCAGCTACAAATGATGGAGGAATTTAAGGGTCTCATTGAGGCTAGTCTTTATTAATTAATTATAAGGTGCATTAATTACACTGTAAATGATAATTAACCTTTTCTCTGACCTATTGCTGGTTTTCTCATTGGTTTCACACTTTCTGCAAATGAATATTTAAGCTTGAAACTTCGAAAAACTAACTTCATTAGTAAAATTTCCTACATTGCTCAGAAGTTTTGAAAGTGCTTGATAAGTTGTAAAATTATGATATGCCTGTAAGTTAATAACAGTATTATTATATACTCAATTTTGTTTGCTGATTTCTCTTCAAACAGCTTCCTCAGTATTAAATCATGAGCTTTGCATTGTTCCTCCTTTGTTTCCTAACTTCTTTTTTTTTTTTTTTGCGGTACGCGGGCCTCTCACTGTTGTGGCCTCTGCCGTTGCGGAGCACAGGCTCCGGACGCGCAGGCTCAGCGGCCATGGCTCACGGGCCCAGCCACTCCGCGGCATGTGGGATCTTCCCGGACCTGGGCACGAACCTGTGTCCCCTGCATCGGCAGGCGGACTCTCAACCACTGCGCCACCAGGGAAGCCCGTTTCCTAACTTCTTTTCCTCAAAATTGTCGTCCACTTTCCTTTCCGATACCACCTTTGTCTTTGTCTCCTTTTCTCTGATTTGAAAACATGCATGGCCTCAATATTCTGTCTTCAGCTTATCTCTGGGTTTTGTTTTTGTTTTTTTTCCATCTACACTTTTTCCTTTAATGATTCCTTTTATTTCCTAACTATGTCTCTTGAATTATTTTATTTTACATGTAATTCATTTTTCTTATTTATCGGTTCATGGGGCTTTAAAGCATCATTGATGTGTATGTGGACCCCAAATCTATAATCTACAGTCCTGACATTTCTTCAAACCCTAATCTCACACTTGCACCTTTGCCCCAGGTCATATTTTGGATATACCCTGATATGTTCGATCTCATTTCACGAATCTAACTCATAATCTGTCTCCCCAAACTAGGTCTTTCTACTCATATTTGCATTTCTAGTCTACACCCTAACCTTAGGACCACCACTCTTTCATTTCCTTCACACTCTATATTCAGTCAATCTCCAACTTCTCTGTGGATTCAGCTGCTAAAACACCACTTTCTCTATACCCTAGAAAACCTTCCTGTATCTTTAAAACCCTCATTAATACTTGCCTGGACTCATTGCAACAGTCTGCTAATTGGCATCACCTTTGCAAAATCCAGATCTCTTAAGCTAGCATTCTAATCTCATTCGTGATCTAGCTCCAATTGACTTTCCACACTTCTTTCCTATTAATTTTCTATGGTCCAGCCAAACATAATAATTCATCTTGTTTTAAAAATAGCCCCAAATTTGTGTACCTTTGTTTACCCACTGACTTTTGTCTTTAATGTGCTCCACACTCCTTTAACCGGTTGAAATACCATTTTCTTCATGTTCCAGCACAAATACCTCATTTCCATGAAGCCATTGTGTTCTCCTTTCGCTCTGAATTCCCACAGAAACTTGTATGTGTTCAATGGCTCTCATTCCATATAGCTGATATGGTAGCTATAAATGCATAGCATCTCCCTCATTGCCCTTTGAGGCTGAGTCTCACTAGCTGGCTCAGTGCTTTGCCCCTGAAAGGCACACGGTACACAACTGTTGAATGATAACTCTCTTGACCATGTCATTGGGTCTTGATGTTGTGATTATCTTAAGACATTAGTCATCAGGCTAACTTCACTGAACCATCCCATTGGATTTCCTGAATCATGCCTTCTTAAAGATGAAGGGCCAAGTATTCAATAATAGTGCTTAATATTTTCCTGGACCACGTACATTGCAGAGATAAAAGGAAACGGCCCTCTGGGGAATTTTGAAATGTCCTTGAAGGGTGTTAAATAAATATAGGTATCTCCAGGATTTTAAAAATTGTCTTCTGATATATGAAAAATGTCCACATGGATTAAAAATCCATCATTCAGTGGGTACTAATGGGAGCAAGACCTGCGAAGGTAAAACACACAGTGTAAGGCTGCAAGAGCCTTCATGGCAAAACGCAATGGCACCTTGAGACCTGAAGCAAATAAACGTCAGTGAGAACACTTACATAAAGACACACTCACCCATTATGTCTCCTCTCTACGAGGACAGGACATAAACTTGCTGGGTCTCTCTTTGAGTCTGGTGACCACATTTATCCTGAAGTGGTCATACACTTACTTGTTAAATATGGCCCCATTTTAGAATATTAAAAAGAATATTATTTCTGGTTTTCAGAGGGATGCTGTCCCTTGCACCTATTACGGAGGAGATCAACTGTTATTGGAAAAGATAGGCAGAATACAAACCCTGAGACTTGGAAAATACCACATGAAACAAGAATTATATTAAAGTCCAACTTACAGGGGGAAAAGGGCAAAAGTGAGGCAGTGGTTGCTTTCAAATGATGATTGGAAACTGGCCTTGCCGTATTTTGAGGTTTTAGGATTGAATATTTCAAGTTCCTAGTCTTGCTTGTGTAAATCTAGATATGAGCACATAGGTTAAACCAAATTAGACTTTTTGTACGTGAAACCTCAAGTTGTCTATAACCTCAAAGACGTGCTGCCGATGACTTTAACTCCCACCCCAATCTGATTCCTAAGGTATATTCCTGAGAATCACAAATTCTTTATCTTGCACATTTATGGTTGAAAAATGATTTCCCACATCCAAAAGGAAATTAGATAGTTCTAGAGTACGTGACTTAGAATAAATATTATAGGCGTTTCTTTTTTAGCAATTTTGTGATGTCTTTCACATACTGTATAATTCCCTCATTTGAAGTGTACAATGCAATGGATTTTAGTGTATTCACAGAAATGTGCAATCATCACTACAGTCAATTTTAAAATATTTTCATCATCTCCAAAAGAAACGTATACCCTTCAGCTATCCTTCCTCTACTCACCTCGTTCATCTCTCCCCCATCCCTAAGCAGGCACTCATTTACTCTCTGTCTCTATAGATTTCCCTTTTCTGGACTCTCATATGCATAAGTCATAGAAAATATGATCTTTTGTGGCTGGCTTGTTTCACTTAGCATGTTTTCAAGGTTCTTCCATGTTGTAGCGTGTATCAGTACATTCATTCCTTTTTATGGCTGAATAATATTCCATTGTATGGAGATATTATATATATATATATATACAATGGAATATGTATTGATTTGTGTTGATGGACATTTGGGTTGTTTCCACTTTTGGCTATTATGCATAATACTGACCTAAATTATCATGTACACGTTTTTGTACGGCTATGTTTTCTTTTCTCTTGAGTACAGGCAGACCTTGGAGATACTTCAGGTTTGGTTCCAGAGCACTAAAATAAAGTGAATATCACAATAAAGCAAGTTACATGAATTTTTTGATCTCCCGGTGCATATAAAAGTTATGTTTACCCTATACTGTAGTCTATTAACTGTGCACTAACATTATGTCTAAAAAGTACATAACTTAATTAACAAATGCTTTTTGCTGAAAAATGCTAACAGTCATCTGACAATGCAGTGCAATAAAATGAGGTCTGCCTATATATATCTAGAAGATCTAGAAGTGGAATTGCTAGATCTTATGGTAAATCTATGTTTAATCATTTGAGGAATGACCAGACTGTTTTCCAAAGCAGCTGCACCATTTTGCTTTCCCATCAGCAGTGCAAGAGGATTATGGTGTCTACTTATTCTCGACAACCTTTGTTATTGTCTGAATTTTTTGATTCTAGACATTCTAGTGGGTGTGAAGTGATATCTCATTGTGATTTTGATGTGTAGTTCCCTGACAACTAACGACGTTGAACTGTTTTCACTCACAACACTGCTGCAACCAAACGTGTCGGAGGGTTTTTTTCCCATATCAACAAATTCTCCAGCTCTCTAGGCACCAATTCTGTTCTGACACTTACTACCCTGGAGATAGCACAGACCCCACTGAGTTAAGGGTTCAGTCCCACAAGACTGCTGCCACTTCAGACACCCAGTTGCAAGTTTCAAATTGCCACCTGTACTTCTGATCAACTGGCTATAAATCAGGGGTTCCCACAACCCACTCCCTCTTTTCAATAGTTTACTAGAAAATGGCTCATACAACTCAGGAAAGCACTTTACTTACTATTTCCAGTTTATTAAATAGGATGTCATAAAGGATACAAATGAACTTCCAGATAAGGAGGTAGATAGGATGAGATTCAGGAAAGTCCCAAGCCCAGGAGTTTCTATCTCCATGGAGTTGGGATGCACCATTCTTCTGTCCCATGGATGTGTTCATCAACCCGGAAGCTCTCTAAAGCCTGTTGTTTAGGGCTTTTTATAGAGGTATCATCATGTAGGCATGATTAATTATTAAATCAATCTCTAGCTCCTCTCCTCTTCTCTGAGGTTGGGGATGAGACTGAAAGTTCCAAGCTTCTAATCAAGGTTTGGTCTTCTTGGTGACCAGCCCCCATCCTGAAACTATCTAGGGATCCACCAAGAGTTGCCTCAGTTGAAACAAAAGATGCTCCTATCACTGAGGAAATTCCAAGGGTTTCAGAAACTCTTGAGCCAGAAACCAGGGACAAAGACTAAAATATATATTTTTTATTAGATCACAATATCTCTGATATTGAGCATCTTTTCATCTGCTTATTGGCCTTTTGTATATATTCCTTGGAGAAATGTCCATTCAGATCTTATGCCCATGTTTAAATTGGATTCTTTTTATTATTGAGTTATAAGTGTCCTACATAATATTTTGTATACCAGTCCATTAATGGATATATGATTTGAGAATATTTTCTTCCATTCTGTTTTTTTAGTTTCCTGATGTTGCCATTTGAAAAACAAAGGCTTTTAATTTTGATGAAATCCAACGTATCTATGTTTTTCTTTTTTGCTTATGCTTTTGCTGTTGCGTCTAAGAATCTTCCGACAAATTTAAGATAATGAAGATTTACTTCTGTGTTTTCGTCTAAGAGTTTTATAGTTTTAGTTCTAACATTTAGCTCTTTGATCCAATGGGTTAATTTGTTATGTGATGTGAAGTAAGGGTCCACCTTCATTCTTTTGCATATGGCTATCCTGTTGTCTCAGCACAATTTGTTGAAAAAAACAATTTTTTTCCCCATTGAATAGTGCACCCTCATTGAAAATCTTGACACCCTCATTGAAAAACAGTTAACCATAGATATATAACTTTATTTATGGAATTTCAGTTCTATTCCATAGATATATATGTCTATTCTTGTTCCGGTACCACAGTGTCTTGATTACTATTGCTTTGTATTAAGTTTTGAAATCAGAGAGTATAACTCTTCTCACTTTGTTCTTCTTTTTCAGGATAGTTTTGATAAGGATTGAGTTGAACCTGTAGATCAGTTTGTGGAATATTGCCATCTTAACAGTGTTAAGTCTTCCAATCTGTGAATATGGGATATTTTTCCATTTATTTGGTCTTGTTAATTACTTTCAATATTTTTTTGTAGTTTTCAGAGTATAAAACTGCTCATCTTTTATTAAATTTATTCATAAGTACTTCACTTTTTTGAAAGCTACTGTTAATGAAATTGTTTTCATAATTTTATTTTAAGATCATTCATTGCAAGTGAACTGAAATGCCATTGTCTGTTGTGTCTTGATCATGTATCCTACAACTTTGCTGAGATCATTTATTAGTTCTAATTGTTTTTTAGTGGATTACTTAGGACTTTATATGTACAAATGTATATATCTGTGGATAGAGAAAATTTTACTTCTTCCTTTCCAATTGGAATTCCTATTATTTCTTTTTCTTGCTTTATTACCCTAGCTGGAACCTCCAGCACAACTGTTGAATAGAAGTGGCAAGAGCAGATATCCATGTCGTGTTCCAGATCTGAGGGGAAAAGCATCCAGTCTTTCGCCATTAAGCATAATGTTAGCGATGGGGTTTTCGTAGACATCCTTAGTCTGTGGAGTGTTTTTATTATGAAAAAGTGTTGGACTTTGTTACATGTTTTTCTCCGTTTATTGAGATGATTGTGTAGCTTTGTTTTTTATTCTGTTGATGTGCTATTTTACATTAATTCATTTTTGATGTTAAACTAACATTTCATCCCTGGGATAAATCCCACTTGGTCATGGTGCATAATTCTTTCTATATGTTGCTGAATATACTGTAGACTTTACATTGGGTTTCACCCACTATATAGTGTGGTCATATTCTCGGCAGGATGGTGCTGCCAGAGAAATGCAGACATTGCACTGAAGGTTTCTGCATTTTATATTTATTACAATATGTTAACATTATTTATTGACTTGATCCCTGATCATTATTAAAAAGAATTGGCATCCTTAAGGATTACAAGGGTGCTCACTTAGTCAATGATAGCTTACTGCACCCTTATCAATTCAAATCTCAAAACGCCTTTGAAAAAAAAAGCCTAACTAGCAACTTTCCTGTATATAGTAGATGCTCTGTACATATTTATAGACTAATGAATTGATTGGTTTGTGTTTTTGCAATTGGGTCAGGAAACAAGCAAGCAACTGACATGTCATATCTGATATCTTGAGCATGTCCATCAGCGTTCCACACAGAAATCCTTAGACTCGACATGGAGTAGTGGGCTGGGAAATTCAACTCAGAAAGTTAGAACGGAAACAAAGTAAGCATGCCACGTTCAGGAAACATAGCTCCAAAACTCTTGGGTAGTAGTTTCATGGTCAGCTGCAGTCACAAGGGAAATACAGAAACATGAAAGACAGCTTTAATTCAAGCGTTAAGGAAGTGCATGATAGATGGCCTTCTTTGAGTTCCCACATTGCACAGGCCTCAAGCATAATCACACCTCAATCATAATCATTTATCACACCTCTCTGCTAATTTCCTTGCCAGCATGGAATGTCTGCATATCAGAAGTGCTTGGCATACAGAAAGTGTGCAATAATTGCTCTTTGAATGAGTCAAGAGTAATCTGGTTGATCCATTTGGTGGGCTTCAGTCAGAGGCAGAGTGGCCCTGACCAAGTAAAACAAAGCACCTCCCAGGGAAAGAGACAAAGACTTTTACAAAAGGCTTTTCTTTTTAATAATAGTAGTTGTTGTGATCAAATAATAGATTTTGATGTATTTGGCTTTAGTAGAAGTATAATCTACCCTCTCTGTCAGATTTCCTAGATAACATAAGCAATACCATTCTGTACTTCAAAGACCACGCTGCTGTGCTGCAATTTTTTCCTCTCATTTTTAGAAAACAATAACCAACCCCCATCTAATCCCCAAAAAGCAGTTTTCCAAGGTTGAAACATACACACGCAGATCAAGATTAAAGAAAGGATTTTTATACCTTCAATTAGTTCACTATATTTTTCCAATTCTAAGATGCCTTCAATTATCATAGACTTTCCAGAATATAAAAAAATGCAATTACTTCTTATATTTAATTTTTTTTTAATTCTGGAAAAATCTAAGATAATTGGAGGTGTCTTAGAACTGGAAAAATATAGTGAACTAATTGAAGGTATAATGTAAATATAGAAAGTAATTGCAGGGCTTCCCTGGTGTCTCAGTGGTTAAGAATCTGCCTGCCAGTGCAGGGGACACGGGTTCGAGCCCTGGTCTGGGAAGATCCCACATGCCGCGGAGCAACTAAGCCTGTGAGCCACAACTACTGAGCCCATGTGAAGCCTGCCATGCCTAGAGCCCATGCTCAGCGAGAAAGCCACTGCAATTAAAAGCCCTCGCACCACAACGAAGAGTAGCCCTGGCTTGCCACAACTAGAGAAAAGCCCTGGCACAGCAACGAAGACCAATGTGACCAAAAGTAAATAAAATAAATAAATTTTTTTTAAAGAGTAATTGCATATTTGATCCTCATTTGGAAATATTCAGATATGCATTTAAAAAGCAAAGAAATGTAGTCTGTTTTCACTTTTCAGTTCATGATATCCCACTAGAAAATCAAATAGCGTTTAAAACGTGTTTAATGTGGTGTGTTTTTGTGTTATGTCATATTAAGATGACAATGAGGTACTTTAATGATAATACAATGACCACAGTACTCTTTAAATCTTTCTTGGGTACTTATCCAACAGGGCTTAACTTGTGGGTAAATAGATGTCTGATTACATCTATGCAAACCAACAGCAATTATTCTTGTCCTTCAGATAATAAGGGCTTCCCAGCTTTGTGTGGTTTCAAAGGAAAGCATTTTGGTGTTTTAAACACAATAACCAGCAGACAGAAATTAGAACAGCATTTGCATTCCTGGGGAAAAGAATTTCTCTGTTACACAGAGTCTGGGAAAGATAACATATGGCTTCCAGTGTGGGTTTCTCTGGCTTACGTTCTTGGTTCTCAGTTCTCTTGGTTTCATAGTCTCATTTAGAAAAATCAATAGATGGGGAAAATGTTTATCCTCTAAATATACTGCTCAACTTAGGAAACAGGGAGAATCCATTTGGGCTTAGTAATGTGTAAGAGATTTTCATTTCACCCAATGACTTCACAGCCTAAAACCTGAGATGGTGGACCCTTTGAGTTTAAGGTATCTGAAAGTCCTGTGAAATTTTCATAAGTATCCGTCCCTACCCCCCACATATCTGATAAAAGAGATGTTCTAGTTAATCTTCTTTAAGGTCTTATTCACTTAGCGGAAACGCTTAGCTGCATAATTGCTTTGAGCCTATTGCTATTCGAAATGGAAAATATAATAATCTAATGGTATTGTCTCTATAGGCGGATGAGAATTTCAGGAGTGGCTGTTGGTGCCGCCCATGTGATCCAGAGAGGTTAATGCAGTTAAAGTTATTTCACAGTCCATTAAGGAGCTTACGGTGACCTCACGACCTTTGCGCCAACAACACGGAATCCATTATCATCACAATGGAGGAGCTGTGGGTTCGGCTGACTTGACAATGGGCCCGGGAAATCCCAAGTTAGTACTTAGTTTAAAAAAATGCACTTTTCTTTCTGCTTCTTGGGTATGGCTATTAATATGCTCTCCTATAATTTGTAACATTAACATTGCTGAAGGTACAGAAAAGGACATTGAGATGAAGATGTCAAAACTGCTGACTTAGTTCAGTGCATGATAATATTGGCTATGCATTGAAGTAGTAGATATCTAACAGGAAAATCAAGATGAAGAAAGTCAAGGAACTCAGTTAAATTAATGATAAATTATCACAGGTTGTGAGATTCGCTTAGGCAAATAAGAGCTTTCCTCCATTTTTAATGTTACATTCTGAGATTTAATATATGATTTGAAGAGAAACAAACTTTTAATTTAAGAATATGAATCTTATGAGTAGGATTAATTAAAACTACATTAAGATATTTACTTCATCAAAATCCAAATTTCAGAGACATGAGACACACCGCATATTCTCAAGAATATGTCACCATGACAAATAATATCACTCTACAAACATCAATCGTTTATCTTTCTTCTATATGTAATTTGGTGAAAGACATCCCTGTCATTCACATTTAAAAACAGATTTCAGGCATGGGACTAATAAAATAAAGATTTTATCAAAATACTGGTTGGTATGAAAGTGTTAATTAGCATTTTTGCTCTCTAAAATGAACTTGACTGCACGACTGTCTCCTTTGGAGAAATAATAAGCATGGAATTTTGAATCAGATTTTGCAGTACTTTGTATCAATAGAATCCCTATGCGAAAAGAATTAAGCAAGATTGTCTCTAGATATAAAAGTTAAATTGTAAACATAGGCCATAAAAATCCATTCATATTCCCAGAATCCAAAAAGGCAGCATTTTAAAATAATTTAAGGAAAGCATTGAAAGGTAATTAAAGAATCCAGCAGTACATTTCAAAGATAGTTATTGTGCAGGGTAGCTCACACATCTTAGCTCATTTAAACACAATAAGGTTTCAACACTCATTACAGTTCCAAACGCCTCTAATATAATCACACTAAAAATGGAAGCCGATCGAGTTAATTTTCAGGAACACATTTTGATGATGTCTTTTTATGGTTTGCTATCTGAGAAAATAATTGAAAAAATAAGTATCCCCTACTTCTGACGATTCAAAAGAAAATAACATGATCCAACAGTATTTCCCAAACAGAGCTCTACTTGAGACCTATTTTAATTATTCAAAGAATATATTCAATTCAGTTTTTGAAACTGGTGTTAAAAGTCTGTTTCAGAGTATTTAGAAGTAAAGTAAAAGTATCTCATCATAGGTTTACGTCAAGTTAGAATAAATATTACCCGTAAATAATGTCATAGTAAGTATTGAATCATTTATTATTAAAGAAGTTTTACAGAAACTGTAGTCATTAAACATTAAGTCTTCAGGGATGCTCTTCCTAAAGGAGAATTTAACAGCATCAGCTTTTGAATTTTTATGTGGTTTTTAAAATTCTTGAATATCAAAACCAAGCAGGACTTTGTTTTTAAAAAGTTATTGAATTTAGTTCTGTAACTCATTATATAAGTTACAAAGCAAAAGTGGCTAGATAATACACTTTAGTTACCTGCTCTAGTTTATTAACCTGAAATGTTTTGCAAGATATTCACAGTTGTTGGAAAATATGTTTTTATTTATGAAGTTCTAAAATATATGTCTTAATTTTTTCCCCAGTAAATATTTGTTTCAGTGATTAATCTAATTTTCATTGCAATAAATCTCCTGGTAAACATTTTATTCCTTAAACGAGGCAGAATTCCAGACAAGAAGAGTAAAGGTACAGATTGAGAAACTGGCAAATAGAAAAGGCAACCACAATAAATGGATTAAAAAGAGCATTTTATATATATATGTGTGTGTGTGTGTGTGTGTGTGTGTGTGTGTGTCTGTGTGTGTGTGTGTGTGTGTGTGTGTATTTAAAAGTGAAGAGATAATACAAAGTAATAACAGGTCAGAATTTCCTGTGAGCAAACTATATTGAATTCTGATGGGGTCCTAAGATATGATATATAAATGATTCTCCACAATTTGCAAAGTACAATATTAAAAATCATTTTAAATAAATTAAGACATACAGTGTCTTAATACCAAAAATGGGCATAAAACCATTAGGGCCGACTTTCTCATAGTGTGATTGATATTATTATTATTGTTGTTGTTATCAGCCTGATCAGACACTGAAGATTCAAACAATTATTTAACTTGGGCCTCCCACTGCTGTGGCCTCTCCCGTTGCGGAGCACAGGGTCCGGACGCGCAGGCTCAGCGGCCATGGCTCACTGGCCCAGCCGCTCCACGGCATGTGGGACCTTCCCGGACCAGGGCACGAACCCGTGTCCCTTGCATCGGCAGGCGGACTCTCAACCACCGTGCCACCAGGGAAGCCCTCACTTTTCTTAGACTAATGCCACTTCTGATGGTGCTCTTTTCCCAGAGCCTTTTTCTGAAAGGAGACTCCCTCCATCAAGAAATCTCTCTCCATGGAAGGAAGAATTAATAATGGAAAAGAAAAAAGCCTCAAAACTCTGTCAAAACATAAAACAAGGCTCTTCGGTAAGGAATGTGTAGCAGAGCTAATTTGCTGTTAAGATGCCTCTACTTGACTAAAGAGAAAGTTATCGCTGAGAGGCTGGCATAAAGCGTGAAAGTATAAATGCAGCTCCAAAGTGAGTCTCAGACTTCAGTAGCCAAAAATAAACCGGTTCTTGGCTGAAAGACATAAGTGCAATTGTGAAATTGATATCCCTCCTTGGCCGAGTCCCAGACAATATGTTGCCTTTCGGGGGCTGATCAACGTGATGGATGTGATCTGTGAAATCCAGGGGGGCTCTCCCCTTTAATCAAACGTACGGCCCTCGACAGAAAGGCAGCTGTGGGCTAACAAGTTCTTCAGGCTTCCTCCCTCCAGGTCTCCTTAGAAATCTGACAGCCCAGAAGGAGAAAAAGGTGGCAGAACAGCCACAGGACAAACTCCACCCTGGAAAAGCAAAGGAGAGAAAAGAAAAAGAAAAGACAAGCTATTGAGTAAGACATAAGATGGCAGCAACTGAACAGTTTATTGCCTTTCAAAGAGAAATTCAGACTTCACTTTTCATGTCAAAGCCAACTCACTAAAGACATGCAGCTAAGTTTTATTTTCTTCCAAGAATATAGTTGTTGTTTTTTTTCTCACTAATCATCTAACAGGGATGATCAGTGTCTCAGAGTCCATATCCCTGTTTTTTCATTTCCTCCTTCGGTTTTCTTGTTGCATCATATATTTTAGAGTTGTGGTAATCGGTTCCCAAAATAACATGTGAAGATAACGTCACAGAGAGAAAAATAACCTAAATTCTTCCAGGGAGTGACGTGAAGCTTGCAGACCCACCGCGGGTATCAGTGTGGTGAATTCTAAACACAAGCTTCCTAATCTTACAATCATTATCACTTATTCAGGCTCTCCTCAGCTGCCTTCCGTGAAGGAATAGGAATATCAAATTGGAGATTTTGCATTTCCTATGGTAAATATTTCTAAACCTATAACAAATTGGTGCTGATCGTTTCTTCTAGAACCATCGTAATGACTCAAATTGATTTTAGCTTAAAAGATCAACACCAGGGTATAATTTACATTTGCAGGGTTTCCTTTCATGTTGAAAGTCTTCCAGATTGGTTAACCTTACCACCCTCTCCCGCACTGTTGTCCTATTTGCGCATAATATTCTGGTGCCAGATTGTCAGCTAATTATGTCACAAGCAATCAGCTAACAAAGCACAGCCCTTCTTGCCTGGAGAATGAACCATGTTTCAAAGCTTCTCCAAGAGAAAAAAATAGAGCCCTTTCATTAAAGAGATCTGGAGTGAGGGTTTTATTTAACTGAAAAATCCATGTCAGCACTGCTGTTTCCTTGCTGTTGTAGGGATGTTGATGGCTGGTTATTTCTTAGGCAGCTGCATGGGGGTGGAGCGCCACAGAGCCCATCGTTCATCTTTAGGAAGACACACAACTATTTGGGAAAACTCTATGATGAAAACCAATAAGTTGTCTTCCTCCAAAAGGGCTTTTTGGCTTAATCTCTTTGAACAACGACCTGCGCTTTCTTCTGTAAAGACTAAATATGGAGCAAAAATACAGCACATTTCCCATTCTCTATTTTAATGGAGTTGAGATTTAGCAAAGACACACAAACCAAGAGAATAAGAAGAGATCAGTGATGGTAGAAAAGTGATTTTGTGGTAGAAGTACAGAGTCGTCTGGAAGTTTTCAATAGTAGATAACATCGTGTCTGCCAAGTGCCTCGCAGAAAGCCTGACATGGTACTGACACTCAGTAAATACTAGTTTCCTCTTTTATGAAGGCAAACTTTGACATTAGTTCTTAGTTTTGGGGTAAATGCACATTTGGAGGTAGAGAGAGCTAGGCAAGTGATATGGCAATAAAAGCCTGGTTGGATAAAACATTTGCTAAGAATACATGAGTTCCATTGGTATGTTTCCTTCCATTCTTCTATTAAGGCTTTAATATTATGTATTACCTGCTTAATATAATAGTCATAATTGAATGATGACGATATCTTAATTTAAAGTGAATGAATGGGATTGAGGTTAGAAATCCTGAAGATGGTGTAGACAGGGAAAAATCTTTATAATGCTGAAGTTTATGACTATAAAAAGTCTGAAACTATTTTTCCCTGGAGAGCTCTGAAAATAGAGAAATCATGCATTTTGGTCCAGAATGATTGCAATGTCATTCTGTCTAGAGTCAAAGGAAGACGTGACTAAAAATGTCCCCTCCTGGCTTTGCAGACAAGATTATTATGAAGTTAGCTTATATTCTTCCAGTGAAAGAATATCAACCGGGAAAGGATAATTTGATTTTTGCTGACTGAATAGTGGGTTAAGTCTAACTTTTCCATTTATAAGTTGCATACTCCATGGTAAGTTTTCCTCAAAGGTCTCTCCCTCTCTCCTCTGACAATTAAAACAGTCAACAGGGCTTCCCTGGTGGCGCAGTGGTTGAGAGTCCGCCTGCCGATGCAGGGGACACGGGTTCATGCCCCGGTCCGGGAAGATCCCACATGCCGCGGAGCGGCTGGGCCCATAAGCCATGGCCGCTGATCCTGTGCGTCCGGAGCCTGTGCTGCGCAACGGGAGAGGCCCGCGTACCGCAAAACAAAACAAAACAAAAACAGTCAACAGAAACAGAAGAGCTGTGTACAGACCTTCAATTGCTTCTCAGATCTATGACTGGGGAGACGTAGGTAGGTTGTCATCTTCATGGGGCTCTTGAGGTTTGATGTTTGGGAGAAAATCTAGGACTTCTAAGACACTGAGGTGATGCAATTATTCCTACTTTAGCATTAGTTTGGTGACTTTCTAGGCATTATAGATCTTTGTTCTCTTTTGATAACAGGAAAGAGAGAAGCAAAGATGATCTGAAGTAGTACTTCATAGTCCTATCCAGTTTGAGGCTGGAAATATTTAAAGAAACTAAGATCAAATTTATGCAACCTGCACACGATGGCAATTATATTTTATTGCCTCTTTATTTGAGAAGCACAAGAGGACAATACATGATTGCACATCTACAGCACATACACTTTGAAATGAAGTCATCACAATATTTACATACACATTTAAACAGGTGTTTATATCTTCACACTGCAGGCAATGCTCGTGTTCCTGGACTGGTAGAAACTCCTTAGGGTCCCTCAAGGACTCCCTGTCTTTGGTTTAGGAATCTCTGTTCTAAAGAAACTGACAACTGTCCTTTTATGTGTCTTCCCTTCTAGAATGCACCACTGTCTTCAGTGGAGAAGAAAATCTGTTTTTAGGATAAGCTCGAATTTGAAATAAATAACTCAAGAGTGATCAGAGATGACTGGGAGCATATAGAGAAAAGTAATATGTTATTTACAGTGACAAATTTCACAATTGTTTAACTTCAATCCATTTTAACCATTTAGGGAATATGTATTTATGTAGCCACTAAAGTTAGAGATGAAAGAAATCAGCCTCTGGAATCACTGAATTTATGTTTTTTCAAGATGTCTTTTGAAAAAACAACACCTTATTTACTGTCTAGGTTTTACATCAATATTTGAAAGGTCTTCCTTGAGTCTCTGTCAGGCAGGCCTATTAGGAAGTGAGTAAATTTAATAAACACACAACTGCACTAAGTATGTATCACCTAATTTGCATATCTGTGCGGGTACCGGTGCAGTCAGTGTGGGCAAACAGCTGTCTGCTCAGGGTTTGTGTGGTTATGTAAATGAGGCCCTCAGAAAACATGTCTCTATCAAAAGAGCAAACCTCAGGCTGGAAGGGAGTTTCAGAAGCCACCCAGGGCATCCTCAGGCACAGCACATTTAAAGCAACCCAGAGGGAGGCGTTAGTCTGTTTGTTAAGATCATTAGACAAGTATAAGCCTCTAAAGAGAGTGAGAAAAGAACTACATATGCGTATAAGAAAAAAAAAGAAACAGCTTATGGTGTGGATTTTTAAATTTTAAAATTTTTCAGTCTGATAGGAGATACAACGTTCATTCTGGAATACTCATTATTTTAAAAACTGGAACCAAAAGGGAAAGAGGAGGGAGGGATAAATTAGAAGGTTGGGATTAACATATACACACTACTATATAAAACAGATAACCAACAAGGACCTACTATATAGCACAGGGACCTATACTCAATATTTTGTAATAACCTATAAGGGAAAAGAATCTGAAAAAATTAGATAGATAGATAGATAGATGATAGATAGATAAACTGAATCACTGTGCTGTACACCTGAAACTAACATGATATTGTAAATCAACTATATTTCAATTTTAAAAAAATCTGGATTCAAAGCTCATTTTGCAGCAGAATGAAATATCTAAATCAATTAGCTGCTATCTTTGCTTTCAATGGTAACAGATATTTGCCACATATATCATGTGAAGTATAATACCAAATAGGACCCCAATATTAGGAAGAATAAGCAGGTTGGGGGTCCTCTATATTATTTATACTTGATCTCCTGAGATTAAGCCAGCTTTAAAAAAAAAAGTATAATCCTCTAGGAGTTAAATGTATAACTGAGTCCTATTAACTTACCCTATTTCTGTAGTTTGTGATAAAGTGAAATTGAGCCAGAGAACAGTTTTCTTTATGTAAAGAAATTAATAATAATGTGCAGATTTGTGTTTTGTTTTATGTCTTCAAGCCACACAGCCTTTCACGGAAGAAAAAAAATTTAACAATGGATCAGAGTCTGTGGCGGATGGTGGGAGCTACCTTTAATCTGATATGAGCAGTTTCATAATGTTGTTATACCATAAAAATATAAGATAAACATTTCTAATATGAACCAGGTCAGCAAACCACACATGTAAATTCATTTGCAATGATCGTACATTAATAGGAATGTTCACAGTTCTGCCAGTGTGCATTCATTAGAAATGCTTTCTCAGTGAATATCCCATTTAATAGAGTCTCAATAGAGCCACACTCTGAAAGATTTCCCATTCTGATATGCGGGGGAATCCTTCAGCGGATGCTACAGACACCGTCTGACGCACAGTAGCTGAACGGGGCATCTATTGCCAAATTCCTATTTGTCCTTCACATGAAGTCCATATTGACTGCTGCAAAAATTCTTTGTATGAGCTATTATTTTCAAATTGTTTTCCAACTTATACTGCAATTGAAACTTGGACAGCTTTTCGATTGCTCTCGCATTCCGATTGATTACCAATACAGTTTTTCAGAATTAAGAATATCAGTCTCTTCTCGTCCCTGGAATCGTGTTGACTCCGTGTGGCTTTCATTTAAATATTGCAGGACAGTTTGTGCCTGACTCTGTGTTCAGATAACATACAGGGCGATCAGTTAGATTTATTATCTCTTCTCTCCACGCTACGTTATGTATCACTGTGAAAAATACCAACCTCCTGATGTGATGTTGCCTTCTCTCCAAGGTCTCCTAGGATTAGTATCTGAGCTTAGTTTCTGCTGCATCACACAGGTCTCAAGGTTTGTGATGTGTTCTTTGGGATGGGGCAGTTGTAGTGACCAAAATGACTAATATGTTTTCTGAATAAATGCATTCTAACAATGTTAGGTTATCAGATCAAATGAATAAATATTTATTGAGTGATTACTATGTATAGGGGACTCTGCTAGGCCCTGGAGGATGGGGCTGGGAGGGCATGTTGAAGCTTATCTGAAATTCTCAGAAAATACAAAGTGAAATCAATAAGAAAGAGGGAGTCATTTAATTTGTCTAAGCTGTTTCTGAGTGCTTTCAAAATCACTCTGGAATGTCCTCAGCGGTCCTGTGATCATTAATAGTCGTCACCATTTTCCGATGGAACAATTCAAGAAGGGAGAGGTTAAATATTTTTCTCAAGGTCACACAGCAGTACAGATGCAAACGGGAGACTGCTACTATAAGCAGCTACCTCCTGGCTTGGTGTTTAAACAACTTGGGAACAGTTGTTGGTGCTTGGGACTTGGGGAGGTCATGCTTTGGCTTGGCTGTGATTGCTAACTGGCATTTGTGATATAATTAATTGATATATAAAACTGCTGGCATTTAAATTTGTATAATATAACTAGTCTTCCTCCATCAGCATGGGGTGCTCTCTGAGCAAATGAGTCTAACCCCTTTGCTTTTATAGGACTAAAGGGAAACTGTATAGTCCTCTTTTTAATGAGTACTCTCCACCATATTTTGTGAAGATTTTAAACACACAGAAAAATTGAGAGAATTTTACAGCACGACCTCAATATGATCATTTGTGTTTATTAGGCTTGCTTTGTAACATATCTATCCATTCTTCTATTCATCAGTCAATCCATCTTCATTCTGGAAGCATTTTAAAGTAAATTGCAAATATAGCCCTTTGGAAATTATTTTCACCATAGGGCAAAGAGGTTTATCATAGTGACAATAATGGTATGGGAGGAAATAATTATAATTGATGTCCAAACAAATTTGTTCAAGATTCTCCTAAGTATTGACTAGTCTTCTACTTGTGTGGTGCTGCATTCATTAGTTTATCTGATCCTGGTAATATGCTCATAGGGTAGAAAGGCAGATATAATAACTTCATTTTACAAATTAAAAAACTGAATCTTGGAGATGAAACACCAAGCTCATGGTCACCCATAAGGTGGTAATATTCAAGAATAGATGACTTCTACCAGCTCCTGGACCAGTGGTCTCACTAGGTCATGCCATCCACGCTCTTGTCAAAAACCTCAAGGTAAGTTTTTAATGATTACTCTAGTAACTAGTTCTTAAAACAGGAGTATTTAAATAGCTGAATATATGCCATAGTCACTGCATTAACACCCATAATCTTGTTTCATTTGGCCATTTTGTTAAACATACCTCGAAACCTTTTACTTAGACATAGCTTGAGGGCTGAGAAGCTGTTACGTCAAGTTCCATGACACTGCTATGTATTAGCAGTCCATGGCTAAATGCTTCTAGATATCCAACTACATTTCTATTAGCCCTATTTGTGGTTTTCCTATGAAAATTTAACTCAGAAAAAATTCATTTATGATCCTGTACATTAATCTTCACTTATCTCCATTTTGTCAATCCTATTGAAACTGAGTCCCCCTAAAACCAAGTTCCTCTGCTGAGTTTACAATTAACCTCTTTATCCAAAACTTTATTCCTTTTCTTGTTCTACACCTGTTCCCCACCATGAATGAGGAATATCAAAGAAAAGGGTGTTGTAATTGAGCAGGACCCTATGGGGCCTTCCCAGGACAGATCCCCCTCCCCAACCATGTCCTCCATCTGCCTCTTATTTGTAGAAAAATTTTAACCTCCTAGGCTTTCCCCAAGTTCCAAAGAGTAAATTTAATCAGAGAAGTGAGAAAATGCAGAAACAAAGGAAAATAGGCAAGACAAAAAAAATAATAGTTTAGCTATTAAACAAAACCAAGGACCTTTAGTTCCTCCTCAAGGGCTATAAAAAATATTCTGAGGCATATTCTTGAGCTGTTTTGCAGATACTGAAACCCTCACCAGGTGCAAGGAATTAACTGCATGTTGACCACAAGCATGGAGACCCTAGACCTGTTGAAACCAAAAGGTTGATGATATTAACTCCCAAAATACCACCCAGTTACCCTCACCACCAACCAATCAGAAGAATGTCCACAAGCTGATCATGCACCCTGAAACCCTCTCCCTCAACCTGTCTTTAAAATCCTTTCCCTAAAAGTGATTGGGGAGTTCAGGGCTTTTGAGCACTAGCTGTCCATACACCTTGATTGGCACCCTGCAATAAATGCTGCACTTTCCTTCACCGCAACCCATTGTCAGCAGATTGGCATCACTGCACGTGGAGAGCAGACCCAAATTTGACTCAGTAACACTATTTTTTAAAGTTTTGCTTTTATATCATAGAAATGATAGTGCTTCTCATTAAAAAAAAAAAAGAACTTGAACAAAACAAAAATGTGCAAAGCACTTAACTTTAGAATCTTTCCTTCCAAGGAGAACTTTCCATTTTGCATTTTGATTTGTATTCTCTCCATCTGAGGTTATACTAGTTTGCAACTTTGCTTTTTTCACTTAATAGTAAATCTATTTCATGGCTTGTAAAGGATTCATAGTCTCCCATTCAATGATTGCATCATGATTTAATTAATCTCTTATGATGGATATTTAGTTTCAAGTAGACATTCTTGTTTTTATATTTTGGCTCTCATTTGCTATGTTTACAGAGGACAAATTCCTAAAATTGTGTGTGATGGAGGGAGCAAGAAAGGGGGATAGAGTAGCTGGGGAAAGGGAGGCACCATTCATGGAGATGAGGAAGACCAAGGGGGAGCAGCCTTGCTAGTCAATATGTTTCAGACAGGTTAAGTTTGAGATACATGATAGATGTAAGTGGAAATATGTATATACCACATGTTAGAGGAGAAGGTAGGAGAGGAGATATAGATTTGGGATTCCGTGGTGTCTGGATGGTATTGAAAGCCTTGGGGTAGGATGAGATGATCTAGGGGAAAGCATGGGAGAGAATAGGGTCCAAACCCTTGAGATGCTCTAGCTTTCAGAGGTTTGGCCAAAGCAGAGCCAGCAAAGGAGCTCAAGCAAGGGAGGACAGAATGTGAGCTGAAAATCCAGGGGCTTGTGATATCCAGAAAGCCTGCAGAAGAAAGTGTTTCAAAAAGAGGAAGTGGTCCAAGTGTCAAATGTTGCTGAGGGACCAATTAAGATGAAGTCAGAATTGACTATTGAATTTGGTATACAACTTTTTTTAAAGCTACAAATGTCAATTACATATATGAAAGTGATAACTGTTCTTACTATTCAAATAAATTAAATTCAAAAGATGTAATCTTTTTGTTTATCATATCACCAAAGATGAAAAAGTAGTAATATCTAATATTTATAAGAATGAGGAGAAATAAACACTCTTATACAGTTGTTGCTTCCATATTTTTCTTTGGAATGCAAGTTGACAATATCTCGCAAAATGTTTCATGTGTATAACTGTCAAGTCAGATATTTCTCTTTCAGGAATCTGTCCCATTACAGAAATGAGTCCAATTTAACCCCCTTTCCTACCCAACTACTACAACCACTTCTGAACTGAACTCTCAGCTTTTGCTCTTAACTCCCTGTTAAGAGCAAAATTCCTTATATTTCAGATGTACTGATCACTTGAAAATGAGTATCATCTCCTATCATCCACCAGTCATTTTCAGTGATTTCCCAATGCAGACAGTGTAAAACTCAGGCCTTTCCCATAACCTATATTAACCAAAATTTTAGAAATGAAGACTTAATTGATATAAAAAGGTGTTTATTTCAGATCTGTTAGGATTGCAGCCCAGGAGACACAGATTCAAGAAGCACTACAAAATAGGGAAAGGTTATAAAGGCAAAACCTCAAGATAACAGTTAGTTACATGAGTTGTTTATCAAGAATTACAATTGGAGCTGGCAAGAAGTAAGGGTGCTTGTTAAGTAAGGATTGATTGGGGTCTGAAAAGGTTGCATAGTTACAAGGGGAGACCTTGAGACCATAAGGTTGTGGGCTGGTGGGTGTTCTGAATACAGCTGGTGGTGTCCTTGGGTCTGGTACAGTTCAAAGAAAGTTCAGGTTCTCAGTGGTGCAGAGACATGTCTGAGACCAGATCCTCAATGGCCACCCAACTCCATTTTTGTAAGCCTGAACTGCGAATACTCCATTATAATTCCAATTCATCAATCTATAAAGTCCTATTTCCCAAGACTCACTTTGCTGCCTTTCTTCCTCCCCCTATCAGCCTTCTTTCTCTATCTGCAGACTTCAAATTCTTTCATACAGTAGGGTCTTACACTTTTCTCCTCCCAGAATTTTCCTTTAGCTTTTCAATGGCTGACTCATTATTCAAGTCTCAGCTTATTTATTTATTTATTTTCTAATGTGTCTTTTGTCCATTTTTTCCCTCTTCAATGTCAGTGCCCTGTTCAGGGTTGGGAGGAGCTGTGTGCCCAATAACTGTCAGTTGAAAGAATAAATGTTTATTTTTGCCCTTTGCTATTGACTTTGTCCTTTCTTTCTTTCTCTCTTTCTCTCTCTCTTTTCTTTCTTTCTTTCTTTCTCTCTCTCTTTCTTTCTTTCCTTTCTTTCTTTCTCTCTCTCTTTCTCTCTTTCTTTCTTTCTTTTCTTTTTCTTTCTCTTTCCTTTCCTTTCTTTCTTTCTTTCTTTCTCTTTCTCTCTTTTTCTTTCTCTCTCTTTCTTTCTTTCTCTTTCTTTCTTTCTTTCTTTCTTTCTTTCTTTCTTTCTTTCTTTCTTTCTTTTTTTCCTCTCTATACAATCACTAAATGATGTATCCTTTGTCTCATATGTTGAAAACACTTTTTTCAGTTGTGATTTGTTTTTCAATTTTTATTTCCATACAGAGCAATCTCTCAGTTATTTATCTCTTATCTCCTTTCATTGGTATCATGATAAGAAAAGCTTTCCTTAATTAAATATTGTAAATTAGAAAAAAAATCCTGCATTTGCTTCATGTGTTACTATGGTTTAGGAGTTTACATTTCATTGGAAAGTTTTTTATATGATATGAGATAAGAAATTAAATTTATTTTTTCCTCAGGTTTATCAATTGATTTAATATTATCTTCTGAATAATCTCTCCTCTACCCACTGATTTATAATGACCATTTCTCATATAGGAAAGTTCTATCAAGTTTTAATAAATCTGTTCCTATACAGTACCATGAGTATTTATTGGGTTGGCCAAAAAGTTCATTCGGTTAGTGAATACGTTGTTCAATAAAGTTCTTTATGAATTTTAAAATGTGTGTTTTATTTTTACTTTAAACTGAATGAACTTTTTGGCCAACCCAATATTTACCATAGCTTAAAATATATTTTGATATTTGATTGGGTGAATACTTATTCTTGATATATGAAACTTTCTAGGGTATTTCCCTATGTATATTCTTCCAAATAATTTTTTATTTCAATTTGTTAAATATTAAAAGTAACACGTTGGGATTTTTTTTAGTTATATTAAATGTATATGTTACTATAAAGTGAAATGGCATCTTCAGAATATTAATCCTGGAAGAAATCTATCTCTGCATTTTTTTCTTTTTTTTTTTGGTCTGTTTAATGTTCTTCAGTACAACTTTATGGTCTCCACTTCATTTGGGGTACAATTTCCAAGCCCTTTATAAGCTGTGTCCCACCACCCCCTAGTGCTCTTTGGAACCCCCATCTCCTCCCATCTTTCCCTCACTTACGACCACTCTGCACTGCAACCACAATGGTCTGCTTAATGGTCCAGGGCTGTGCCACCCTCATCTCAAGATCTCTGTGCCAGTTCTCTTTAAAGGGAAAGCTGTTACCTTTCCATGTGAAACTCATGGCTCACTCCTCACCTGTCTCCTGGATCACTCCTCACCTGTCAGGTCTCTACTCAAATATCACCTTCTTGGTGAGACTTTTTCTGACCATCCTATATAAAATGCCTCTGTTCATAGCTTCTCCCACATTTCCTATCCTCCTTGTTCAATTTTTATCTTCAGTACTTATCCCACTTACCTCACATATTATATATTAGTTTTCATATTTGTTTATTGTCTCTCATCTCCAAGTAGAATGTAAGCTACAGGAAAAAGCATTTTGTACTGTCGTATTGCCAGAGCCTATAATAGTGCCTAGAACTTAATGTGTATTTATTTTTAAAAATTTTTTTAATGAAGTATAGTTGATTTACAATATTGTGTTAGTTTCAGGTATACAGCAAAGTGATTCAGTTATATATACATTTTTTTCAGATTATTTTCCATTGTAGGTTATTACAAGATATTGAATATAGTGTACATTTATTGACTGTCAAGTGAATGATTTTCTTAATATAGCTGTGTAAGTCTCACTCATTTGTTATTAAGTTAATTTCTAGTATTTTAATTATTTTATTGTTATTTTATTGGAATTACTTTTGCTATGTTTTTTGACTGGTTATTTGTGATATAAAGAAAGGTTTGTTTCTTATTTCCCAATTCTATGAGTCCTAAGAGATTTTCAGCTGATTCTCTTGGAGTCTCATTAAATAGCAATATATCATTAGTAAATAATGACAATTACTTATTTTCCTTGCCCATATTTGTGTATAGTATATCTTTTGTTCAGCCTTATCACATTCTGAACCCCCAGAAAGAATGTAGAAGACTAGTGGAGATAGTATATGGTATCAGTCAAGCTAAGTTTTGTTCTAGCAAATATGACCCCCACTTTTCAGTGGTTTCCAACAGCAAAGGCTTGTTTCTCATTCACATTCATGTACAATTTGCGTCAGCCATGGCTCTGTCCTATGTTGTCTTGTCTCCTAGACTTAATTTTGGGACACTGTGGTCTCGTGAGAGATGGAAAGAAGAGTATGGCAAAATCATGAGATGCCTCTTAAAGCTTCTGTTTAGGAATGTCACAATTATTTTTACTCACAATAAATTGTTCAAAGCAAGTCACTTGGCAACTACTGTTATCAGTGAAGTGGGAATATGTAATTCTTCTATAAGGAGAGACATTGCAAATCATGTGGCTAATACTGCCATTGAAGGTGTAGGGACCTATAATCCTCCTAGAGAGAGGAGAAGACAGTAGTTAGAATAATAATACAGTCTTCAACATAGGCATTTTTTGTTCCTCACTATAAAAGGAATGTGTCTGGTATATTCCTAATACATAAAAAGTGCACACTATGACATTATATTCTTTACTGTATTATGTCTGTTGATTTTATTCTCAAATTTACTAAAACTTTTTATTATGTCTAGCTGGAAGTTATCGAATGACTTTTGGGCATACCTGCATATGATCATACCTTTAATAAATTAAAGTTATATATTAAAATTAATAGATTGTCTGATATTGATCCATCTTTGCATTCCTGAAATAAACCTGCTTCTTTTCAGGTGACTGTGCTGCTGATACGTATTTTTGTATTCTGTAGACAGTAGGAGAGCAAGATACAGTCATGACTGAGACTAGACCATGAGCTTCATTTTTGGTACAATCTTGGTCACGTTTTGGTATCAGAATTATGTGTGACACAAAAAATAAATGGAAAGCTGCCTGCCTTTTTCTGTGCTTGGGAATGAAGAAAGAATTATGGGGAATACTGTACTGTTGAAGATTTGATATGAAGAGCCTGTAGAGTGACCTCAGCCTTCTCCTTTTTTGGTATTAGCTGCAGGACAGCTCTTTATTTCCTTCTATAGTTATCCTTTTCTTGAGTCATTTTTGATCTTTCCTTGAAAAATCACACCTTTTATTCAAATTTATTATGTGAAACTCTATGGAGTAATTTCTCACATTACAAAAATATTTTGGAAAATTTATTAGAGCTTTTCTCATATTTACTGTCATTTATTATACTCTAGAATTTATTTGTTATATGTACATATACGTGAGTGTATGTAGATTCTCTGTTTTTCCATATAAGGGCTTATTAGAGCTTTAACTTATTGATCTTTTCAAAAATATTTTAATTTATTGATCAGTTTTCCTGATTTTTTCCTAAATAACCATCTTGGGTTTTGTCAATTATTAATTCCTTCTTTCTACTTAATTTTAGTATATTTTATTGTGCTTTTTTCAGATAAATGAATGCTACTTAACTCATTTTTAATGTTTAATAATAAAAATATCTAAGGCTAAGGATTTTCTTTAAAGTAGCTTGGTCACATCAATATATATAGTGTTTCTATTTTCATTGATCTGAAAATAAAGCAAACTGTAAATTAAGTTGTAACTTCCTTCTATAAAAAGATCACTCTTATTATTGTACAGAAAATAGATAGTAATAGGGCAAGAGGATGACAGCAAAGTGACCAGGTGAGGTCATTGCTATAGTCCACGCCAGGTAGGTAGCATTCATGGAGATGGGGGGGGGAGATAGGAAAAGAATTTTGAGAGAGATTTAGAAGGGTCACCAACTATCAAGTTTTAATGACAACAAATTTTTATCACTTAAGAGCAATCACCTTCTAGAACTTTTATTTACTATGCTATAAAATATACTTTAGCATACCTTTCTAATTGCCTACACAATATCCATTCTCCTTTTTTTCTTGCTAACAGAATCCTGACTTTATTTGGTAAGCAATATACCCAGAAAACACATTCCCATTTTCCCTTGCTGCTAGAAGTGACCAAGTCGATCAGCTCCAATCAGTAAGACATAAATGGTAGTCTACTGGGGATTTCTAGGGAAACTTTTGCTTTCCTAATATAACATAGCAAACCCTTACCTCTTTTTCCTGTCTTGGAAATGAATGTAATGTCTGGAGTTATAGCAGCCATCTTGTGATCAGGAGGTGAGAAGCATAAAGATGAGCACCTCACCTTAACAATGTCAGAATAGAAAGATGAGTTTGCCAAGCATCTGAACCTGCACAGCAAATGCCTACTAACAAACTTCTTGCTGTGTGAGAAAATTAGATTCCTATTTTTGTAACCCATAGCTGGGATTTATGTTACTTGCAGCTGAACACTTTTCAATAGATGCATATATTTATTGGCAAGTTTTTAACTTCCCAGTGAGTACCTTCTATTCTACGAGACCGGGTTTTACCGGCTGCATTTTTGCAAAGACCCTCCATGCAAAGACTACAATCCCTCAAAATGTGTGAGATATTTCTATATGTCCTACATATCAGTGCTAAAAGTACCACATTCTCATAACTTATTTCAATATTTTCTCCACCTCGTGTGTCATATCCATTTTGTCAACCAAGTCCCAAGTTTCTTTCTTTTTTTGCTTTATTCATCATCTCATGCTCGGACCTGGGTAATAGTTTCCTCACTGTTTGCCCCGTCCCAGTCTTTCTGTTTTCTAGGCTAAGAGGTTTTCTATTCCTCTGCCACCCAAGGCTTTCCATGCTGTCGCTATTTGACTCCTCAGCACATAACATAGCAAAGATTACTCAGTACATGAGAAATAGGCCAATTCTTCCACCTGGAATGCTCTGTCCTCTCCAACATCTTCCTGATCTCCTTTTACAGTCTTGATTTTCACATGAATGTTTCATTCTAATCAAATGTTTTCCTGACCTAACTATATCTATCAAATATACTTTCCTCTATATGAACTCACTCTTATCCTCTCCTTTTCCTCTTCAAATCCTACTCATTTTCCAAGATTCAACTCAAATCCCGCCTCCTCTGTTAGAGCTTTCTTGTGCACCACGACCTGATCTTCTCTTTCCTTTCTCTCAAATACTAGTTCTTAGTATCAGTATTATTTTTGTCTTTCATTACATCTGCTCAACTATAATGCACCCCAGCTACCCTGGGCTAATCGACCATTCTCCAAACATACATTATCTTTTCTCAGTCTGTTCTTGCAGCCTGAAATGGCTTCTCTCCTCTTCCCTTATCTGAAATGACCCAGTTTCTTCATTTTAACTTTCTTCATTCCTAGATTAAGATTACCTGATCTTCCCAGTAATTTGTCCATTACACTATTTGTTTTTCTTTCTCTTATCAAAGTGCTATCTGTTTACATGATTTTTCCTTACAAAGACCTACAACTACTAAGACCCAATAGAGCAGAGCTACATCCTCAGTTCATAATTCATCCAACCATAGCCCTCTTTGTGAGAAGAAATTGTACTGATCATCTCATCCACACCTCCACTTATAAAAGAGGTAATAAGCCTTCAGAGGGGAGTGACTTGTACAAAGTCACAGAGTTCTTTTCCACAGGAAGGCCCAATCCTGTATCAGTGCTCCGGGTGAAACAATGAAGGAGAGACAGCTCCATTCCTCAAGGTGCTAATAATTTGGTGAAGATGTCAGACATATTTAATTAATAAGTCAGCTTTATTTTTTTTGAAAAAAGAAATTCTGAACTTCATGTCATGCTATATGTTTTCTAAAGCTTCCAGAATGCAATAGAAGATTAATTCTATTTGGAGAGACAACAGAGAATTTTTAAATGTTAGCAAATAATTTCCTACTAATTTAAATTTTAAAAGAGATGACCCATGAAAAATGAGCTACCAAGATCATCTGAATCAAATGATATTTGTACATTATTTTCATTTTGCAAATTTCTCCATTGTTACACAAGTGGTACAAAATTAAACAGAATAAGAAAATGCATCATAGCTTCATTTTAAATTAATGTGAATGTTGTTTTACTCATTGCTTGTTTGTTTTAAGAATAAGAAAATAATTCTCATTCATGCCTTCATATTCATGTTTCAGTCTATCTATTCTTTATTTTACAGGAGGGACCATAATGGGAAATGCAAAAATCCCTTAATTGTTTAGTTCTGCCTGTTGTGTATTTATTTATTTTTCAGAATGGATGGGTGCAGTGATAATTATGATTAGTTGACATTTCTTTCTGGAGGTCAGATTTAGATAATGGGCCATGTATGCCAAAATCAAATTTCTCTTTAAATAGTTTCCTGTTTTTGCACTGCTTACTTAAAGACTCACTATGCTTATTTGTATAGTTGTGTGTACTGCGTACACCTAGTACATTATTGTTAATAAAGTAAAAATTATTCTGATTTTCTTTCATAACCATCACCATAATTTCATATGTCTCGATTTAAATTATGTACAAACTATGGTCATTTGTAGATGGAAAAAGAATTACTATTAGGCAAATTCAGCATTCCACGATTGACTGATGATCAAATCCTGTTAGAGCTTAAAGAATCAAGTTGGATACAGTTAAATATGACCTTGCACTTTCTTAGTCTGCTTGCATTAGGTGCTATTTCTTTGCGCTAGCTTAAATTTGGAACTACCCATATGTCATTGTCTCCATTCAACAGGACCCTAATTTAAGTGGCTGGCAAGAGCAGTAAGTTTGCCTATCATATTTTGGAAACAAGGCTACTTTAAAAGGTGAGCACCTGATTTCTTTTACTTTAAACTATTAGTGAAAAAACTTTTAAAAGATACTGAATGTAGATGGGGGAGGCTGGTTTCTAAAATACTCAATAATTAATTTCTGAGTTATCCTAGGTATTCAGGCATTTAAATTGGAAATAAAACTGATTGATCAATAGTAACTAAAGTTGTTGCTTTGGGATAAGATTCATTAGACCTGAAAACTCTGAACTGGGTTCAGATCTGTTCTGACACTTGGTAAAGGACTTGGGAATCATCCAAAGCACATGCTAAAATTATTTGTAAGAGAACATTCCCCAAGTTGTAACTAAACATCTCAGAGCTATAGATCTGGAGCAGTTTAGATGATAAATCAAAATAACTTGTCGGGCTCTGAATTAAGTGACAGGTGAGTAAATGGAATCAGAGGGGTAATGGAACTTGGATTTTATTTAACCCGCCCCAGTAATTTAGGACAGTTTGTTTCATTCGCTCTGTTCATTGTTTTGTTTTGGCATTGGTTTTCTTAAGTTTAGCTGTCAGCGGATTAGGTGATTTAATACTTGGGCACAAAAGATCAAATGATCCTTATTTCACAAGCAGGGACTAGGACAGCATATGGACAATAGTTTCACTGCCTACAGATCTTTAGTTGGACACAATCCTTCTACATACATTTGATTAAACAGTCAAAGAAACTGGAGCCCCCTTTCACCATAAAAAACTCAGCCACACGCTAACCCAGAAGCTAGATTTTGACCTTGAGTAAAGATTGAAACTCAAACTTCTCTGTCCTTCTGGCCTTTTCTTAAACTTTGACTCACAAAATATCTGTCATCATTTCTTTTTTAATCTACTGTAAATGCTTATGAACCAGTACCCCCTAGAGTGCTGATTGCTTGAATTCTTTTATTTAAGGATAAAGCAAACTTCTTTCTCTTTCCTGACCAGGCAAAGTGGAGCTAAACTGGAAAGTGGATTTAAAATGCCACAAGTACTTGAGTAAATCTCTGATAAGAAAGTTGTATTTCGTAGTTTTCGGTTGGTTTGTTTGTTTGACTCACTGATCTCTCCTGCAATCTGTTTTGTCTGTAGCAGCTGACAGTATCTCAGGGAACCTGGCTTAGTTAAATTGATTGGAATCTCCAACTTAGCCGTTTCCTTGCAGGTTGGCTACTTCCCCACCTCCCCCTGCCTCCCTCTTCCTCTTTTTTTTCTTCCTAATGATGTTACATTTGTCCTGCAGATGATGTAGAGCACACTGCGGAGGATGAACGGCTGGGCTCCATCGCTCCTTTCTTGACAAGCGTTCACACTTCACACCAGCCCTCCTCGGCACCATTAATATTATGTATAGATACCCTTGTCACAGATTTACTTTCGGTGATCCGAAATCTGGATGGGCGGGTGGAGGGTGTGGAGGAAAGCCAGCTGATTTATTGTGAGGAATGTCAGAGGATAAAAAGGAGGTGTTATATTAATGTCCTGACCTATCTTCTTAAAACTGCTTTTTTGCTCGTTTCGGTGCTTAAGGATTTTGTTGCCTGAAGCTGGAACGCAAAGAGAAAGAAAACGAGAAAGGGAAACATTAAGCGCCATGTTGCCTTGTTATTTATTTACTCTCTTTATGTACTGGAAAATTGTTCAAGTTATCATCCGTGTGTGAGCTTCAGTAGAGAATATGGAGATGGATTGTTTCTATAGGTTGATAAGCTGCTGGTCTCTCCTTCCTGGTGAAAGTTGGCGGTAGATGCAGGCGTGAGAGTTTGCAGCAGGAGTCTGAACCGATTGGTAAATTTCGTCTATCCTGGCTGATCTGGTTTAACACAACCCAGAAAGGCTTCATAGTAGAATAAAAGCATTTTATTAAATGTGGGTCCTATTCTGGAGGTCAAGAGGAAGATTTACTGTCTCAAGTACAGCGATAACATTTGTATGATCCTCCAAATCTCAGGCATATTTTCTGTGGATGGGTTGCCAAATTTTTCAAACAAAATGAGAAATAATTCATCTTCAGCTTATTTCATTCTAAATCAAGGTAGTTAGCAAGGTTCTGAAATTCTTCTCCATGGTTCATATGTCTGTCTATAAATTTATACTGTTCATCCTGCAAAGTTCTGTCAACCTTATAACTCAGAACTGCTATTTTCCAGGGCAATACAGACCACTCCCCTTTGAGTCTGTTTGGGCACTAATCGGAGGATGCCTTTAATTGCAGCCTCCCTGTCCCGTGCTAGGATTTCTGTCCTTATGCAGGACTCGTTATTGAAAACAGTTGCTTAGTGCAAAGAACATGATGAGACTTCTTTTCTATTTGTTCAAAATATTCTAAAAAAAAACCTTATATGGCAGCTTTTTAGAGTACTTTTTGTATTTAGCCCCTTTCCACAGAGACTTTCTACAGAATCAAAATCACTACACGACAAGTACACATCATAGAACCACTGACTAAACAGAGACATTGGTTGAGTGAAAAGTAGAGAGTGATGAGGTCCATACAAAGAGTTCAACCTATTTACAGCTCAAAATTATATTTACATTCAGAAAAGCTTGGTGCTTGTTAGTCTGAGGTCTAAGAACGTTTTATTTGTTGTAGTTTTGCATTTATTGAAGATCAATTGTGTGCAGACCTCCAGTATGGCTATTAAACTAATTCCTAATTTCAGTAGTTAGCTCTCCACTCATTTGTTCTAAGCTTTTTGTGGTACTTTAGCTAAATCCCTTTGTCCTAGCATCTATTCCCTCTTGTAAGTTAAACAAAGCACAAATTGTAAGCATTTATGAGATATGTATTGAAAGTGATATTTCTGTGAGTCCCTTCTATTTTTGTGTATGAGTATGATTAATAAAAATTGTAGATTACCACTAATCTTTCTGAGACTGGAATGATAAGTTTCACTAGCCATTGCTGTTTCAAAAGCTATCTCACAGGCTGAGCGTTTACTCCAAAACGTGTGCTCCATTGTAATTACTCCACTTCTAAAAGCTACGTGTCGGATTCATCTGCTCATGGTTTGATTTTTGCAGTAGGTGATTCTGACCCATTATTTGAAGATGTGCTCTAGTGTTTTCTAAACCTGATTGCTTTATCCTTCCTTTACAAAGGGGACTGTTGCTCCGCCAGGATTCTTGAGGTTGGCTGGGCATGCGTGGGGCAGGTAGAGCACAGGCCACTATCGAGGAATGCCAGGTATATCAATTATACTCCACTTGGTTGGTTATTGGCTTCTACATACCTTAAAATGATGGGATGCTGTCAGTTCTGCCCTTAGACCCAGGCAAGAGGGTCCTGGGTTTGCATCTTAGAGGGTGTTACATATCACAAAAACTGAAATACGAGACCAATTTTATTTTTCCTAAGAAAGTTTTTGGAAGGATCTGTAGCTAACTGAGCAAATGGGCATTACAGATGCAGTACCTTCTAGAGGAACTGGTACTAGGTGCCCCAGGCCAGAGAGCGGAGCTAAGAGCGCTCAAGTGTACACGAAGGAGAAGAGCCAGCCCCTGTCCTGGCTTGCCAGAGGAAGAGAGGCTGATTTTGCTTAAACTCAGCTGCTCCAGTCTCCAAGGTGGGTGTCTAGACAGATCAGGTTCTCCAAATACTGTATTCTCTACCCTCTTTGTACTCTGGGGTTTAGTTTGGGGAAGGATTTAGAGATGCCTGAGAATCTCGAGCAGGAAAAGTATGGGGCAGGGGTCCTGTCCCTCCCAGTCCCCCGAGGAGCTGAGCCTGGTCACTCTCCACTCTGGGTTTGGGCTGGTCCCTGCCCAGGGACCTCAGTTTAGGTCTTGCCCCAGCAGATCCTTGTTCCCACTCAGGCTAGCAGCCAGCAGGGCAGCATCACAGGCGCATCCCCTAGGAGTGTGCTAAGCTCCCCAGCGTAGGAAGGTGGGCCAGGCCTTGGGTAGAGCTTGAGTTATAACTTTTAAAACTGAGACCTGGGATGTGAACCTTCATCTCTACTTTTCTTCGGGACCCCACAGATTTTAGAGGAGGTCTTGAATATTTTCTCAGCCCAATCCAGATGCTGATTTTTCCATCTTTGATAATAACTTTGCAATCTTTCTCTCTTCATGTTCTTGATTTCACTTTGCATTTGCATCCTTTCTCTTCTTCTCATGTATGACCTTCATATTTCTGACCCAAGCTTCCTTTGTTTAATGGTTTAATATTGCTTATACTCTCCTTCTTGTCCCAGCCTAGGAATCACACTGAATGTACCCACTTTAAAATGTTTAGCTGGAGGAATCTACCATCGCCTCACTGCAGTTACTGTTACATGAATATTCTTTTAGAATGAAAGGGACAGTGGGTGTATTAGGTGAGAATGAAGCGCAAAAAGAAAAAAGGCGTCACTAGCAAGATGGTTTCTTCAACTTCAGCTACGTGCTTTTGTTGTAATGGTTGATATCATTAATTGTGGTTCATGAATCACTATTCAGGTCCCAGAGTAGGACTTGGCTCAGGCCACCCTGACACTTAGAAGTTGAATGCTAAATGGCAGTGTAATATTAGGGACGCTATTCAATTTACATTAAGCTGTCCTCCTTCGGAGGCTGTTCAATGGGGCTTCCCGGGGTGATTGTAAACGCAGGCAGCTAGTGGTGCTGGCAACTTAGCCAGCATTTTTGCTGTGGGAACAAAAGTTCCCATACAAACTGTTCACATTGACAGTAATCCACTTACTCCACAAAATCGTTGCAAATTAAGTCAATAGGTTTTCAGACAAAATGAGTTAAGAGTCAGGATGGGGAAACACCACCATTTCCCCCTGTTGTCACCTTTTTTTTCAATATGATGATCAAATCTGTTGTCTCCTTCTGAAAGACTAGAGAAAGAGTGTTAATCAAATTTCCTTAACTTTTTATTTGAACAAATACTCAAACAAGCTTAACAACCTGCAAATAATGGCGGAGGCTTTCAGTTACAGACTGCGCTTTCTCTGAAACATCATAACCTCAAAGCCTACATTCAAGCTCACAGGAAGTGCAGCTGGCTAAGGAAAAAACAGACTGTCTCCTGCTGCTGCCCACCAAAAAAGACCTTCTCTGAAGAAACTATCTTAGGACTAAAGAGAGCAGCTACTAGGTTGGTTGTTTTGGGGGGGCAGGAGGGGACATACACTTGCTTATCTATTTTAGGTGTTTTTTGCCTGTTTTCCATTTCCCAAAGTTTATTTAGCACAAGGTAGTATCACTTCAGGGGAAGCCAGTATTACAGTCAGACCACGGTTTACTATAGACTCTGATCCTCAGTTGATGTGTGAACTGGGCATTCTTTTTACCTTCTCTAAATTATGTCTCCTCATTTCTAAACTAGAAATGATAGAACTTTCTTCATAGGGATGATGAGAAGAATAAATGAGATAATCTGGACTAAGCAGTGACAGCACAACATGTTATAGTTACCTGAAGGTAAGTAGTGATAAAGACAGTAGTAAGAGTACAGGGTTTCCCTGGTGGTGCAGTGGTTAAGAATCTGCCGGCCAATGTAGGGGACACGGGTTCGAGCCCTGGTCCAGGAAGATCTCACATGCCAGGGAGCAACTAAGCCCATGCACCACAACTACTGAGCCTGAGCTCTAGAGTCTGCAAGCCACAACTACTGAGCCCGCGTGCCACAGCTACTGAAGCCCACGTGCCTAGAGCCTGTGCTCTACAACAAGAGAAGCCACCGCAATGAGAAGCCCACACACCGCAACAAAGAGTAGACCCTGCTCACTACAACTAGAGAAAGCCTGCGCGCAGCAACAAAGACCCAACGCAGCCAAAAATAAAAATGAATAAAATAAATAAACTTATAAAAAAAAAAGTAGTAAGAGTGCAGATAATCTTGAGCCTTCTTCCGGGCTATGTTAGTATAAATCATGGTCTATATACCCCACTGCTGTGCTCTTTATCTTATTCAGTTCTCTTTACCATTGGGTCACAGTTCAATATTACATGTGTACCAAAACAGATCTTATGGGTTGGCTATCAAGAGTTTACCTTATGCTGATATGATTTCATCTAGGGAAATATTGCACATAAATACTGTCTTTACAGACAAGGGCAAAGACCTGGTCTGTCTTGCTCATTTCTGAATGTTCATCACACAGAGCAGTGCCTGGCATGTGCCCAACGAAAATTTGTTCCAAGAAGTGAAAAATACATAGCGAACTTTGAGATGGGAGTGTGGTTTAAATGGCAGAAGAAGCTACTGAAATTGGGAGATTTCCATCCTTGCATTATGGCCTTCAGTTGGGACTGGTGAATTTTGCTATTTGTTAGAAAATAAAAATAATAATTTATAACTTATAGGTCATTCTAAATGCATACATCTCACCTTCAAAATAAGAAAGAGGGGGCTTCCCTGGTGGCGCAGTGGTTGAGAGTCCACCTGCAGACGCAGGGGACACGGGTTTGTGCCACGGACCGGGAAGATCCCACATGCCGTGGAGCGGCTGGGCCCGTGAGCCATGGCCACTGAGCCTGCACGTCCGGAGCCTGTGCTCCGCAACGGGAGAGGCCACGGCAGTGAGAGGCCTGCGTACCACAAAAAAAAAAAAAAAAGAGAGAAAGGGAAAAAAAACCAACATTTCATAACAGGATATGAATTTAGTTGTGCTTGATATATCAAGTAATTATTTGTCAATGCAATCAGAGACAAATTAATTTCCTTCAAGTTTCGTTTATAATTTTTATAAATGTCTTTTAATGTTTTAAATGTTAATTTTGTTATGAAGTCAGTATATTTAGATTAGGGAATTAAACTGAATTAATTTCAATGCCCAAGGTTCTTAATTGCCAATCACAGTAGAAATCTCCTCTTGCTCACTTTATAATTAACCATAATTATAGATCTATAATATGCTTATTTAGTTATTTAAAGCTTTTATACTTTGAAGTATAAAACAATGCAAGGAATATTTAAACTTGTGACAAAGAAAAAATGAAAACACATTGCGGGGGAGACCTTCAAGATGGCAGAGGAGTAAGACGTGGAAATCACCTTCCACTTCACAAATACATCAGAAATACATCTAGACGTGGAACAACTCCTGCAGAACACCTACTGAACACTGGCAGAAGAGCTCAGACCTCCCAAAAGGCAAGAAACTCCCCACATACCTGGGTAGGGCAAAAGAAAAAAAAAAAACAGAGACAAAAGAATAGGGACGGGACCTGCACCAGTGGGAGGGAGCAGTGAAGGAGGGAAAGTTCCCACACACTAGAAGCCCCTTCGCGGGCGGAGACAGGTGGGTGGCGGAGGGGGGAAGCTTCGGGGCCGCGGAGGAGAGCGCAGCCACAGGGGTGCGGAGGGCAAAGCGGAGAGATTCCCGCACAGAGGATGGGTGCTGACCGGCACTCACCAGCCCGAGAGGATTGTCTGCTCCCCCGCCAGGGCGGGCGGGGCTGGGAGCTGAGACTCGGGCTTCAGTCGGAGCACTGGGAGAGGACTGGAGTTGGCAGCCTGAACACAGCCTGAAGGGGCTAGTGCGCCACAGCTAGCCGGGAGGGAGTCCTGGAAAAAGTCTGGAACTGCCGAAGAGGCAAGATAGCATTGTTTCAGGGTGCGCGAGGAGAGGGGATTCAGAGCACTGCCTAAACAAGCTCCAGAGACGGGCGCGAGCCGTGGCTATCAGCGCAGACCCCAGAGACTGGCATGAGACGCTAAGGCTACTGCTGCCGCCACCAAGAATCCTGTGTGCGAGCACAGGTCACTATCCACACCTCCCCTCCCGGGAGCCTGGGCAGCCTGCCACTGCCAGGGTCCCGTGATCCAGGGACAACTTCCCCGAGAGGACGCACGGCGCGCCTCAGGCTGGTGCAACGTCACATCGGCCTCTGCCGCTGCAGGCTTGCCCCGCATCTGCACCCCTCCCTCCCCACGGCCTGAGTGAGCCAGAGCCCCCAAATCAGCGGCTCCTTTAACCCCGTCCTGTCTGAGCGAAGAACAGACGCCCTCTGGCGACCTACACGCAGAGGCGGGGCCAAATCCAAAGCTGAGCCCCGGGAGCTGTGAGAACAAAGAAGAGAAAGGGAAATCTCTCCCAGCAGCCTCAGGAGCAGCGGATTAAATCTCCACAATCAACTTGATGTACCCTGCATCTGTGGAATACCTGAATAGACAATGAACCATCCCAAATTTGAGGAGGTGGACTTTGGGAGCAACTGTAGACTTGGGGTTTGCTTTCTGAGGCTAATTTGTTTCTGGTTTTATGTTTATCTTAGTTTAGTATTTAGAGTTCATTATCATTGGTAGATTTGTTTATTGATTGGATTGCTCTCTTCCTTTTTATATATATATAGATATAGATATTTTTTTACTTTTTCTCTTTTTGTGAGTGTGTATGTGTATGCTTCTTTGTGTGATTTTGTCTGTATAGCTGTTTTACCATTTGTCCTAGGGTTCTGTCTGTCCATTTTTTTGTTTGTTTGTTTGCTTTTTTTAAGTATACTGTTTAGTTTTGGGTTTGGTTGTTCTCTTGTCTATTTTTTGTATTACTTTTGAATTTTTTTATTTTTAATAATTTTTTTATTGTAATTATTTTATTTATTTATTTATTTCTCCCTTTTCTTCTGAGCCATGTGGCTGATAGGGTCTTGATGCTCCAGCTGGGTGTCAGGCCTGTGCCTCTGAGGTGGGAGAGCCGAGTTCAGGATATTGATCCACCAGAAACCTCCCAAATCCATAATATCAAATGGTGAAAGCTCTCCCAGAGATATCATCTCAATGCTAAGACCCAGCTCCACTCAATGACCAGCAAGCTACAGTGCTGGACACCCTGTGCCAAACAACTAGCAAGACAGGAACACAACCCCACCCATTAGCAGAGAGGCTGCCTAAAATCGTAATAAGGTCACAGACACCCCAAAACACACCACTGGATGCGGTCCTGCCCACCAGAAACACAAGATCCAGCCTCATGCATCAGAACACAGGCACCAGTCCCCTCCACCAGGAAGCCTACACAGCCCACTGAACCAACCTTAGACACTGGGGGCAGACAACAAAAACAACAGGAACTATAAACCTGCAGCCTACAAAAATGAGACCCCAAACACAGTAAGTTAAGCAAAAAGAGAAGACAGAGAAGTGCATAGCAGATGAAGGAGCAAGATAAAAACCCACCAGACCAAAGAAATGAAGAGGAAATAGGCAGTCTACCTGAAAAAGAATTCAGAGTAATGATAATAAAGATGATGCAAAACCTTGGAAATAGAATGGAGAAAATACAAGAAACATTTAACAAGGACATAGAAGAACTAAAGAGCAAACAATGATGAACAACACAATAAATGAAATTAAAATTTTTCTAGAAGGAATCAATAGCAGAATAACTGAGGCAGAAGAATGGATTAGTGACCTGGAAGATAAAATAGTGGAAATAACTCCCACAGAGCAGAATAAAGAAAAAAGAATGAAAAGAATTGAGGACAGTCTCAGAGAGCTCTGGGACAATATTAAATGCACGAATATTCAAATAATAGGGGTCCCAGAAGAAGAAGAGAAAAAGAAAGGGACTGAGAAAATATTTGAAGAGATTATAGTTGAAAACTTCCCTAATATGGGAAAGGAAATAGTCAATCAAGTCCAGGAAGCACAGAGTCCCATACAGAATAAATCCAAGGAGAAAAACACCAAGACACATATTAATCAAACTATCAAAAATTAAATACAAAGAAAAAATATTAAAAGCAGCAAGGGAAAAGCAACAAATAACATACAAGGGAATCTCCATAAGGTTAACAGCTGATCTTTCAGCAGAGACTCTTCAAGCCAGAAGGGAGTGGCAGGACATTTTTAAAGTGATGAAAAGGAAAAACCTACAACCAAGATTACTCTACCCAGCAAGGATCTCACTCAGATTCGACGGAGAAATTAAAATCTTTACAGATAAGCAAGAATTAAGAGAATTCAGCACCACCAAACCAGCTTTACAACAAATGCTAAAGGAACCTCTCTAAGCAGGAAACACAAGAGAAGGAAAAGACCTACAATAACAAACCCAAAACAATTAAGGAAATGGTAATAGGAACATACATACTGATAATTACCTTAAACATAAATGGATTAAATGCTCCAACCAAAAGACATAGACTGGCTGAATGGATACAAAACAAGACCGGTAAATATGCTTTCTACAAGAGACTCACTTCAGACCTAGGGACACATACAGACTGAAAGTGAGGGGATGGGAAAAGATATCCCATGCAAATGGAAATCAAAAGAAAGCTGGAGTAGCAATTCTCATATCACACCAAATAGACTTTAAAATAAAGACTATTACAAGAGACAAAGAAGGACAATACATAATGATCAAGGGATCAATCCAAGAAGAAGATATAACAATTGTAAATATTTATGCACCCAACATAGGAGTACCTCAATACATAAGGCAAATGCTAACAGCCATAAAAGGGGAAATTGACAGTAACATAATCATAGTAGGCAACTGTAACACCCCACTTTCACCAATGGACAGATCATCCAAAATGAAAATAAATAAGGAAACACAAGCTTTAAAGGATACATGAAAAAAGATGGACTTATTTGATATTTATAGGACATTCCATCCAAAAACAACAGAATACACGTTCTTCTCAAGTGCTCATAGAACATTCTTCAAGATAGATCATATCTTGGGTCACAAATCAAGCCTTGGCAAATTTAAGAAAATTGAAATCGTAGCAAGTATCTTTTTCAACTACAATGCCATGAGACTAGATATCAATTACAGGAAAATATCTGTAAAAAATACAAACACATGGAGGCTAAACAATACACTACTAAATAACCAAGAGATCACTGAAGAAATCAAAGAGGAAATCAGAAATACCTAGAAACAAACAATGATGAAAGCCCGATGACCTAAACCATGTGGGATGCAGCAAAAGACGTTTTAAGAGGGAAGTTTATAACAATACAATCCTATCTCAAGAAACAAGAAACAACTCAAATAACAACCTAATCTTACACCTAAAGCAATTAGAGAAAGAAGAACAAAAAATACCCCAAAGTTAGCAGAAGGAAAGAAATCATAAAGATCAGATCAGAAATAAATGAAAAAGAAATGAAGGAAACAGTAATAAAGATCAATAAAACAAAACTCTGGTTCTTTGAGAAGAAAAACAAAATTGATAAACCATTAGCCAGACTCATAAAGAAAAAAAGGGAGAAGACTCAAATCAATAGAATTCTAAATGCAAAAGGAGAAGTAACAACTGACACTGCAGAAATACAAAGGATCATGAGAGATTACTACAAGCAACTATATGCCAATAAAATGGACAACCTAGAAAAAATGGGCAAATTCCTAGAAAAGCACTATCTTCCAAGACTGAATCAGGAAGAAATAGAAAATATAAATGTCTGTTTTATATCACAAGCACTGAAATTGAGACTGTGATAAAAAATCTTCCAACAAACTATAGCCTAGGACTAGAGGGCTTCACAGGGGAATTCTTTCAGACATTTAGAAAAGGGCTAACACCTATCCTTCTCAAATCTTCCAAAATATAGCAGAGGGAGGAACACTCCCAAACTTATTCTATGAGGCCACCATCACACTGATATGAAAACCAGCCATTGATATCACCAAGAATGAAAACTACAGGCCAATATCACTGATGAACATGGATGCAAAAATCCTCAACAAAATACTAGCAAACTGAATCCAACAGCACATTAAAAGGATCATACACCATGATCAAGTGGGGTTTCTCCCAGGAATGCAAGGATACTTCAATATACGCAAATCAGTTAATGTGATAAACCATATGAACAAATTGAAGGAGAAAAACCATATGATCATCTGAATAGAAGCAGAAAAAGCTTTCGACAAAATTCAACATCCATTTATGATAAAAACCCTCCAGAAAGTAGACGTAGAGGGAACTTACCTCAACATAATAAAGGCCATATATGACAAGCCTACAGCCAACATCATTCTTAATGGTGAAAACCTGAAACCATTTCCTCTAAGATCAGGAACAAGACTAGGTTGTCCACTCTCCCACTCTTATTCAATATAGTTTTCGAAGTTTGAGCCACAGCAAGCAGAGAAGAAAAAGAAATAAAATGAATCCAAATCAGAAAAGAAGAAGTAAAGCTGTCACTGTTTGCAGATGACATGATACTATACATAGAGAATCCTAAAGATGTCACCAGAGAACTACTAGAGCCAATCAATGAACTTGGTAAACTAGCAGGATACAAAATTAATGCACAGAAATCTCTTGCATTCCTATACACTAATGCTGAAAAATCTGAAAGAGAAATTAAGGACACATTCCCACTTACCATTGCAACAAAAAGAATAAAATACCTAGGAATAAACCTACCTAAGGAGACAAAAGACCTGTATGCAGAAAACTATAAGACACTGATGAAAGAAATTACAGATGTTACAAACAGATGGGGAGGTACACCATGTTTTTGGATTGGAAGAATCAATATTATGAAAATGACTGTGCTACCCAAAGCAATCTACTGATTCAATGCAATCCCTATCAAACTACCAATGGCATTTTTCACAGAATTACAAAAAAAAATTTCACAATTTGTATGGAAACACAAAAGACCCCGAATAGTCAAAGCAATCTTGAGAAAGAAAAGCAGAGCTGGAGGAATCAGGCTCCTGGACTTCAGCCTATACTACAAAGCTACAATAATCAAGACAGTATGGTACTGACACAAAAACAGAAGTATAGGTCAATGGAACAGGATAGAAAGCCCAGAGATAAACCCACACCATATGGTCACCTTATTTTTGATAAAGGACACAAGAATATACAATGGAGAAAAGACAGTCTCTTCAATAAGTGGTGCTGGGAAAACTGGACAGCTACATGGAAAAGAATGAAATTAGAACACTCACTAACAACATACACAAAAATAAACTCAAAATGGATTAAAGACCTAAATGTAAGGCCAGGCACTATAAAACTCTTAAAGGAAAACACAGGCAGAAGACTCTATGACATAAATCACTGCAAGATCCTTTTTGACCCACGTCGTAGAGAAATGGAAGTAAAAAGAAATGGGACCTAATGAAACTTAAAAGCTTTTGCACTGCAAAGGAAACCATAAACAAGATGAAAATACAACCCTCAGAATGGGAGAACATATTTGCAAATGAAGCAACTGACAAAGGATTAATCTTTAAAATTTACAAGCAGCTCATGCAGCTCAATATTAAAAAAACAAACAACCCAATCAAAAAATGGGCAGAAGACCTAAATAGACATTTCTCCAAAGAAGGTATACCGATTGCCAACAAACAAATGAAAGGATGCTCAACATCACTAATCATTAGAGAAATGAAAATCAAAACTACAATGTGGTATCACCTCACACTGCTCAGAATGGCCATCCTCAAAAAATCTACAAACCATAAATGATGGAGAGGGTGTAGAGAAAAGGGAACCCTCTTGCTCTGTTGGTGGGAATGTAAATTGATACAGCCAATGGAGAACAGTATGGAGGTTCCTTTAAAAACTAAAAATAAGACTATCATATGGGGCTTCCCTGGTGGCACAGTGGTGGAGATTCCACCTGCCGATGCAGGGGACACGGGTTCGTGCCCCGGTCCGAGAAGATCCCACATGCGGCTGGCCCTGTGAGCCATGGCCTCTGAGCCTGCGCATCCAGAGCCTGTGCTCCGCAACAGGAGAGGCCACGACGGTGAGAGGCCCACACACCGCAAAAAAAAAAAAAAAAAAAAAAAAGAGTCATGTATCACAATGTTCATTACAGCTCTATTTACAATAGCCAGGACATGGAAACAACCTAAGCGTCCATCGACAGATGAATGAATAAAGAAGATGTGGCACATAGAAATGATGGACTATCACTTACCCATAAAAAGAAACAAAATTGAATTATTTGTAATGAGGTGGATGGACCTACAGACTGTCATAAAGAGTGAAGTAAGCCAGAAAGAGAAAAATAAATACCATATTCTAACACATAAATATGGAATCTAAAAAAAAAATGGTTCTAAAGAATCTAGGGGCAGGACAGGAGTAAAGACACAGACGTAAAGAATGGACTTGAGGACACGGAGAGGGGGAAGAGTAAGCTGAGATGAAGTGAGAGAGTGGCATGGGCTTATATACTACCAAATGTAAAATAGATAGCTAGTGGGAAGCAGCCGCATAGCACAGGAAGATCAGCTTGGTGCTTTGTGACCACCTAGAGGGGTGGAATAGGGAGGGTAGGAGGGAGACGCAAGAGGGAGGAGATATGGGGATATATGTATATGTATAGCTGATTCACTTTGTTATAAAGCAGAAACTAACACACCATTGTAAAACAATTATACTCCAATAAAGATGTTAAAAAAAACACACACACATTGTGGTCTCAAAAGTTACTCTTGCATGTAAGTAGGACATTATCTAGCTACCTGCAGAAATGGATTCCTTAGGCTACAAGTATCTATCATTAAGGAACGATAAGTGTTTAAGTTGCAATAGTATAATGTTATATATAAAAGAAAATAAGGAAATGATTCGTCAACCTTCATTGATGCCATAACTATTTATTTGTTGAGCTATCATGAAATTGGAGAGCAACTTTCTCATGGTTCCATTCCCAACGGTGAATGGCCAGGGTCAGAAAAGGAAAAAGGGATCCTGAGAGATGAGAAATATGGGAAGGAGATAGAATAATTGGTGGAATTCATTGGAGAGGGAAAGAATCCTAATTATATTAAGAACACAGCCAAATATATTATCTCAAACAACAAATTAGGTCATTTTATCTTCTAACATAGACAAAAGAATGGGAGGAGACATAGAGATATTTGTTAGGGAAAAGAGAAAATGGGAAAATTCTCAAATGACTTTGTTCTTTATGCTTGGAAGTTTCAGTCAAGTTCATAAAGTTCATAGTAGCTTCTGTGGAGCATTGGGTGGGCGCCGGCAAGTGGGTGCAAGTGTTTAGGAATGAGTTGAAAATCTGAGAATTTACTGTGTGGATCTAGCTTAGATTAATAAAATTATGTCACAGTGAACGCAGCCTGTGCAGTTATATACTTTACCAGTAATATCTAATGGATCCAAATGAAAAGACAAGAAAATTTTTGATTTAGAGGAATCCATGTTCAGGGATGGGATGTATACCCAAGCCTCATAAATTTGGAGTAATCTAAAGCGCTGGTGGTAAAAGAGTTGAAATGGTGTTTAGTAGCCAAACTAGGGAAGAAAATAAAGGTAGGAAGGATTTGTAGAATCTGAGAACCAGGATAGTTAAATGACTGGAGAAAAAAGACTCTATTCAGTGAAAATATGGCAAGGTACCTGGTAAAAAAAACCCTGTGTTTGGTGAAAGAGATGAATTTCAGAATTTGTAATCATGGGAGTTGGCATCTGACCTATGGTTGATATGATTGCTGGGGTGGAGATCTTACTATTTGTGCCCCCTCTCCACTGGAGAAAATGCCTGGGGGTGAGAGCTTGGTGTTGGATGAGATGGTGATAGCCATCCTCGGAACTCATTATTTTAGTTTTAGTTTTTATCTTGCCATAAATGTATATTTCCATAGAATAAATAGAACTACACTTAAATATTCACAATTTATGCTACCGAATCACCTACCATCATGCCCCATGTTTTCCTTCTCATATGCCAGGACAAAACATTGGGATGTTGAGGGTTATTTTATGCTGTGGGAAAAGTACGAGTTCACCAACACCCTAACTACACCCTCTTCAAGTAATGTCACTGGGATGATTCCACTGTTTTAAGCTTCTCGAAGGCAGAATCTGTGTCTTATTTTATCTCTATATTCCTGACACGAGTCTCTGGCAGTTAGGAAATATTTGATAAATTGTTTAACAATTTTACTGAAGTATAGTTGATTTACAATGTTGTGTTAACTTCTGCTGTACAGCAAAGTGACTCAGCCATACATATTCTTTTTCATATTCCCTTCCATCATGGTCTATCCCAGGATATTGAATATAGTTGCCTGTGTTATACAGTAGGACCTTGTTGTTTATCCATCCTCTATATAATAGTTTGCATCTGCTAATCCCAAACTCCCAATCCTTCCCTCCTCCACTCACCCTCTTGCTTGGCAACCACAAGTCTGTTCTCTATGTCTGAGTCTGTTTCTTTTTCGTATATAAGTTCATTTGCGTCTTATTTTAGATTCCTGATAAACGTTTGATAAAGAAAGATTGAATTAATTAACCAATGATAGCATGGATAGAACAGAAAAGAAAACTGTAAGTCAAGTTTAGAGAAAGTGGAGAAATGAAGATGGAACTCAATGAATGACGTGAAGATGAGAGAAAGCTGGTCTATTTAAGTGGCATGAACTGCAAATGAAGGAGTGTTATTGAATTCTGTTTGTGGAAGGAGTAATAGGAAATGAGGAGAATTCGGGCCTTTCTCTTTAGTTCTGAGGATAGGGCATGAACAATAACTAGAAAAGGTGGTGAGCAAAGAGCTGCCACTGGGAAAGCCATAAACAGTGCAGAAGTCCTTCAAGGAGAAATGATTAATAGTAACGCTGTGCACCTATTAAAAGAATGTGACACTTTCCATGGTGCCTGGCAAGGCGTATATTTTAAAATTTGCTTGAGTGTGGCTTTGATCTTTCAAGAAGTCTGAAGGAAGATTAACGTTTATTTACTAAATATTTCTTATAGAATTAAGTTTTCAATCTCGTTCTTTATATTGCTACAGTCTGCATAACATGATTTAAAATTCTGGTCTCGTGTGGTTAGCTCCAAAGTACAGTTTTGATTAATCAGAGAATTGGTTTAATCATTTGTTGCAAGGAATAATAAATTACTGCAGCTGAAGACTTCTATGGCTGTCTCTTGAACCAGGTCTATTTTGGCCTGCTTCTAAATATTTGACATACTGTACCATGTTATCATGTTCAAATAGGATTGAATTATGCATAAGGTCTAAAATGAAAAATAGAACAATGGTATGGAGATTAGAAACAGGGAAACATATGAATTGCATTAGGTTGTTATTGTCTTGCCTAATGAAAGAAGAATAAAATGCAAAATGGTGGCAAAATGCCCACAGACTGGTTCATGTATGGGTGAAACTAAGAGATTTTAATCAAGTACAAAAGTGAGTTGTAGCAAGTTCACAAGTCATTGGTCTGTACTCTTCATTTTCAGAGTTTTTTATCTGTAAATATCCACTATGAAAGATAGAGGCCATTCTCCCATTCTTATCATATTCTGTCCAACAAGGTAGGTTATTAGATGTTTATTGTAGCCGTACACCAACCACCATAACTATGGGTAAAGTTTGTGTCACATAGCGTCAAACCAGTTAAACAGCTGAACTGAAGTGTTACCTTATAAAAATATTCATGAAACAGGTTTCATTTGTTCTAACTAAGGAAACAGCCATGTAAAACTCACCACAGTTCATGACATGCCTCTCAAGTTTCTGGGAATTCCAAAAGAGATTCAGAATTCCTGAGAAAGTGGAATAAGCAATTTTTATCTTTGAAGGGAGGTTTTACTCAAGTAAATTTCAACTGTCAGATCCTGGTGACATGCAGCAAAAATGAATACCAAACAGATGTTATGTATCATGGACCTTTTTACGAAGAATTTTGTTTCCTGTGATGGGCCAAATTAGTAGAAGGAAAGGACAGGAAATCGATGCCTCGAGGAAGAAATGAAATAAAAATAGGTTTCATCTTAAGCATGTTGTTTCCTTCTATTTTATCTTGGCATCAATAGATTTTGTTTCTTTCTATTTCATCACTGCAACAATAGACTCCTCCCATTGCCTCTGTGCCCCAGAAATGTCCCAGCCTTGGAGGCTCTCACCAACATTCCAGAAGAATCTCTGGCTCACTTCTTTCTAGACTCACTCTGAGTATTGACTAAACCTATGGTTCACATCTAGGATGGGGGTGGGGGCAATCTGCCCCCTTGGGAACGTTTTGGATGTCACAGTGATGGGCGGGAGATGCTACTAGCATGTAGTCATCCAGCTCAAGGAGGTTCGATGTAGTTTACATGGTCTGTTTACATGTTTGTTTTTTGCTTAAGTCCTTGAAATCAAAGACCCTATATTATTCATTTTTGTTCCTCCAGCACCTAGCTCAACGAATGTTCCTTGAATGAATGAGGAAACGAACTAATGAGAGAAACAAGAATTGTGTGTGAATTATAGACGGTGTTTGATGGAACTAAATTTTTTTTTAATTTATTCTACTTTGTTAAATAAAAGATTTAAGGGGCACTTTTGAATTTAAGATTTAGAGGGGTTACAAAAATGGGAAGGGATAAGGAACAATTTTTTTTTTTCCCAACAACCTCTCAGATTTATCTACTTCAAGAAACGCGGAATTTTTGACAGTTTTTGCGATGGATGAAAATGGCCAAGGAAATAATTCCCTAACAAAAATCAAGAGGCTCTTCAAGCCCCTTTTTAAGAAAATCTGTTTTCTTAAGTGATGACTATCAGAATTTGCTTCCATGACCCGAGACAGGAACATGTTCAGAATTATAAAAGCAACTTAAAAGAAAACGTTTCTGGAAGCCTATTTCTGTCAGAATGTTGTAATTTTCTTTAGAAACTCCAGCTGTTCCACAGCACGCAGTTAAATTAAGTGTAAGCACTGTTAAATAGGAGGTAACCATTAGAATATTAAAAAAAATATGACTAGCATCCAATGTTTTAATCAAATAATTTGCTAATCACTCAGTATGGTGTAGCTTCCCAATCAGCCCCTTGGTTAACTCCATCCTCCCTGCAGCCAGAGATTTGCTTCTGCTTCTCCTCTCCTCCTCTTCTTGCTTCTCCTCCCCTCTGCAGCCCACTGGGCCCTTATTTCTCTTTGCAATGTTCCTGGGAGCCCATTAAGGAGTGCTTTAATCCAAGAGAATGTAGATGATCAAGAAAAACTAAGCTCCTAATAAAAGCAAAATCAGAAGAAATTTGGACAAAATGACTCACCGCATCACAGATTTTGTTTACTAGTGGGTAATTAATTCTCCACATATGTTGGGAACATCTGTCGCCATGACCTGCCATCGGATCTGCGAAATGACTGCTGTGCCGTTTCCCCGCAGGTCATTAGCAGAACTCTGAAAGGAACCTCCTTCCCCCTGCTCTCAGCCCGGGCACCTTTTCTCTTGAGCTGGGAGGTTCCCCATGTAAGTTCCTCAGAGTGAGATGCCCTCCGCCACTTTTCCCTCCGTCACGCGGCGGGTATCTCTGGCCACCTCTCGTTTCCCCCCACTAGGTGGAAAGCAATAGGAAAGCAGCTACCTGGTGGTCATGGAGAAAAATAAACTGGTGGCCCAGGGGCTAGAGGAAGGCTTTGTGGGCTGTCAGGCTCCATAGAGGCAAACGTCTTCAAGAGGAGCTGAATGGGAGCCAGCAGAAATCTGGATGTTTCTGACTTGTAACTTCCCAGTCTAATTGGTGAGAAATTGGTCTCAGATTTCTAGGGTACCATTGCCAAGAGACCTTGTCTTAAACTAAAGATGGCAAAGAATAGTTGGGAAGAGGCTTTGGCAGCCATTAAGAAATGCCATTCCTTGGTTGGCATTCAAGCAATTCAAAGCAAAGGTGAGGAGAGGTTAGTGGGAAACGGGGAGCACTTGCCCCTGGCAGTGAGGCTCTGATAAAAGGCCAGCTCTCCTCCTGGCAGCTGTAAGAGCCACCAAGTATCCTGGAAAACCAGAGATGAAGAATCACAGATAGAAATTTTAAAGTAAAATGGTGACAGGAGAAGGGACTTTATTGGCCATCGAACAACTATGGGTTATGAAATTTCCACACATTCTATGCTTCCTCAGTGCCCCAGACTGAGCGCACTTTCTTTTTTTTTTTTTGCAGTACGCGGGTCTCTCACTGTTGTGGCCTCTCCCATTGCGGAGCACAGGCTCAGCAGCCATGGCTCATGGGCCCAGCCGCTCCGCGGCATGTGGGATCTTCCCGGACCGGGGCACGAACCCGTATCCCCTGCATCGGCAGGCGGACTCTCAACCACTGCGCCACCAGGGAAGCCCTGAGCGCATTTTCTTGTTGGTTTACTTGTCTGTCCTTCACCAGTACAGGAAACTTCTTAAATCCTGGGAATTGGCCTTTCTTTTCTAGCATCTTACTACATTCCCTGTTACAGAATTGATATTCAAAAATGGATGATAGATGAAAGGGTGGATGCTACAGTCGTTCCTCATTATAATCCTGCAAAGTAGATATTATTCTTTCCATTCTTCTAATAAAGAGACTGAGGCTCAAAGGGTTCAAGGCGAGCCAGTGTCCCAACTCAGCTATGTCTGCTCCCAGCATTATCCATGAATATAGCTGTTTCCTGGGAAGGTTGGGTGATGTTCTCCCAGAAAAGAGAAAGACTTGCAACTTCTAGTTAAATTATTGAGTTAACCTTATTAAAATACTTTTTTTAAAAGGCACTTATAGTGGTGAAGAGCACAGATCTTGGAGTCACCCCTAGATTTCATTCTTGGTTCTGTTACCATCGTGAGAAAGAATGGCTGGGATTTCAGTGAGGAGTATACATACAATGTATGAAAAGCGCTTAGCACAATTGCTTAATTAATTGTGCAAAAAAGAAACCCACTGCTTTCTGTCTTGCTTTTTAAAATTACACTAAACATAATTATGTAATTTTAATTGGCACATAATTGGCACACAATTGGCATTTGTCACCTGCTTATGATGATGGTTCTTATCCATACTAACCCCCTTCTAGTTACTAGAATCGTGCCTAGTACATTTATAATGATGTGAGTAGTTATTTCTAAGTGTTTGTTCAATACCTGCTTTCTTTTTTAGAGTCTGCAGTCCATGATGGCAAGGGCTGTTTTATATGCTATAGTGCCTACAGTGCCTGGCTGAATTATTAGGCTTGTTGTTGAGTGAAATCAGAAATAAATAAATAAACTCAAACAGGATCTAATTGCCTCTTCAAATAACTGTTTCTTAGAGAGCCTCCTACAGAAGTTCTGCTCAGTACCTAGGACAACTTTTTTCCTAGCCAGCTTTCCAGCTAGTTTTTTGGATATTTTTGAGCAGGGGTAGAATATGAAGTTTGGAGTATAATTTTCACTTACTTGCATGAGAACTAGACAAGAGAAATTTTGGACAGTAGAAGAATCATGAGCTCTGGAAATATAGAAAGTAACAGGGCCCTTCTCTCATACGGGGACCCCATGCTCTCTTTACCTCACTTTTAACAAAATCCAACTAAATTCCACTGCTGTCCATAGTGACTTGGTCCATGTAGCCACTCTTTGTTAAGAAGCATAAGAAAAATGGTTTACGATGGCCAATATGATATACTTGTGTCAATTTCAGACGACGTTGAGGGTGCACTGGAGCAATTCTATTATTTAAGGAAGCACAAGAAGATATTTTGGAAAAGTGATAGGAGCAAGGACATCTTTCCTACACAAAAACAAATGAAAAATGTCGAGTCTCCTTACTGAATAGTAAATGGAGAAGCATATTAGTATAGGTGGAAAGGACTTACTGGTCTTCTCAATTCCACTCCCATAGGCCCATCACTTTCAGAGGGATAGACTGGCTAAGCTCTTCTAATACATAGCACAGTCTGGGAACATTTTTTTTTTTTTAACAACAAATTACATATTACTATTCTCTGCACTCATACACCGCACGCTATTTTTTTTTAATTTCAAGGACGTTTCGCCATAAAAAAATAACAAAAATATATTTAAACACATATAGACCCAAATAATCAAACTAACAAGGCAAACATTTATTAATGTGCACATCCTACACACTTGAAGTTCCACATCACTTGAATGTATTGTCATCTATCTTGTATATTATTATAAATTAGAAAACTTAATATGCCTTAATTTTTTTTCAAATTTGAGAACTTTATGGAGGGAATATTATGAAATACTAAGTGTACAACAGAGTGTTTGATTTTTATTGCTAAAATAATCTGTTCACTTGCTTCAAAACTGCCGATTTTCAGCTAAAGATCTTAAGGGAACTCAAGGTTGCTTTTTCTGTTATACTTTTTGTGGGGGGAAACATTTATTTTTTAATTTTTTTTTTTTTTTTTTTGCGGTACACGGGCCTCTCACTGTTGTGGCCTCTCCCATTGCGGAGCACAGGCTCCGGACGTGCAGGCTCAGCGGCCATGGCTCACGGGCCCAGCCACTCCACAGCATGTGGGATCTTCCCGGACCGGGGCACGAACCCGTGTCCCCTGCATAGGTAGGTGGACTCTCAACCACTGCACCACCAAGGAAACCCAAAATCTTTATTTTTGAAGACGCCTATGGTTATTCCCCTAGTAGTTTGTCTATTTAATGGGTAATTATTTTGAAGACTGCAAGCTGACATTTGTTCATTTTTTTGTTTGGAGTTTGTTTGGTGTTTCCTTTTACCACTGTTTTTGAGCCCTAACAACCTCTGATAAATCATTTCAATTTATTCGAATTTAACAAATACTTACCGAGTGCCCACTATGTGCCAGGCATTATGCTTAGGGGAAGGGATACACAAACTCATAATACAGTCTCTGCCTTTGAAAAGTTTACCACAAATGTAGACAAAATTAAAATAATATTTTTAAGTTATTTTAAATTAAATAATTTAATTGAATGACTCAGTAAGGGAGGTTCAGAGTGCTGTTAGATCACTGACGAGGGAATTGTAAGTCTAACTCTGATGGAATTGAGATACTCCATCAAAGAGGTGATATTTGAATTGAGTCTTTGAAGGATGAATAGGAGTTCACTGAGGGGCACCATGGTTAGGAGTATGGACTCTGGAGCTGCCTGGGTTCAAATTCCAGTTCTGCATGCTTAGAGCTCCCCTTAGCACACTGTGGTGTTTTAAAAGTGTTAACAAATAAGGAGAGAAAGAATAACCGATGTGAACCAAAGAGTGAAAAACTATGGAGTGTCCAGGAACCAACCACTAGTTCTATTGTGGGCAGAGTCTACTTTATTTATTGGCTGATCCTTTCTGGACATCAGCTACGACATACCTAGAAAAATGACTCTCCACTGGCATTTTCTTTCCTGCATGATCTTTCTTTACTCTCACACATTGCTGATTGAGTGTCCTTACGTAGCTGCTCCCCACATGAAGTAGCTGTTGCTGCCTATTCAGTTATACACCTGCCACTTGATCTCATTGTGTATCTTCACAGGCAGCTCAGTCATTTCTGGTGAAATTTTCATTTACTAATGGTCTCATGGGTATCTTTGTCATTCATTTTTACTCTTTTCTGACACTCCTGATTGCAGAATGTTGGGGTCATCCATGCTTGTGGAGAAAGAAGTGACAGATGGGGTTTGGCAGGCTCAGAGCTCTTTGCTCTTGACCTCCCTAACTCCATGTTTTATGCCATCACAGCCAGGGCTCTATGTTCTTCCTTTTATGTAGGGACTTATCTTATTCTTTCATAGAGGGCAACATACTCTGGCTAAAGCTCAAGTCTTCATGCTCTCTACCACCTAGACTCATCCCCTTGGGTTTCAAACTCCAGGGTCAAACTATGGAGAGCTTTGAATGACAAACTGAGGAATTGAAATTTAATTCAACCAACTATGAAAAGCTGTTAAATATCTTTGTGTAAGAGAGTGATATAATAACCTCAACGACATGTAAGGTTGGAAAAACAGGAGAATGAACTAAGAAAGAAAGGTTTAAAAGACAGGACAAGAATGAATACATCATGGAAGACAGATAAGGAGGAATTTTAAGTGTGAAAGTATAGAAACCAGTACCAACACTATTCTGCGAAGATTACACCTGAGATTTTGAATCATGTGATAAAAGATTCTTCTATGACCATCTTTTCAATAGAGTAGAAATGGAGGGTAGATTGTGAAGTGTTAAGAAGTTAGTGGATATTGAGGAAGATCAGACAACACGTACAGGTAATTTGGGGAAGCATGGGGTGAAGATAATTAGACTTACTAGGTGATGGCTTAAAGACATCACCAGATCAGGGAAAGGGCTTTCTGTCTGAGAGATGTAAGCATACTTATAGGCTGAGAGGAATGTTCTAGTACAAAAGAATGATTTAACAAGGAGGTAAGAGAAGGTATAACAGAAGGGAGATAGTCCAAGAGAAGGAAGGGCTAGTTTTAGGTGTGCAGTGATGAACGTTTCTCATGCAAGAATATGTTTTGGTGACCAAAATATTAGGATATTTAGAGAAAAAGAAAAACAACGATTCAGTCTAATACCCATTCCAATGTGTGTGTGTGGTGGGGGAATTGTCCCCATGCCCACAAGCAATTCTCTGACACGAGCTGGGTATCCTACAATTTAACTCATTTCTGGCACTATCTTCTTAGAGATAGTGTCAGATCCCACAGGTTAAGGGCTCAGTCCTACAAGACTGCCCCTTTCCCCCACCACATCCCCTACTTCAGTTTCCAATCGCAAGCCCAAGTTGTCACCTGTGCTTCTGACCAAGTGACTTCAGATGGGGGATCCAATGACCCCCTCCTTGGGTTTGATTAATTTTCTACAGCCACCCACAGAACTCAGAGGAACATTTTACTTACTAGATACAGCTATTAAAGGATACAACTCAGAACAGCCAGATGGAAGAGATGCATAGGGCACGTATGGGGAATGGGCACAGAGCTTCCGTGTCCTCACCAGGCACATCACTGCCACTCTCCCCACATCTTTATGTGTTCACCAATCCAGAGGCTCTCCTGATCCTTTTGAGTTTTTATGGAAGCTTCATTACCTAGGCATGGTTGGTTAAATCATTAGCAATTGGGAATGATTCAACCTCCAGCTCCTCTCCCCTCTCTAGAGGTCAAGGGGTGGGGTTGAAAGTTCTGTCCCTCTGTAAAAAATTAATAGACAGAAACCTCAGTTAAATAGAGTGGGGAGACCAGAAAGGGGAGCTCTCATGCCTTACAATGATAGCCCAACAGGAAGAAGAAAGACTCCTCCTCTTTCCTGATAAATCTCAACCAATGAAAATCCATAGACTCCTTGTCTGCTACAGCCTCCCGACTTCTTTTTCCCCTCTATAAAAGAGTTCTCCCCTTGTTGTGCCGGGACTTGCATGTGGCTTGCAATGGTTGCAGACCCCAAATTGAAATCCTCAGCTTATCCCAAAATAAACCCATCTTTACTGTAGAAATATCTGGCAGTCTGTTTGTTTCAGGTTAAATCACATGGTTAGCTCCCCTGGCAACCAGCCCCCATCCTTAAGTGGTTTCCAGAAGTCATCTCACTGACACAGTAAAAGACACCTTTATCACTTTCATCATTTAGGAAATTCCAAGGGTTTTAGGAGCTCTGTGCCAGGAACAGGGATGAAGACTAAATATATATTTCTTATTATAAATCACAATATCACAAAGATACTTTGTCGATTTATCCACAGAGATTAGCATCTTGACTCTTCAAAATACATCTAGAATACAGGTTTAAAGGGATTTTTACTTTTTATAATCCAGCCATCCTCTAGAGCCTATTTTATGCTAGTGTCTATAATTAATATCCAAATGTCTTGATGAATGTATAGAAATTGTTTAATTCACTCTTTTGTAATCATTCAGTCCGTTTTATTCTTATAATTATGAGGGACAAGATTAACTGGAAAATACTCTCCTATCAGGATTCAGCCTGAAGAAAACAAAAACACAAACATCATAGAACTAACTAAGAAGAAGCTATTTTCAGCAACTGTGGTTACTTTTGTAGTGCAAACCAAGCTCTGGAGGGAGACAAACAGTACCAGGAATGCATTGTGTCAAACGGGGTGAGGGCAAAGCCTTCCTAGTAGGAAGAATATTCTCTCTTTAATAAAAGATAAGTAAATGGATGTTTAGCTTATGCTAATTCCTTAGAATGAGTCACTGGTGGGAACACTGAAAAGGAATGAAGCACCTGCTGTCTGCTTGTTCCAGGACAGGGAGTCATCCTGACAGGACCCAGTGTCATCACTGCCCAGCAAAGCTAGAGGAGCTCCAATCTGTGGGATAAGGGAAGAGACTTATCCAGTGCTGATGTGCAGACGTGGAGTTCAAGGGTGTGTGATTGTGAACAATGGAAAAGGAGAAGACTGAGGAATTGGGGAGAGGGGGCTGGAAACATCTACTGTGAACCCTCTACTTTCACAATCCTGATGACCAAAGAGCCAGCTAAGTTCAACAGGGAGTCCCAGCTTCCTCTTTGTGCAGACTGAGACTTGTCCTAACCACCTTCCATCAAAGAACTTCAGAAGCCTCTATTAAACAAATGCTTTCAAGTAAAAGAATATAGTTATTATTAGAGCAACTTTGTCAACATTAACCAAAGCGTAGGATTATGGCTAATCTTGTAGAAATAGCCACAAGTTGTCAGAGAAGGTAACTAGTTGTCAATACGATTTTCAAATGAATAAATATTCCAGATATGCCTCAAAAAAATCCAGGGGTTACACATATGACACACTGAAGAGTATAATGGTTCACGGTGAACTTGCCATGTTCAAAACTAATTTTTCTTACCTTTGACAAGAAGTTTGCTCCACCAAAAATCTTATACCCTTTCTAATTAATGGCCATTCTTTTCTCCTAATTGCTCATCCTGACTCTTCTGTTTTTCTCATATTCTTCTTCCAATCAGAGATTCCATCTAACCCTCTTTTCAAAGTATATCCAAACTCCTACCACCACTTTTATTATTTCCTTAGTACAAGCACCAAGTGATCTCTTGCTAGATCTTTGTAATATCCCCCCAACCGATCTTAGTGCACATAAAACATTAGCAAATGTTTTATGTGCACTTGAAAAGGGTGGGCACTCTCTTGTTGTTGAGTGGAGTGCTTTGTAACTGCCAATTAGGTCTAGTTAGTGATAGTGTTGTTGAAGTCTCCGATATATCTAATGGTATTCTATTTCAGGGGTCAGCAAATTATCTTTATATGACCTGCAAGCTAAAAAAATAGTATTTACAGGTTGAAGCATTATTTAAACTTTTACATACACACACCCACTCACACACACACACAGAGAAATATACAATAAAGACTGAATGTTGTCTGCAAAGCCTAAAATATTTGGCTTTTTAGAGAAAGTCTGTCAACTCCTATAATCTTTCTTAATCAATTATCAAGAGAAGAATGTTGAAATTTTGAATTATAAATGAATACTTTTCATTCTCCTTTTCCCTTTCTTTCTTTTTTTCTTTCATTCATTCATTCATTCTTTCTTTCTTTTTTTCTTTGTCATCTATTCAGGTGCACACTCATTTAGGAATGCTACTGAATTAACACTTTAGGATTAAGAAATGTTCTGATTAACCATGATAATATTCCTTTCTGGAAGATTACTTTATCTGATATTAATATCTCCACTCCAGCTACACTAATACTTTTTCTATTCTTTTACTTTTATCCTATCTGTGTCTTTATATTTAAAGTGGGTTTCTTATAGACAACATATAGTTGAATCGTGCTTTTTTTATCTGATTGAAAACAATTGCCTTTTGATTGGAGTGTTTAGATCTTTTATATTTAATACAACATGATTGGGTTTAAGACTATAATTTGTTTTTTATTTGTCTCATATTTTCTTTGCTCTTTATTTTCTCTTTTCCTTGCTTTTTTGGGATTAAATAAGCACTGTATTTTTTTCACCATTATTGTCTCATTAGCTGAAACTCTTTTTTTTTTTTTAATGGTTGCTCCAGGATTTACAGTGTGTATCTTTCTCTTTTCACATATTACTTTCAAATACTATTATCCTACTTAATATTTAATGTAAGAACCTTAAAATAATTCAAGTTCTCTTTTATGTCATTTATGCTATTGTCATACATTATATTTTTATGTATGTTACAAACTCCACAATATATTGTATGATTTTTGTTTTAAATGATCAATTATCTTTTAAAGAAATTTTAAAATGAGAAAATTTATTTTATTATTTTCCACATATTTGCCTTTCTAGATATCTTCATTTCTTTGGTTGATATGAACTTTCATCTGGTATAATTTCCTTCCTCCTGAAGAACTTGCCTTAATATTTCAGTAGTGCAGGTCTGTTTGTAATACATTTTCTCTGCTTTTGTTTACCTTATAATGTCTTTATTTTGCCTTCATATTTGAAAGATATTTCACTGGATATAGAATTTCAAGTGGCCCATTTTTACATTTTAGTACTTAAAAAGAATGTTCATTGTTTTCTGGCTGCAGAATAATGCTGTCATTTTTGTTATGTTCCCAATGTTCATTTTTCTCTGGCTGCTTTTATGATTATATCTTTATCACTGATTTTCAGCCATTGGCCGTAACATATCTTATTGTAGTTTTATTTATATTTATCCTGCTTGGGGTTCATTGAGTTTTCTTTGACTGTGGATTGATATTTTTCATTAAATTTTGTCCATAATTTTATTAAAAAAAAGTTTACCTCTTTCTTTATTATCTTTTTTTAAGCCTCTTTCTGGCACTCTGATTTCACTCATGTTAAAACACCACATATTGTCCCAAAGGTCACTAATGTTTGGGGATTTTTTTTTTCACTTTTTCTCTCTTTGTCTCAGTTTGGCTAATTTTTATTACTATGTCTTCAAGGTAACTGATTTTATTTTCCTGCAATATCTAGTTTGCTGTTAATCTCAAAATCTTTTTTGATTTTTTAAATTTTTCCTTTCATTTGCTTTATTTTTTTATTTCTAGAAGTTCCTATTTTATCTTCCATTTCTCTCATATGGTCATGTTTTCCTTTAACTCTTCGAACATACATATAATAGATGATTTATTTGTCTTGCCTGCTAATTTCATTATTTCATTTCTGGTACATTACTATTGACCAATTTTTCTCCTTATTATGGATCACATAATATTCAATATAGTTTTATATACATATATATCTATTTTTTTATTCCCTGCATGTCCCTGCTATATTATAAGCTCCACGAAGCAGAAATCTTTGTCTATTTCATTCAGTGATGTATCCAAAGTACGTAGAAAACAATCTAGCACATAGTAGTTACACAATAAATATCTGTGAATAATGAATGAATTTTCTCCATTTGTATTGCTCTTAAATTGCCTTCTATTTTCTTGATGTTTTTCTTTCTTTCCCTAATTCTGTCTTCTTTCCTCTCTTAGTAATCTCAGGGACATTTTTGTACTTGATGTCTTCTCAATGTTGGGCCTTTTTTTTCTCTTTACTTTCCATCACCCAGTCTCATATTCATGCTTCCTTATCTTAGGGAACTATTTTTTTGGTAGGAAACCTGGTGAACTTATTCTTTTTCTCTTAATTTTACAATCTTTGGGGATTTCCCCCAAGAAACACAGACATAGAAAGATAGTGAATTATTTTTTCACTATTATCAGAAACATATATGATGTTGCTCTGATAAATACTATGCAAGAAATTTATCCATAAGTGGGCCTTGCCCTCTAAATTAATAATGCAGCTCACCTTTTGTGCTTGCTGTCATTTAATGCTAAAAAGGCAAGTCACCACCCTTCTATGCTTTAGTGGAAGGAAACTTTGTCTTGATGTTTATAACATTTGGGCTTTCCTACAAGTTCTGCTACTAATAAACTCTAGGATATTTAGAAAGTCATCAAGTTGTTTTCATTTCTGCTTCAACTGCAAAATAAAGGCAGTATAAAGGGGACACAGGAAACTATAAACCAATCCCTATGTTATAGCTGTCATGTATTTCTCTTTATTTCTCTTGAACACCACCAATTGAAACAGCACTGACTTAAGACCTGAGGAAGCCCTATACCCTAAGACTATTGCAGTGCTCACCTTTCCTCCTCCACTATACCACTGTGTGTAAGGTTTTGAAAATTCTGAATAACAAAGTAAGTAAAATGTAGTTCAATAAAGTTTTCATGTCCTCTGCATTGTTTATTTATGTTATAGTATAAGCAATTTTCAAGAAATGTTGGTATGTACCCTACTTTGGTGGAGCCCTATGCCAAGCTTGTTTGCTTGAGAGGTTATCCAGAACACTGTGAAGTGGGCATTGCTATACCCAACTGAGATTTAGAGGGGGAAATAACTTTATCAGGGACATGCTTCTGGTGGGTGACAGAGCCTGGGTAGGGAGTCAGGCCTTTCTAATACCAAAATCCATGAATCTGTACTATCCCACTCCACTGAGGAAAAAATGAGGTAGCAGGCAGCAGCATTAACTACCAACTCTATTTTGAAATGAGTATTTATGAAAGTCCACAGCATTGGATATCTTGTCACTTTTTGATGAGAGGTCATGATTGTAAATAAATCAGCATTATCAACAGTAATTACCTATGGTATTTCATCAATTCCAATAGGTACTTTTTTTTAAATATGTTAACATAGTGAAATCAAGATGTCTCTTACAATAGTGTCTTACATGTAATGAATTCTAGTAATATGTGTATGTGTGGGTGTTTGTTATGTATCAGATACTATTCTAATTGTTTTGCTTAATACTGTCATTGTTTAATATTCCCATTAACCCTACATGGTGGTGATACTATTAATCCCATTTTGCAGGTGGAGAGAAGATTAAATAGTGGCTCAAGGTCACTAGAGCTTGTGTTCTTAACCAAAAAAGATGCACTACCACTCATCCCAGGAAAAAGGACAGACTGGGCCAAATCGTGGCTGGAAAAAAGCTGAACTCATAAAGGTTATCAAAGGTTGACTGCATTATGTGGGCATCACTTCCTTCCCTTGTTCTCACATCTTCCTTGCAAACTTCCTCCTAGCACTGTTTTTCCATCTTGGATGTTGGCTCAATTTCTGTAGTGTCAAACACTATGTGAAATAGGAAAAGAGTAGGGACAGGTGTGAGAAGAATGTAGTCCTGGAAAGTTCTGTGTTTTGCTCCCTGAAGGCAACTTGGCAACTCACCAGTTGACTTGTGGGACATGCTCAGGTCTGACTTCTCTATAAAATAAATAAACAATAAGGACCTACTGTATAGCACAGGGAACTCTACTCAATACTCTGTAATGGCCTATATGAGAAAAGAATCTAAAAAGAGTGGATATATGTATATGTATAACTCAATCACTTTGTTGTACAGCAGAAAGTAACACAGCATTGTAAATCAACTACACTCCAGTAAAAATTTAAAAAATAAAATTCTTTTCCCTCCCGTGTTTCTCAGTCCTGAATTCAGCAGAAATTTTGTTTTCCATTTTGCACTAAAACCAGGGAAGGAGAACTGAATAAGAGGAGGAGAGAACTGTGCCAAGCATCCAACTATACCTTCCAAACTCTGGTTAAAGTGAACATTAAAAAAAAAAAAAAGCCTACACAGATGTAGTTCATATGATAAATCACTTTTTAATCAGTGATAATTTCACATTAAGTGCTGAATAAATGCCCTTTGTTTCATACTTAAACTGTCAGTGACTAACACAGGGAGGGCAGACTAGTGACTGTCATTAGAACAGAGAAAAATCAATACCATTTTTAATTAAAGGCAGGCAGAGCCAAGCTTTGAGACAAGCAAATCTCCTTGTTAGTTCATCTCCCCTTTCAACTCTTTCAGAAGTTCAGTTCAGAAGTTAAGAGACAGCCAATTGCAGGGATGGAGTGACCCAAATGCTTTGGCAGGGTGGGAGTGGGGGGCGTGAGGCTGGGGGGAGGCAAGAAAATAAAGAAAACAGAGGGAAACACTGGGAAATGTATGCGTTTCCCTCAGCCAGTCCCTAAGGGACAATCTTAAGGTGTGATAAAAAGGCGGATACTGACGTACACTACCAAGATGATCTTTTTACTTGCAGACTAAAAGAGAAATAAAGGAGAGCCAGACAATTCTTGTCAGTCATACTTTATCATGGTTTAGAAGCCAGCCCATGACATTTTAAAAATGATCCCTTTTGTATTACACTTTAAACTTTGGATATTCTCCCTTTGTAGAACAGGAGTCTAGCAAGACAGAACCTTCAGTCTTGTATAATCCAAGATAGAAGTGACACTCCATCCCTTTTGCTGTATTCTGTGTGTTAGAAGCAAGTCACCAGGCTAGCCCACACTCAAGAGGGGATTTCACAAGGTCGTGAAGAAAAGGAGGGGTCATTGAGGACCCTCCCTGAAAGCTGCCTACCACAGACCCTGATACAAAGTGATTGTAATCTATTTGGAGAAAGAATACACATAAATTGGAGCAATATGAGAAAAAGAAGAGGTAACATTTAATCAAATCCCCAGATATGATACAGTCAATGCGTTCTAGGGACAGTCAGGAAAGATGGAAATGACATGGAAAGAATTTAATTCACGAAGGCTGATGGTACTTCGCTAAAAGTACAAGGACATCCAGAATCATGTTACCCATTCCCTTCTGGATGTGTCAGAATCATTCTATAAAGGACCCTCAGGGGCCTCTCCCTAGTTTCCAGAGTTTTGTTGGCTGCACATCCACTTTCTGGTTATTGCTCTTTTATTCTTAGCATGAGAACTCCAGCTTGGTGTTTTTGCAATCAAGTGCTTTTACCAATGAGGGTCTCTAGGATTTTAAGTAATAAAACAAATCATCTCAAACTGGATAAAAAAGAATCCAGTGGCAATGCACATAATTCAAAAGTCCAGAGGTAAGTTAAACCTCCAGTTCGGTGTGATCAAGAAACCAGCTCTTGTTTCTGGAATTTTCTGAGTTCGGTCCTCCTTACTGTGTTGGTTTCGTGTTTTGACAGCTTCATCCGGGGTCAAGATGGCTGTTGACAGCAGCCAGAGCAACATAGGTCCTCATTCGCATCCAGAATTCCTTGTATTCCCTTCATCCTAACTCAATGTATTGTTTTCACATTTGCCACTAATTTCTGCCCGAATTCTAATGTTTCTGGGAAACCCAACAAAAATCGGCCCTATTTATGGGTTAAATTAACACCTTCATTCAGGACAAAATCCATTATGATAACAGTAAATCAATGGCGAGTTTTCTAATTGTTGCTGTTAAACCCCTTTTAAAAAGATGGTTACGAATTTCAGGTTTCCTAACTTTAGATCAAGGCAAGGGAGTCCTTGCCCCCATCTAGCCCTCTACAGCCCAACGCTTCCCTGCCCCCATTCTGGAGGTGTTTTCTTGGAAATTTCCAAGGTCTATCTCTCCTGTCTGGGACCAGGCAGGGTGCCCAGAGCCCAGGCAGGGACCCACGTGTTTCTTCTCTCTCTGGGGCGCTCTTTGATGCTCCGCCCGTGAAACTGGGCAGCCAGGATGGCGACAACATGCTGAGTGCAGTGACCCTCACTCACATAGGACAGAAGGAGGAGATAAGGGCTCTCCTCTCTGCTAAAGGACAAAGCGTCCTGTGCACCCTCTGCCTCCGGCAGTCGGGATAGTCACCCACCTCTTTACAAGCTCTGTGCCACATGCCAGGCAGTCCTGCGGTGGTCGCTGCCCAGCCAGTCCAACAGGCTCTCCCAACAGCGTGCCTTCCCGAGGTGATCTTTAAGAGAAACAGAAAACATTCCTCGTGGGCACTGGATCTCTCTTCTCGCAGCGCCCATGGGGTGCAGCAAAGAAGGAGGGCTGTGGTCAACACTGAGGGACCACATTCTAGGAAGGCAGAAATGATAGCCAAATGTTCAAGGGCAGTCGTGATTAGATCTGTTTATGTGTAAAATTCTGACTGGTAAATCTCACATGACCAGAAAATAAAATGTTATTCACGTTTTCCTGCCCACTCTTATGTCCTGCGACTGCAGTCATCCTCAGAGAAGCATGGTAACAAGCTTTGAGAGTCACTGTTAACTGGCATTCATGGGTGACTCCATGGGTGATGTGAAGAGCATTGAATAAATGATATTAGGGAACTGCAGAAGCAAAAATGATCTCTATAGTTTCAATACAAACAGGTTCTGAAGAACCATGGTACTATGAGTAATAACAGCATTGCTACATTTTAGATATGAAATTAGCTTGGAATGGAGCATTTGACAATAAAAAACACAAAGTGATGGTTTCTGGGCTTGAACAGGAATTAATGATACCTGTACACTAAGGAGAATCTCCATGAGCCCTGACTGAACAGTAAGCAAATAGGTAAGTGCCTCTTCCCTACCCATTATTCTAAAGCTTCATTGATAAACCACTATATTTCACATGGGCTCATGAATTTTCTAATCAAATTGTTTATATAGTCAGGAGCCCCATAAAAATATTTGTCCCAGGTTCTGCACACTCTAGGGACACCCTGTATATCAGATTGCTCACTCTGGAATGACTAGTTAAATGCCATGGAATATGATGTAATATATAGTATAATGTAATATATAGTATAATATAATAAAATTAACATAATATAATATAATATAAATTGTAGAATTTCTGAAGCTTCATCACCCAAGTTATTATGTAGCTTACTATATAAATACAGTAAAAAATATATATATATATATTCTTTATAAAAATATATATATATATCTGTATATATATTCATGAGACAATTTGTCCTATGAGAAACAAATTTGTCCCAATATGGTTTATGCAGGGCCCAACCACAGAATTCTTAATGGTATTTGATAGATATTTGATAGATCCACAAATTCTAATTCCCAGTGACTATACAATCATCAAAACTTCTTGGTGGCCTCCGTCGTCTCCCCTCAATACCAGCTTCAACTGCCCCTTCTCACTCTCTTCAAGTCACAATATTCCCTCTTTCTTATGTTATCCCTTCCCCATACCTCTATGCCATACTTTTCCTGAGCTCCTATTTTTCTACCTTTTTCAAATCCTATACTCTTCCAGGGCCTGGCTCAGTTCATCCTTTTTCTGTAAAACCTTGAATTGGAGAGTTGCAGTACCCCTGAAGAGTCTAGAAATGGTGATACTGGTTCTACCAGTTCTTGGTAGATGAACCACAAAAGTGTGGCAATTCCTGTATTGTCTTAGGATTTTCTTTAACTGTGTATGTTCTGTTCTCTTTTGTATTGCTCTTAGCAACTGCACAAAGTTGATTGTCAGTACGTTTCTATTGATCTGTAGGTGAATGGATTGCCTGGAATTCCAGACGGGCCTTTGACCCAAGAGGTGATTGGATCAACTACAATTATCTTCAGAGTGGAGTGAAGGGCTGGGGGATAAAGTGTTATATGTGTGTGTGAGAGTGAGAAGGGGGAGAGAGAGAAACACATGTGACTGCTGGATAATACTATATGCCATATATTGGTTTGTGTGAAGGGTATTCCATGAATAGTTACACAGTGAAATATGACCTAAAAACAAACACACAAACCAAAACACCCTCATCAGTGGATTTTTTACAAACTTTCTTTTGCAATTAGAGAATAAAACAACAAAGTAGTTTCAGCTGATGTCCGTGGTAACTAGTCCCTAATTTTTTAAATCTTAAGGTTAATTTCCATAAGTTCAATTTGGCAGTACTCTAGGGGTTTAATTTTCTGATGAGCACCAACTTTCCTGGGAAAGGGATTTATTGTAGAGTCTCTGGATTATTTCTCACTTGACTAAAAGTTCTTTGAGAGCACAGCCACATTATCTTACCTGTTTGTAAGTTTTTTTAAAATAGACTTTATTTTTTAAAACAGTTTTAGGTTTACAGAAAAGTTGAGAAGATAGTACAGAGCTTTCCTATATACCCAAGCACTGAGTTTCCCCTATTATTAATATCTTACATTAGGATGGTTCATTTGTGACAAATAATGGACCTATATTCATAAATTATTAATAACTACAGCCTGCAAACTAAAAATTGGCACTGGCCATCTGCGTCTGCAAGGATTAAGTCACTGGCAACTGACCTTCAACACAACCTGAAAGGAGTTCAGGGTGGAGATCAGGACGGAGGCACTCTGTGCTCTGGGAAAAACTGGCAGAACAGACCTTTAGATAGATATTTTCAGGAGAAGATTTTATGAGCCCAAATTCTTGCATCTTCTCATATCTAGAAAAGCACCAAAGTCATTAACAGAGACATCTGCCCCTCATGATTAGCAGGAAGCTTCACGAGACTAGCAACAACCTTCTGCCAAAATGTGTGCTGGATTGCATATATCCCCCTTCTCCCAAATCACATATATGTTGACCCACCTCTGCCAACCTCTAGGGAGCAGTTCCTCAGAGCTCTCTGAGATGCTGTCTCCCAGGCTATAGTCCTCATTTTGCCCCAAATAAAACTTAACTCACAACTCTCGTGTTGTGCATTTTTTTTCAGTTGATAAGTCTATACCTTATTAGATTTCCTTAAGTTTACCTAATGTCTTTTTTCTCTTCCAGGATCCCATCCAGGACACCATGTTTCATTTGGTCATCATGGTTCTTTAGGCTGTGACGGTTTTTGTGACAGTTTCTCAGACTGCCTTTGTTTCCATTGACCATGACAGTTTCGAGAAGCTGTGGTCAGGAATTTTGTAGGCTGCCCATCTATTGGAATTTACCTGTTTCTCTCATGATGAGTCTGGGGCTGCGGTTTTTAGGAGAATGATCCCAGAGTTAACATGCCATTTTCATCACAATACATCAAGGATACATACTGTCAACATGACATCACTGTCAATGTTGACCTAGATCAACTGGCTGAGGAAGTGTTTGTCAGATTTCTCCACAGTGAAATAGGTCTTTTTTCCCACTTTCCTACTGTCCTCTTCGGAAGGAAGTCACTTTAAGACCCACACTTCCCAGGTGGAGTTTATTCTCTACTTCCCTGAGGATGCAGTTTCTGCATAAATTATTTGGAATTCTGCTACACACGATATATGTCTCTCCTCCCCCATTTATTAATTAATATCAGTATGGACTTGTGGATATCTAGATATTTATTTTATACCTTAGGTTATAATCCTAGAGTATTTTATTTTGTTGCCCAAAGTGTTCCAGCTTTGACCATTGGGAGCTCTTTCACTTGGCTCCTGTATCCTTTTTTACCAAAAGGAAAAAGCCCCCATTATTTTCTTGTTGTTTTGTTTTGTTTTGTTGTGAGCATTTCCTTAATTTCTGGCACATGTCATTCACTTTTGCCCACCTCCAACTCCTAGTACCTCAATTAACTACTTGTTAAATAAATATAATATATATTGAATTACGGTACAGCTTACTTTGCTGTCACATTTATCTGCAGTTTAATTCATAATACAAAACCAAGAATGTCTCCAGCTGTAGCTTCTCTCTTGTCAAGATACACATGCCACCTATTTTTTGGCCAAATACGTTTACATTTCCCTTCCTGAACATTTCTCCTCCATTCCAGTTATTGGCAAGAAATCTAGAGACATTTCAGCAACATTTTCGTGTTTTTACTTAAATAATTCTAAGGGCCTTCTGAAATGTCAAGAGTGTCAAAGCAAAACTCTCAAAGCTCAAATGACTCAAGGGCCAAGTTAGAGGTAGGGACTGATTTCACTCTTCTCACTTTAGGTCTCGCTGCCCCATCTCCCATGACCTACATAAAACAGGCCATCAACCCGGGAGTTGGAAAAGCGAAGCAAAGGGCCCAGCTCCAGTGTGGGTAGATGTACGAAATTTATGTCTTGGATCAACACAAGTCACCACTGCCTTCTCCTCCCATTTCTCCTCCACCACCACCCCCTCCCTGTCTTGCTTCAGACAATGAATTTCCAGGGAGTTTTTTTTTGCCTTGTGAGCTCCTTGCTGATCTAATGCAATTGTCCACTGGCAGAAGCGCTGCGAGGTGCAGAATAAAGTAATGAAGCTAATTTGATTTGCACTCTACCCCACACCCTTAAGATCTGCATGTCTTTATTGTATTAGATTCCTAATGAGATTCTCAGTCTGCACTCCAGCAAGGGCCCCGGAGCACAGTGGCTGTGTGACGGATTCCTCTCAGGAGATTTTTTTCCCCATTTACATCCCATCTTTAATGGATATGGACCTGCCTGCCCTTGAGTCAGAAGGTGACCATATTTGCCTTGCTGAGCTCTCCTGGGCAGGAAGTGGGCAAGTGGCCACTGCTTCAGAGAAGAGTGGGTTTTACCTTTTCAATGCCAGGAGGGAAAACATGGTAAAAGGTTAGTACTGGGCTGAACAGCTCATGGCAAGAGCTCCAAGCAAATTTTCAGTCTCAAATCATGTTTCAGAAAGAGATTTGCTCCTGTGTGGGAAGGTCTCGCTCTTCTATGTTACCACCAGCGCTATAAACAGTGACCAACAAAAACAGCATCTCAAAGGGTCTTCCCCAGGGCACCAAATTCCCTGGACCATTTCAGTTGCCCTTGAGGTGGGTCTATTGATACCAGATGATGTCCTGGCCAAAGTCTGGCTGGCGAGGGACCATTTGAGTGAGACATAAACATGAAGTTTATTCAGGAGAACCCTGTCCCTCCTTCTCCACCAGCCACGATGAGCTTTAAACCATTTCATAAATGTCTATTTCTCTAGCCTCTTTTTGTATACACCAGGATTTTTGCAGTGTCATTGACATTACTCTTTTCCTATTCTCCAGATCCAAAACATTTGATTTACCTGTCCCAAATTATAACCTTAGCCAAGAATATAGTGTGATGTAATTTTGCTTTTTTTTTTTTTAGTCCAAAGGCTGCTTTTGAACTGGCTGGCAACCTGGCTGGAAACTCTGATTTAATTAATAGAGCACACTCAATGATACAGTTTAGTGAATTATTTTAAGAGCCAGGGTTGGGGGACAAACACTGGTAATTCGTAATATACAAGTTTATTGTTCCAACATAAAAGGGTTTTTGACAGTTTCAGAAAAGTGGGGGAACAAAAAGACACTGCGGTCCTACCCAAAGAATCATTTTATAAAAGCAAACATTGTTCAGTTTGCTTTAGGCCTCTCTCAGATCCCTGATATCACGGGGGGAAAGAAAAAGCAAGGTGATTGGCATCATGACGACTTTTCTTGGGGGAAAAAGGTAGTTTATACCTAATCTAAGGTCTTTAAGAGGAATCTATCAGCTTTGGTTTGGCTCTCAGTGGACAGGTGTCTGTATCACAGAAGCACCATACATAATTCACCACCAGAGAGCCCCAGAACTTAGCGAGAAGACTAAATTACCTGTCACGTCCAGAAAAGGTGTTCCCTTCAGGTCAAGGTTGAAAGCTCTGGTAAACCCGTATGAGGAAAAGCACATCAGTCCGTACTTAAATGTCAGCACCGTTTCTCAGCTGTTGGAAATGCAGGCTGGCTATTTACCCCTGAAATCTGCCTACCTCGTTTGCAGGGCTAATTAACATCTTATTCTGAAATCAGATCGGAAAGAAGGAAGTGAGGTTGCTTATTTTAATGATCAGAAACCACTTTATGTCACATCACTGTATGCTGGAGAACCGTATTCTTTTCACAGAGCGGGTAGGCGAGGGCATCCTGTCGGACGTGTGAGCCTTTACAGCTTACACGGAATACAAAAACATCTCATCATTACCTGGGGATAGAACACCGAGCCTTGTCCCAGGTAGACTCTGACTTCGGAACACAGTTCATGAAAGGCAGGTGCCATCTGGCTGTCATTAGTGGCTGATTGTGCCTCTCTCCTTGAATGACTAGTGAATTGACTCCTTGATTGGCAGGTGATGTGGAGCCGGATGGAGCCTGTATCAGGGAAGACAGGAGAGCTTGTGTTTCACCTCTATAGTCGGGGCGGGGGGGGGGGGGAACCTGTTGGAGGTATCACACATGGATTTCACTTCAGATTTATCACCTGTATTTCAGGAACTTTGTTTTTGTGACAATATAATACAAACAAAAAAGTAAATGAAACAGACCTATCAGACGAACTGGGGGCAGGGGGGAGGATGCTTATTTCCTTTAAGAAATATTTTCTAGGTTTAATTCTGAGGGCGGTGAGAGGAGACTAGTTGTATAGTATTTTTAACTTTTCTGTTGCTTTAAAATTTCTTTATAAAATGAGGCAAATTTGTAGTTTCAATTAAAGAATTGAGTTTTTAAAGTTCATTTCTAATAAGATAAAAATGGTGAATGCTCAAGATTTCTGAGATTTTTTATATAGAAGAATGTTTTGTTATATTCAAACACCTTAATCAAATTAATAAAAATTGAAATTAAGCATCAACTCGGCAATACCTGAGAAATGTATTTGGTGATACAAAGGTATTGTGTTTGGTAATGCAGGAAGGAGAGAAATCACAGTCACAAAAATTTCTAAAAGCAAGAAGCAAAATTCAAGGCAACTGAATGTTAGAATTATCAGATGTTACTTGATAAATATTTGATTGATTAATTAATTGAGAACTATTTGCCCCAACTTGGAAGAAACTTTGGTGATTAAATTCAGATGATCTCTTAGCAGAGAAAACTTTCTCAGTAAAAGATAGTGCTTTCAAATTGTGTGGGTGGAAAAAAGTGTCATTTTAATTTGGTAAGCTCAGGAGAGGCAGAAATTAAAATCATTAATTAATTCAACAAAGAGTATTTCCCATGTTTTTCAGATTAATACTGAAAATGTTGACACAGATTAATACTCTCTCCAGAACATTATTTTGCGGTGATATACATAAAATTAATGATTTAAAAATCTAGTTTTATAAACATACTTAATTTATAAAAATGAATTAAATATAAAAAGCTCTTGTTAACTACTGATTCGGAAGTAAAAGCTTGTTTTTCTCATTTACATATACCATTTGTGTGAATGTACACTTTATACATAGTCACACAGTAAAAATTTTGTTTATATGCCTATTCCAAGCTCTTGGTACATTTTTACTTCTAAATAATCCTATACCTAAGCAAATGAAAATGATTTTAATGAAAAACTGTCTGAAATCAAACATCCCTTCTATATATATATATATATATATATATATATCGCATATAGAAGCTGCAAATTCCTAGGTGACCTCACAATATAGTCACGGCTGGGTATTTGCAACCCTTTGATGCTGTTAATACGGGATATTTGCATAACAGGGATTATTACACAGGGAACATCTCAGGAAGCAGGATATGAAAGGAGAAGAAGAAGCTTCCACTGCTATCATTTCAAGGCTGATTTCTCACTTTCAGGTTAAATGTTTGGAAAAGCTGACTTCACACTTCTTGTTGAGATTTCCGGGGGGTTGGGGGGAAGTATGTGGAAGCTTAGACCTGTGTTCTGTTTTGCAAGGGTGCCTGCCACTCCTTTGTTTGGGAGAATGATTTGAATGGGTCCCATGACTTAAAATACCATCTATATATACTGACAACATCCACATTCATATCTCCTCCTTGAATATCTCCCCTGAACTACAAACTCATATATCAAACTATTTACCAGACATCTCCTCTTGGAAGTCCACATTTCAAATGCAACAAATTCAAAAACAAACTCATGTTTTGAACTCATAATTTTCTCTTCCAAACCTGTTCTTCCTACAGACTTCCCCACTATAGTTAACAGCAAATCCATCAATAGTTAACACATAATATATAACATATAATGTATAGTTAACATCAATCCAACCTTGAGTCATCCTTGATGTCTCTCTTTTTGTCACACTCGACATCCCTTGTGTGATGAAATTCTATTACCTTTAATTCCAGATATATCTCGAATCCAATCACTCTTCATCAACTCTACCACTACCACCTCAGTCCAAAGCCACCCTGTCTCTTCATGGATTGTACTCATCTCCTGATTGGTTTCCCTCTTTTGTTCCACCCACCCATCCCCACCCAATCCATACATTCTATTTTCACAAGCAGCCAGACTGGTCTCTTTTTTGTTACTGAGTCCCAAGCTCATACTGCTCACTGCACGACAGGCCAATAAATCAAGAGACGAGTTGTTGAGGAACTCAACAGGAATAATGACTTTATTCAGAAAAGCAGCAGACTGAGAAGAAGGTGGACTAGTGTCCCAAAGAATCATCCTCCCCTTGTTAGAATTCAGGCTTCTTTTATACTAAAAGGGGAGGGGGTGTGGTTAGCTGTTGCAAACTTCTTGGTGTCAGAATCCTTTGTTCTCGAAGGTGTCCATGTAGGTCTGGTCATGATGTTCTTGTAAACAAGACATGTTATTCTCTGTTCTGCAACTTTTTATCTCTATATGAACGGAAGACTGCTGTACCTTTACAGGTCAGAGCCTTGAGAATGGGCTCTCATGTATATTTTAGGCTAAAGGCAACATACTATTTTAAAAAATTTTTTGTCTTTATTGAATTTGTTACAATATTGCTTCTGTTTATTTATGTTTTGGTTTTTTGGCCAGGAGGCATGTGGGATCTTAGCTCCCAATCAGGGATCAAACCTTCACCTCCTGCATTGGAAGGTGAAGTCTTAACCACTGGACCACCAGGAGGCAACATTCTTAACTTGTAGCAAAAACAATAGAATACAAAGGTTAAAGTAAAAGAGCCAATGTGGAGTCAGATTTGTTCTTCCCTATTACATATTTCAGTGTCAGTTAAGATCATAGTGCCCCTCTACTCGAAAACCTCCGATAGCACTCCTCATGCAGAGTAAAGCCAAATCTTTACATTCATCTAGAATCCTCACTAGCTCCCCCTTACCCCTCTGACCTCATCTCCCGCTGCTCTCCCTCCCAGCCCTTCAAGCCAGCCATCCCGTCTCTCCTTCAAGCACAACTCTTTCTCGGGACCTTGGGGCACTTCATTGGTGTTCTCCCACATAGCCACGTGGTCATCCTCTCATCTCCTCCAAGACTCCAATGTTACCCTCTCAGAGACGGCCTCTTCTTGCTTTCTCTTCTCTGCTTCACTTTTCTCTAAAGCACTCACCATGATCCAATATAAGTTATTTTGCTTACTGTCCTTCCCCACTAGGATACAAGCTCCAGGAATGAAGGTGTTTTGTCTATTCACTGCTCCGCCTTCAGAACCTACCAGTGCCTGCAATATGGTAGCACTCAATAAATCATCGTTGAACAAAAAAATCCATTTTCTTAAGCAAGTGTAAAGCTGAGACCTGATGACTTCTATGGTGTATATACTCCTCTGAATAGTATTTTGAACATTTCTTTTCTCATGCTCATAAAGTCAGATCTCTTCTTTACGGTGTGCAGTTTTATGCATTAGGCAAATGCATACAGTCATGTAACCCCTACCTCAATCAAAATACAGAACAATTCTACCATCCCTCAAAAAAAAATCCCTCATGCTTTCTCTTTCTCGTCAAATCCTTTCCTCATCTTTAACCCCTGGCAACCACTGATCTGCTCTTCGTTCTACCGTTTTGCCTTTTCCAGAATGTCATATAAATGCAACTGCACTGCAGGTAGCCTTTTTGGTCTGGCTTTTTTTTAGTTAGCATAATGTATTTGAGCTTCATCCATGTCATTGTGTATATTATTAGTTTGTTCCGTTTTGTTGTGAATAGTATTCTATTATGTGAATAAACCAGTTTGAATTTTATGTATTTTCATGAGACCATGAATAAAGAGAATATGCTGTTAAATCCTGTATCACAAAACCAGGTCTCTGGGAGAAGACACATACTTTTGAAGGATTATGGAACTAAATTTAGTTGTTTGTTTTCAAACTAAGTACGGAAAAAGAGCTGAAGAAAATACACCAAAAGTATTAATAGTGATTGTCTTTGATAAATATCTTCTTTTTTCTATTTTTATTTGTCTAGCTTTTTTAAATAAAAGGTACATATTTTTACAATAGAAATTTTGGAAAAGATGATGCATTTATATAGATATTAAAATATCTAGTGGTTATGATTTGTAGAAATGAAAACATACTTTGTTTCCTTTTAAGTGGTATCAAATAATCTCAGTCAGCTATACTTTTAAAGAGGAATGAGAAAAAATTGGGTTCAGCAAAAAGTTGACTTAACCTAAAGGAGGAAAATGGATGTTAATTTTAAGATTATAATTTACGACTTTTTCAGTAACAATTTTATACCTTGCAATCAAGAAGGCTGCTGCTTCTTTAAGAAGGGAGGGTCTCCAAACAGTTTATAAAGTAATAGATCATATATAAATAGGTTGTTTGCTCTCGGTACAGATGCCATCATTACTAACTAGTTTCAGGATCTTTGAGAGCTAAATAATTCTGTAATGCATCATTGAACATTTAGTTGCTTCATAGCAGATGGTTTCAGGGGTCCATCTGCTCACAGCAATGTTTTCAACAAGCCCCCTTCACCTTCACCAAAAGGTTCGGAAGCATTAGAATATTCATTCTCCACTACAGGTGCATTTCCTTGGCTCCCCTGTATTAAAGAGAGGAGCCACTGTCTCTTTCCCCCCCACCCTGGAAAGGAGATGCTGGTCCGTGTAAGTGTCAGAAGGCTTACCGTGAGTGTCAGGGAAAAAAGTGAAAGAGTATCTTGATTTAAAGAATTTGTAAACTCACCTAAGTTATCGTGTGTGTGTGTGTGTGTGTGTGTGGTGTGTGTGTGTGTGTGTGTGTGAAGTGATTGCTTTCCAGAACTGTGTTAAAAATGGATATTAAGCAGTCAACTTTGTTCCATTATTTCTGCCCCTTAATAAGTTCAGGAGAAGAATCAGCTTCTTTAGAGTTTTCTGGGGAGAAAAGTGCCTTCTTTCTGCCTTTGAGGCTGTGGGGGAGTCCCTCAGGCAAGGTCAGGGTGAACCCAGGAAACACATGAAGGAACTACAGCTAAAACCATCTGGATTAGAGCAAACCGAATATAATATCAGAATGCTGAGGAGATCTGGGGATATGGGTTATGGGGACGCAGCTAGTTTTATTCCAGAAATCCCAAATGCCCCATTACCTATGTGATCACTGAAATTTGCAGTCAGACTTCTTGAGAAACAGAATGGTGGCATGTGATGAATAAGACATGTGTTGCAGCTGCTCCCTAAATATGTAGAATTTTCTTTTCCAAATTGGAAAATAATAAGGAAAGACAAAGTTGGTGATGAGAAAACACAGAACATTAAGTAGAGGACTTTTAAAAGACCACCAGAAACTAACAGTCAACTTATGCCAATTGGGTCAATGGACACCCCCCGACCCAAATACACAGAACACATGGATTCGACACCGTGAACTGCATACATATTGAATCACTAGAGAGATGTCACTTTATCACCCATTTGTCAGCAGAGGGGAGAGTGAAGAGCTTGTTATTTCAGAGAACCGTGCAAATGCAGAGAAGCATTCAGAGACGAGAGTGCTCTGTGTTGTCTGTTCAAGTGGTTGTATTTTAATGTCTCTTTCCAAAAGGGGCAAATGGATTCAGCTTGGGATATTAAAGAAAATTGCTGAAGCTCTCCAAGTCATATTTCAGAGGGCTGTTGGAAGGCAATTTAATTATCTATCTTCTTTTTTCAAGAATACAAAAATATTAGAAAAAAATAAGAATCTTTGGCTTACTGAAAATGAATGGTACTTGGTCTGTGCAATTGTCATTGGTGGAGGTTCTAGCCTTCTATTCGTCCATGTATTGTTAACATTTATTAAGTACCTATTAGGTGCCCATAATTAGACAAGGTTTACAGTAGAGACTCTATTTTCAACCCTTTGGATCTTCCTAGTTTCTAAGCTGAAGCTCCTTTGCTAAATGCTTTGTGTCAAGGGCAAAGTATTTATTACCAGCCCCAAGTCCAGAGGAGTGGACTGCATTAGAAACCAGAGTGAGAGCACATGGCTGATGTCAACATCCACGTCATCATGATTATCCTGTCAAGAACAGCCAACAAAATTGACTTTACCATCACTCCTACTTTTGCCGTGAAAGCAGAAATACTATAGACATGCTTTCTGTGTTGGTGAAAACTTTAGAATTCAGTTAATTTAATCCAATATTCTTTTTCAGGCATTCATTGAATACTGAAACATGGGCAGCTCTATTAGCTCTATAAGGAACTCAAATGAAGAGAAGGACCTGTTACATGCCCTCTAGTGGTTTATTATCTGATTGGGGAAAGAAGGTAGACCTCCCTGAAACTGGAAGAAACAACTGTAGAAAACATTAAGGACTGAGGGCATTCTAGCCAGGGAAAAGGACAAGAGTGGGGTTAATCAGAGAAGCATCCCTTTCTCATGCGGTCATGGACCCTGTCAAACATTTGACATCTCTAGAGAAGAAAGGGGGAGACAAAGAGGCTTGGGTTCACCTTAAGGAATTTTGGATTGATTTTTATAAAATATGGAAGGAGTTGTTGATCTGTGCGTTTGAACAAAGGCACAGCCCTAAGTGAATATACAAAGATAGGAATAAATGGAGTGAAATCAGTGAATACTTGGGGGTGGGGAGAGGGATTTAGCTGAGGCTAAGGGGCCATGTTTTAAAGTATTGAGAAAGAAGAATGGCTTGATATATTGGAAACTGAGGGTGGTTGTCCTTACAACAAACCAAACTTGGCACAGGTGAACACAGCACAACAGTTTGGTACAATCAAGACTGCCTGAGACTCAGATCTGTCCAGGTAGCAACAGAGCACCAGAGGCCCTGGTTATAATGAGTGTTTATTACATAGTTTTATAGCTTAAATAAAGAGCACCGACCAGTAAGGATCTGACATTACACTTCAGAAAACAGACTTGGTTTTAAAATATATAAACATTACTTCAAGCTTGGAAGGAGGGAAATTACCTATCAGAAAGCATTTTTAAGAAAAGGACCATCAAAATGAGCAGCGGGTTCTCAGAGCCAGGAGGTCTTTTTATTTTTCAAATCAGAGAATAAATATCCCAGCAAATGAATTTAATTCATTCAAAAGGTCTGAAGGCAGTCAAACCAGTGATATGATTAGAAGAGGCATTAATTCCTAAGTGTGGGCTTAGATATGTCCAGACTTTCATCCAGTGACTTTAAGGGATATTAGGAAATACTGTGATTGCAAAAAACTACATTTTAATTAATTTTTCGATTGGTCTTTCAGCCTCCATGGCCTCCCCTTAGTTCCCTGCCCTCCACGTCTTTCCAGAAACCCTAACGCCACCCAGCAAGCACACTTGTATTTTCTCTTTATTCTCCTGTGCAATAAAGGATTATATCTTGAATCATCTCTAATAAAATAGTCCTGTACTATTGTTAGCATACAGTTTATTTGCATAGTACTTAAAAGATACAGCAAACATGACTTTTTCTTAAGTACTCTGAAATTAATATGTTTTCCTTATAACATTTGTGTAAAATGACCCAGACATATGTATCTTAGGGTCAAAGAGAAAAACAAACATGAAAGGCGTCATTACATTTTTGTTTCTCTAACCCTTTTCATTTTAAGTAGACACAGAGACCATCTAATTAAAGGCCATTGTCTAGAAATCTTAGTGGAAGGCAAGTGTGTTCATTTCCTAAGGCTGCTATAACAAAGAACCCACAAACGGGGTGGCTTGAACATCAGAAATTTATTATCTCACAGTTCTGGAGGCTAAAAGTTTGAGATCGAGATGTAAGCAGGGTTGGCTCCTTCTGTGGGCTTTTGAAGAGGACTCTGTCCATGCCTCTCCCTTAGCTTCTGGTGGCAATCTCTGGCATTTCCTTAGCTTGTAGAGGCATCACCCTGACCTCTGCCCTTCATCTTCACGTGGCATTCTCCTACATGTGTTTGTCTCTCTGTTCAAATTTCCCCCTTTTTAAGGATACAAGTCATATGGGATTAGGGCCCACCCTAATGACCTCATCTTTTATTTAGGATAGTATTATATAAGTTTATTGTAGAATTAACTCCAAATTAGCCTAAACCATTTTAAATGTTTTTTCTTGTAATGCTATAGTATTTTAGGATACCATATATATATATATATATATATATATAAAAGTTTTTGCTACATTTTTATTGAAGTATAGTTGTTTTACAATGTTGTGTTAGTTTTAAGTACACAGCAAAGTGATTCAGATGTCTGTGCACATATATACACACACACACATATACATAATCTTCTTTTTTAGATTCTTTTCCATTATAGGTTATTCCAAGATATTGAATATAGTGCCCTGTGCTATACGGTAGGTCCTTGTTGTTTATCTATTTTATATACAGTAGTGTGTATCTGTTGATCCCAAACTCCTAATTTATCCCTCCCTGCCCCACCCCTTTTCCCTTTGGTAACCATAAGTTTGTTTTCTATGTCATCTTAACTTGACTACATCTGCAATGACCCAATTTCCAAATGAGATCACATTGACAGATACTGAGGATTTCGACTTCAACATATTTGGCGGGGGCGGGGGGACACAATTCAACCCATAAGAACAAGTTCTGTCTGTCTTACTGCTGCTCTGAACATGGGTCACTATATATCCATATGCAAAGGGAAAGGCAGGTACATAGTCACATCTGGTGGGACTTCCAGTGCCTGATTCAACAACAAATAGAACGTACATGTGTTGCTAAACTGGAAAGCAGCCTCCAAAAACATCTTTAAGGAGAGATATAACTGACCACAAAGCAGGTTAATATTAGTGGCTCAGTAAAAACAGACAGACAAAAGTACTCTTAGGGACTTTTTGGATGTCTGCATAGAGTCTACCTGATCTCATGACCATTTACATCTACAATTATGGTCTAGCGCAAAGGTTATTTTTTAAAAGTCTCTATGTCTTAAGTGGAAAACTTAACGATAATGTCAGGAGTTTTCTACCAACTTTCATCTTTCCAAATACCACCGAGGGGGCTTATCCTCTCTCCTGTTAGCTACATTTGCCCTCCTCTCTGGGTACCACCCCTATCTTGCATCCCTTGATTACTGAGAGAAAACAGTGTGTCAGACACGGGGGCTGTGAACAAGAGTAAGATAAGAGGAAGCCTCATTCAGGGGACAGGCAGGTGAATGGATGATTAAGAAGAAGTGGTTGGGTTTTGCATGGACTCGTCATCTACCTGAAGAATGCCAGGGAATTATGGAATAACAAGGTATTTAGTGGGTACTTCCCATGAATGTGGCACCATGCCATGTTCACTCTGAGGTGATAGAGAGAGGAATCATTTATTGCGCTGGGTTCAAGACACATACATGGACTTGTGAGGCAGAAGTATAATGGGATATGAAATTAAAAAGCCCTGACTTCAAATCCTGATTTCGTCATTGAATGATTAGGTCACCATAAGTGAGTTATTCCACGTCTCTGAGCGTCAGTTCATTCTTTATTTGTAAAATGGGTACCACCTTGCTTTCCTCATGCTCGTGAGGGTCATATGGAGTGGTCGCCTCGGTGCCTATCCGGGAGCCTGCTACATTGCAGGGACTGGAAAGTGTTTTAGAAAGCTTGCCTGGGGAACTGAGACAAGTCCGTACTGAGAGATACTAAACTAGCAGAAGGAAGTGTGTATTTGAATATACAGTGAGTGATATTTACTTGTTACGGAATCAGGGGAAGGAAGTCACTAGGGCTTCACTGATAGGTGGTGGCCTCACAGGACCTAGATAATGAGCTCATGAGAGAAAATATGGGGACAGCAGTGCTTATTTATCTAGAACATTCAATTAACAAAGATACCCCATGGCACTTACTGGGTTGGCTAATAGATACTGAGCTGGGAAACACTTATAAAAATGAGAAATTTAGGGGACTTCCCTGGTGGTCCAGTGGTAAAGAATCCGCCTTACAATGCAGGGGATGCGGGTTCAATCCCTGGTCAGGGAGCTAAGATCCCACATGCTGCAGGGCACCTAAGCCCACACACCACAACTACTGAGCCCGCGCGCCTCCACTAGAGAAGAGAAAACCTGCATGCCACAACTAGAGATAAACCTGTGTGCCGCAAAGAAGACCCGATGCAGCCAAAAATAAATTAAATAAAAAAATAGATAGATAATAAATAAATAAATCTTTTTAAAAAATGAGAAATTTATAGAAATGAGCCCTAGAAAAGGAGGTACAAACTATCACATATAAAATAAGCTATAAGGACATATTGTGCAACATGGGGAACATAGCCAATATTTTATAACTATAAATGGAGCATAAACTTTAAAAACGGTGAATTGCTATACAACACACCTGTAACTTATACAATATTGTACAGCGACTACACTTCAACTTTTTAAAACTTGTGGTGGTGGTGGTAGTATCTGAGGTAATTTTTATGACATAGTCTAGTGATAACATAAGAGAAAGAAAATCTTGGAATGAAGATAACAGATTTTCACAGTTGCTGCAAACACCTAAGTCAATTCTGTTATAACCACCACTTCATTCTCAAGTACTAATGCAGGCACAGAGTGAGAGGGCCTGATCTTAAAATCAGGCTCAGAGAGCTCTTTGTAGATGGATTTCCTCCTGCTGCATATAAGGAGACCTAATTATTTATATGTTTCTTGATAATTCTGCACTTCTTTGGAATAAACTGACTGCAAATTTGAAGGTTATTAGTGAAAAAAAATGCCCTTTAAATAAAAAACATCTCTGCCAACAAATGGCTGACCTACATTCACAAAATGACTAAATTACAGTGATTAAATCTGAGGCAATTGAAACATTTTGTTACAATAGGAAATTGAGCTTCTTCCCATGTTTATTTGGTGGTACAAGTTGCTCATTTTAGCTTTTGGCTGGGTCTCTTCTCTCTAAAATTAACAGCGCTTTGTTGCCTTTGAAGAAGAAACGGAAAGGATGCACACAGCTGAATTAAAACATTTTCTTCATTCAGAACAAAGTTTGATCCAATTGGATGTGAAATTCTCAAATTATGAAAGCCTATTGCCTGGCAAACCCACATTGACATCAGGTGGTCATGTTTACCATTTGGAATATTTTATTTGGGTAAGTGGAGTCACTTGTTTCCTATAATTAAGCTTTGGGTCATTCTATAACTTCTTGCAGAGCCACAGTCAAATGAACCTGCCCCTGGACCCTAAAGTCATATTTAATCTCAGAAAACCTTCTCCCTTCTCCCTGTTGCCTTTCATTTATATATAGCGAATGTCCAATAGACTCTGACTGATGCCGCTTTCCTTAACATTTCCAGTCTCCCAGTATTAGTGCAGACGGAATCAGAGTCATTTCCTTTTCAGTCGGCAGTGCCCCTGGTGCCAGACCAGCTGGAGAGGGTGACACGGCCGAGGTGCCTGCTAATCTCAACGGCCCTTGGGTCTCTCCTCTAAAAGACCCGGCAAGCAAACATGCCAAGTACTATCTAGAAAACGGTGCAGTGTCATTGTGGCAGAAAAGCACTCATGGTGTCGCATGTCCACCACCATGGTTTTTGAGATCATGTACAACTTGGAAAAGCACCAGTGGCAAGAACATTTGCCACTCTGAATCACAGGTCCCCTTTTTACAATACTGTGGGGGAAGGGCTGAGAAAGCTTTTAACTCTCGTCTGCAAATGCGTGCAGACAGAGGTCTGAGTCGGAACCATACAAACTGTATCATCTTAATTATTGTCTAACGAGAGAGACAGGCAAGTTCAGGAACAGGAGAAAGTCACTTTGGGGATGAGTGAGGACAAGCTCTCTTTCCAAAAACTGACAAAAATGAATTGTCTTCTTTATGATAAATACAATCCTTAGCTAGGTGAAGTAAATAGAAATCCTATAATTGATATGATAAAACCAGATGTGCTCTGAAAACCTCTGAATGCCGTTGGTCTTCAGAAGGGTTATCTCTATTTTTGCTTGTTTTTGTTTTTATGATTGTTTCTATGAAATTAGGCTACTTTCGTTATGAAAAGTATGAAAAAGGATAGCTATGTTTTAAATATTAATCACATAGCTGTTGTAGTTATTTAACTCTTCTAGGAGCTGTACCAAATCTTGTTTCAAATAAGATAAAAATAGGTGAATTCTGATGTCTCCATCAAATGAAGCATGCAAGTATTTTCATGAATAACACTGTCACTCTCTCATCAAAGAATCGCTCATAAAATTGAAAGATTTTTCATCTAAATGGTACCTATTGTACTAAAAGATGGTATGAGTTTCTTTTTGCCTTCCCGGTATATTCACAAATTATTAAAACTGAAACAGCATAAATGAATTTAAAATAAAAAATCATATAAATTAAAATTTATAGTTTGGAACTATAAACTTTAAAGGGGTAATATTAGCTTTACAAAAATTTTTTTAATCTCATACAAAAAATTAACAAAAGAGAAACTGAAAAGATAAAACCTGGTCTGTATTTTTAATCATTCCAACTGTTTTTTAAATATAAAATAGTTCCTTTCTTGGATCACATGATCACTTCTAGAATTCCTGACTGTACTCACAAGAGAAGCATATTAAATTTTACCCTTACTAACTATAGCTAATTGGAATTTTGTATGATTATTTTGTGATAAATTATTATTTTGTGATCATTCAATGTGATATTACAGAACAGAATTACCAACTTCATAGAACAATTTCCTTTTCAACTGGAAATAACATAATTTTGATTTGAATAAAATTTGAAAAATATTTTACAATTAACTTTTATTATTACTGTGCCTTACGATTAACTTTTATTATTACTGTTGAAGGCTCAAATTATTTATAGAGTAGAATTTCTAAAAAAGGAGATGATAATCCTAAACTACAGTACTATTTCAGTTACTTGAAATATTCAGGATGTTAGCTTAAAAAAGAGTTAAGATTACTGATGGTTCCAAACACTAAAATGATGTAAGTGTTCTTTTTTTCCTTGAATGAATGCATTTTAAAGTTTAGAATCTTTATAGTAGTAAAGAAAGGATTTATTGCCAAGATACAGATGCCGGCAGCCATTGTGGGGTGGCGGGGGGATGCGGTGGTGTTGAGGACTGAGGGAGCTCTGTTTTCATTTCCTTTTATTGCTTGTGAAATGCTGTTCACCTTTAGTAGCCATCACTTTAGGTCTTAAATAGTTTGGCCCAATAACATCTGAAACCCCATAACCTCAATTTTGAAATGGTGTGCTTCTCTGGCCTAGTTGGGCTGTGACATTATTTCCACTGCCTTCCAAGTTAAGAAAACTACTTTGAGCAGGTCAGAGTCAAGGTGGGATTATTACATAATTGGAAGAAGCATGTTCCATTTTTCAGGAACTAGACGGTATTATCGGGGTGCGCATGTATGTGTTTTCCTTCCTCTTCCCCCATTTACACAAGTGCCCTGTGTTCCTTCTGGATAAAGGCAAGACTTCTCAGCACCCAGTTCGCCTCCCATTTAATGAAGTTGTTAAAGTAGCAAGACTGACAGGTTAATTATCCTTTATAAAAGGGGGACAAATTGAACTGTGTCTTTCCATCATTTTTTGATACATCAAGAAGCTCAGTGGTGCCCAGATGCGGCTCCGGTGAATAGAACAGCTAATCCACTCGGCAATTCTTCGTTGACCCCGCTCTCCCCACGGGGGCCTCCCTATATTGCAGTTGGTTTTTGTTTCACATTCAACAGATTCCACTTTATTATAAATTCAGAAGGATTTTTTTTTTCCTCCTCTCTCCATATGTTGGCTGACAGCTCCCCTGAAATAACTGATGGCTAAATTTAAACTCTGATGAAAATTAACCCAAGTGTTAAATGCAAACACGAGCTGCTTGGAAGAGAAAAGAGTTATAATGGTAGATGCCAAACAGTGGAAAATGTGTGTAAATTAATCGAGCCTCGCTGGTGACAAGCCGTCAGGCAGTTTGATGGCTCTTGCTAGCGCTTTAGTCCCACTGAAGTTGGCCAGAGGGCAGCACGGACAAGTCCTGCTTTTCAAAAAGACCGCGGGAAGCTTGACAGTAACGCTAACTAGATCATCGAAAGTTCATGGTCAAATAAGAGATCTTTTTTTTTCTGCAGAGCTTTGCACTAAACATAGTTTGCAGACAGGAGAGCCAGAAGTGAGATATCAAATTGCAAGTGCAGCAAAATGATCAAAAGAGGAGAAGGAAACCAGGGAGAAATGATTTAAAAAACCAACTGACAAATCTGCCGCTGATTTCCAAGTTAATATGTAAAAATTGGTTTCTTTAACAATAATAAGCATTTGACATGAAGCAGTTTCTGCTTAGAAAGTAATGCTTCACTTACTTCAGGCGTTCTCACAGAAATTACATCTGTATGTCTCAATTTTTCAGATTAAAATATGTAATTTTACTGAAGCTCATTGAAAGGAAAGGGGAATCTAATCAAATAGAACTCTGTTTTGTATTATGATGTATCTGTGACACTTATAAAAATCTAAGGAAGAAAGTTCAACTAGTCATTCATTTTTCCCCCATGAATAAGGCAGTATTTTGCTTCTCTAAAAATATAACATTAATAATGTGCTACTTACTACAGCTTACTCTTAGCAGGATACAATGGCTAGGTCACCGAATCATGAAGCAGCAAAACTGCTTTCAGCCCAGGCTCAATATCTTAACAGTCAGTGACCCTGAACTGAGTGAATCTCAGTTTGCTCATCTGTAAAATAGGAGCAATGGTCCTAAGATGAAATGGGATTCGGAAGGTGAAAGCTAACCTTTCACCAAATGAGCCAGAGGACACTTGCATCAACCAAAGGCAACCTTCGGACACCAAGGAAGAATCCTGAGCGCAGGAGAATGGAAAGGATGTGAGATTTAGAGTCAGAAAAGTGGTGGCAAGTCTAGGCTCTGTTGCTGATAGGCTGATTGCACTTGGTCAATAGCAGACAGGTATGTCTAGCTCCCTCCCAGATTACTGTGAAAGTTGAGTGTGATAAAAATGCCTTCTTTGTAAATTATAACCTTCCATACAACTATTAGTTCTATTTTACTGCCCCTCTTTCTAAACCTGCTTATCAAAGGAAGGCAGATCTCAAAGCCCACTTTTCTCACCTCCCAGCTCTCCAAATTCCTTCATTGCGTGTGCTTTTTTCCCCAGGGCTCAGCAGCCTGGAACTAGAGGGAGAGAATTTAGAAGATTGAAGTTTTGAAGGGTCAGCACATCAGAAAGACAATGAAGTGTGGTAAGTACAAATTCGAGTCCCCACAGCTGCTATGGGACAAGATATATATTTTTTCTATAACTGAATTCAACCGGTGTCTTGAACTCCCTATTCCGCTTTCATGGCAGGAAACTTGATATGATAATTCCAGGTAAACTCAGTCAGATTCGCTCATGTATAGATCATGGTCATTTTTGTATTGAGTATGTGCTACACTTACAGCCAATAATACATACATACAGAAAGTATTCAAAAGGGTCCATAAAATATTACTTACTGAAGGTTTTACCGTGTACCAGACAACGGACACATCTAACCCTCACAACAATCCTTGGAAGTAAATATTATTAGCGCCATTTTATAGATAAGGAAACTGAGACTCAGAGAAGTTAAATAATCCAGTCAAAATCCTAAATGCTAAAACTCATATGCAAACTCAGATAGGCATGATCCTAAAGCCTTTAACTGCCTTTAGTTAATTGAAAAAAAAAAAAAACAAAACAAGACTAAATCTCATGTGGCAAAGCCAGCATTGTGTTTCCGTGACAGTCATCTGTGTGTGTACATGTATCTATTTAGCTATCTCCCTACATATACATGTAAACGAATGTGTTTGTGTTATATGTGTGTGTGTATTTAGGAGTTGATAATGTCTCCAAACCTACCCAGCTGTGTCTCCTTAGAAAATTCCTGTCAATCTTATATCAATATATGCTCCTCAAACACTCCAATTCCACTGGCTTTCACCCTGTGAATATTTAATCTGATCTATTTGCTTCTTCATATATTGACCCTCCATTCCAGTTTCGAGGGTTGTCCTAAGCCTCTTGTCCTGCTGTATGTAGTCCTATCCTTTTACTCTCAATAGCATCTCAGGACAACAAACTGTAGCCATTGAAGTTACCTTTCATATTTATAAGTCTACTCAGGGATCTGATGTCCCCGGGTACCTCCATGAGGATCATGTGTAGTTCATTGTGGTGGGTGCCCAGCAGGTCACAGTGTGTTAGCGCATAACCTGGCTCAGAGCTCCGCCGAACACCCCCGCGCCCCCATTCCCCCCATGAGGTCGTGTGACTGCCTACACCCAGCTATGCCAAAGCGTCCCCTTGCTTAGAATGTCCACTCTCCAGGCTTCCCTGGTGGCGCAGTGGTTGAGAGTCCGCCTACCAATGCAGGGGATGCGGGTTCGTGTCCCGGTCCGGGAAGATCCCACATGCTGCAGAGTGGCTGGGCCCGTGAGCCATGGCCGCTGAGCCTGCGCGTCCGGAGCCTGTGCTCCGCAACGGGAGAGGCCACAACAGTGAGAGGCCCGCGTACCGCAAAAAAAAAAAAAAAAAAAAAAAAAAAAAAGAATGTCCACTCTCCTTCACCTTACCCACCCAAATTATTCCCATTTTTTTTTTCAGATTCTGTTTCTCCTTGAACCATGTCTGAATGTTCCCAAGAGAACTCTAGCACTTTATCTGAGCGTCTATGTCCTGTTAGCTTTCTGCATAGGCCTTTCAGGATCTGTGCCTGTCTCCACCCTCCCATGCTTTCAGGATCCACCTGTGTTCTCACTGCCTGCTCCCCGCTCAGAGCTTCTGTCACAGTCACACCAAACTCTCTTCAGGACTGTGAACACACTTGGCTGGTTACTGCCCATGTACTTCTGAACACACCCTTCCTGCCCCTGAGAAAAATGTTTTCTCCTCTTCTTCATCTGAGAGAAACCTAGCTTCCTTCAAGTTCAGCTCAAGCATCATTTCTCCAGGTAGCCATTTCTGGTCCTCATTTTAAGATGCCCCTTTCCTACACCCCCCCACCCCCCGCAGCATCCGGCACACCCCGCCTCGTGGTGTACGTGGTTCTGGAATTGCCTAATGCAATTAGGCAATTCTGTCTCACTTTAGACTGTGTGTCCAGTGAGAAGCAGGATTATGGGTTCAGATTTTTAATTTTTCAGTTGCCGTCTCGTCTCTTGGGCCCAGCGCAGTGCTTCACACGTAACTGTGTTGCTTCCTTACTCCCTTGCCTGCTTGCTGCACTGTGAATCCACAATCGGCTCTATAGGTAAGGATGCTCTTTTAAGCCATCGTATCCCAGCACCTGGCATCGTTCCTGCAAATAGCAGATTCTCAATGCTGAATACGCCAAACATGTCTTTAAAGGGTGAGATAGTATAATAAAAGAATTTCTGTTACATTCAGGGAATATACATGTATTTTCTCCATTATGTAAGCTTTTTGAGGAAGAGCTTGACTTCTGTGTCCAAAATAGTTCTGTAGGCTCGCAGTGCCCAGTGTGGTGTCTTGCACACAGTAAGAAGTCAACACGTAATGGTTGGAAAAAATGATCTGAGTTCAAGTCTGTGTTCTGTTAGTTTCTAGTTGCCTGACTGATGGGAAAGGAACTCACTTGCATGTGGTCTTTTGACCCCTGCATTTTTGCGTAAGAATGTGCCTTGGACACAGAACATTTCCTTACAAAGAGATAAAGAGCCCACAGGTCCTGAGCTGGCCACATCTCTTTGTTTGGGGAATATCTTTCCCTGTTCCAGACTCGATGCTCACTTCTGTGTTCTGCTTACTCATGGGTGTAATTTGGCATCTGGTCAACCTCCCTGCTCTATCTGTTCCTGGTGGGGAGGGAACAGGGTCCTCCACCTGCAGCACAAGAGGGATATCTGCAGACCATTGCCCCTGTCGGCTGCAGGGGGAGACCCAATGGCCGTGGGGGAGCCAGTGCTCACTGTTGAAGCTGATCTCGCTCTGTCTCTTCTGTGAAGTGTTTTTCCATCCAGCACCTGTGTGAGTCATGCCTTTCTTGGGGACCCCAAGCCCGGCAACCCAGGTGGTGGGTTGATATCCTGGGGCTGCTCTTCCTGGTGGCAAGCATTCTTTGCTGTCCACGCAGTGGGACACCTCCTCTGGAGGAGGTAACAGGTGTCACTTGCCCTACAGTGACCTTTAGTAAGTTGCTTCCCCTTCCCTAGCCTCAGTTTCTTCATCTTTAGAGCGGGAAAATCATGCCTATCTCATATATGATGATAATGATGATAATAATAACTCAGTCATAAAAAAGAATGAAATAATGCCATTTGCAGCAACACGGGTGCAACTAGAGATGGTCATACTGAGTGAGGTAAGTCAGAAAGAGAAAGACAAATACCACATGATATCACTTACATGTGGAATGTAAAATACAACACAAATGAACATATCTATGAAAGAAAAACAGACTCACAGACATAGAGAACAGACTTGCGGTTGCCAAGGGAGGTGGGTGGGGAGGGATGGACTTGGGGTTTGGGGTGAGCAAACTCTGCAGGAAGAAGACCAGAGCCTCCTTGTCGAAGTGTGCAGGGGCTCCGGGATACGGGGGCATGGCCGTGGTATCCCTTCAAGTCCCTCACTGCCTTAAGAGTTTATACTGGCCAGTGTAGGCCAGTGAAGATACAATTTGGCTAAAACCGTGCTACTCCAACACGCCCTTCCCTAGATCTCCGCCAAGGAACTTTGGGATCTTCCCTCTTTCAAGAGTCTCCGGCACCGGGCCCTGGCCAAGAGGGCAGAAAGCCCACTTTGAAGTCATCACTGGATCCCAGAGCTCCAGGGATTCCCTGGCTGGTGGGGCTCTTTCAGAGGCTCCTTTGAGTGGGAGAAATGGGGAAAGTGTGAGTCCAATCACAGTATCTGTAATTTCCTAGGGCCGCCATACACTGAGCTGCTTAGACAACAGAAACGTATTGTCTCACAGTTCTGGAGGCTAGAAGTGCGAGATCAGGGTCACGCTCCCTCTGAAGGCTCTAGGGAAGGGTCTATTCTAGGCTTTTCTCCTTGTTCTGGGAGTTCCTTAGCTTGTGGTAGCGTAACTCCGCTCTTTACTCGGTGTTCTCCCCGTGCGATTGTTTCTGGGTCCAAATTTCCCCCTTTTCTGACACTAACAGTCTTATTGGATTAAGAGTCCACCCTACTCCAGGATGTACCCATCTTCACTAATGACATCTGTAATGATCCTATTTCCAAATAAGGTCACTAAGAGAGGTACTGGGGGTTAAGATTTGAACATATGAATGGGCAGGGGTGGGGGGCGCGGCTGGGGGAACACAGTCCAACTTGTAACAGTATCAGCAGATGCCTGTGCTCCAAGCTCTGGGTACAGTGACAGCAGCAGACAAGGGAGGCGGGAGGACCCTTGGGTGTTCAGGCCAAAGAGGGGTCAACTACAGAGACCTGAACGTGCGGATCTGACTACTCCTTAAACCAACTGCTCATTCACCCAGGGACAGCAGCGTGAAAGAGAGCACAGCGATAACTAAACTTCACAAACCACCCAGGGGTGCAGCGGGGGAGAAGCTGGCGGGTAATTCACGGAACGCGGTCGTCCTTGCAGGCATCGTGGTAACGTCAGTGTTGGGAAAGTGAATTAAATGAGGACTAGAATGCTAACACGTAGTTAGCTCACTGTTACAATGCGGGCTGACATTTACTTTAAAACTCCTGTGGAAGTGCTTAACAAATTCTATTACAGCATTTACAGAACTTCACGCAGCTGCTTTTCCCTGAAAGGGAGGCGCAGAGCCACTGAGCGGAGACTGGGCCCTGATGCGAAGTGCTGGCGGCCGGGGACCGTGACTGAGAGTCCAAGTGACTTAACCTTACAGAACTTCACTCTCCCCACCTTCGAAAAGAGGACGATGGTAATTCAGTAACTCACGGCAACGTGCATTCTAGCCTACAGGGCAAAGAGCCGTGCCGAAAAAGGGGAAAGTATTTAAAATCAAAAAGGTATCTAAAGCCAGATTGTTGAATTTGCAAGCTCTGGCTTTTTTCCCCTGAGCCCAGACCTCTGTTGTGCCTTGGTTTCTCCTTCCCCCTGAATGTTCTGAGGATTAATAGAGACCAAAGGCCTTTCGTTTGGGGGTGGGAGATCATTTTGCAGAAACTGCAGTGTGCATATAAAGACACCAGCCACCATTTATACTTTATGTATGCTCCGAAAGGATTAAAGTAATGGGGTAATTTCTACATAGTTCTTACAAAAGACAGAATGGAGCTGACGTCTAGCAGCCTGGTCAGTTTCTCAAAGACCAGAGCCATTCAAGGCGGGTTTAGCAGACGGAAAGAACTAAGGCCACCTTAGGACTCAGCATGGATGCAGTACATTCGTGTCCACGGCTCAGGGATTGGGGACCAGGAAGGACTTTCTCACCAGTTAAATGCTGGAGAGGGTGTGGAGAAAAGGGAACCCTCCTACACAGTTGGTAGGAATGTAGATTGATATAGCCACCATGGAGAACAGTATGGAGGTTCCTTAAAAAAACTAAAAATAGAGCTACCATATGATCCTGCAATCCCACCTCTGGGCATATATCTGGAGGAAAACATGGTTCGAAAGGGTACATGCACCCCAATGTTCATTGCAGCACTGTTCACAATAGCCAAGACATAGAGGCAACCTAAATGTCTATCGACAGAGGAATGGATAGAGAAGATGTGGTACATATATACAATGGAATATTACTCAGCCATTAAAAAGAGTGCAATAATGCCATTTGCAGCAACATGGATGGACCTGGAGATTATCATACTAAGTGAAGTAAGTCAGACAGAGAAAGACAAATATCACTTATATGCAGAATCTTGGGATCTTCCCTCTTTCAAGAGTCTCCAGTACCGGGCCCTGGCCAAGAGGGCAGAAAGCCAACTTTGAAGTCATCACTGGATCCCAGAGCTCCAGGGATTCCCTGGCTGGTGGGGCTCTTTCAGAGGCTCCTTTGAGTGGGAGAAATGGGGAAAGTGTGGGTCCAATCACAGTATCTGTAATTTCCTAGGGCCGCTCAACTGAACTTACAAAACAGAAACTGACTCAGACTTCGAGAACAAACTTATGGTTACCAGGGGGGAGGGGTGGGGGGAAGGGATAGATTGGGAGTTTGAGATTAACCTGTGTGCTCTGTTATATTTAAGATAGATAACCAACAAGGCCGTACTGTATAGTGGCAGGGAACCCTGTTCTGTATTCTGTAATAACGTAAATGGGAAAAGAATTTGAAAAAGAATAGATACGTGTATATGTTTAACTGAATCACTTTGCTGTACACCTGAAACTAACACAATATTGTTAATCAACTATACTCCAATATAAGATAAAAATTTTAAAAAATGATCATGCCAACACAATGAGGTCGGTACACACTAACATAATAGGAAGAAAAGAAAATTTGCTGGGCCTCACGATTTGGGGTGGGAGGGAGGAGACCAGAGAGAGACCAGCTCAGGAATGAGCAGACCCAGGAAGCCCCGCTGAGCCATTAAGGACTGGCCCTGGGCCTTTTGCATTTTATAACACTTTTGTTTTGCTCCTGGCCTTTAAAACAACCCTATTTTACAGAGGTGTTGTGCGTACAAAGCAAGATAATCAAAGCAAAAGTGTTACTTTGCTTTGGGAAAGGCTCAGTGCAATGGACAGGAATGATTACGTGTCCCTGCCAAGCCCTCTCTGGGCTTTCTGTAATCAGCAGGATGATCTGAAGGCCACGATTAAATCTATGCATCAAGCCCCTCCTCCCTTCCCCTCTCCCTACTTCCCAACCACATGGTCCCTGCAGTTTGCGCTGCATTCAAGATTTTCAGGATTTTAGGTACCCATCCTGGTATAAGTTGGAGCCCAGGAATCCCATTCTGCTCCCCAGACCAGAACGTCATTAAAATCCCACATGAGGCCTGAGGGGCCTCTCAGAGAGTATATGGTACCAGAGACTGTGGGTGAGTAAGGCAGCCTCACCCAACCTGAAACACCCCATTAGCTAACCGTATAGGTCAAGGAGACCTGAATTAGGCTTGGCTGGTGGCCCCCATTCTCCATGCCCATCTTTTCTTCTTTTTTTGTATGATAAGTCAATATCTTTGAAATACCAACCACTCTATTTTAGGGATTTTTTTTCTTGTTTTCTTTCTTTTTTTTTTTTTGTGGTACGCGGGCCTCTCACTGTTGTGGCCTCTCCCGTTGCGGAGCACAGGCTCCGGATGTGCAGGCTCCGCGGCCATGGCTCACGGGCCCAGCCGCTCCGCGGCATGTGGGATCTTCCCGGACCGGGGCACGAACCCGTGTCCCCTGCATCGGCAGGCGGACTCTCAACCACTGCGCCACCAGGGAAGCCCTCTTGTTTTCTTTTTTGAGTGCAGGTCTTGCTTGAACATTTGAGCAACTACAGGAGGAGCACAAATTGGGTTTCTGGCCCAGAGTAGATGAAGATGCGCTAAGGAGACTTAGCAGAAAAGTGAAGGGTGTGTACATATTGGTGGAACCTGCCCCCTGACTTGTGCCCTTGAGGAAATAAGTCAGGAGCAGAATGATCCCTGTGAATGTGAGTGTCAAAAGCCAGAGACAGCCCATGGAGTTTCCCCAGCCTGGCACAGCCCTGACACACTAGACCGATGGCTGTGTGTGCCAAAAGATCCTGGGAGAAAGAAGAAGAAATGAAGCAGCCAGTGGAGGCCTCCTCAGCAGCAATCTGTATGGACCTGCGACCAGGGGCTTAAGGGGACGATGGATGTCTCAAGGGAGAGCAATGCAGACACATGACACAAGGACTAATGCCCCTCCCTTGGGACATTCTAAGTCGCCCCATACTTCAGTGAACTCCAGAGAAAGGGAGAATATTGAATGAAATAAAGTTTCCCTCATTCCCTAAGAGCATGACCAGAAAACAAAACTAAGTTCAGTGATAGAAAAATAAAATGTGGGCATCTTGCAAACTTGGGTTTGCCAACTGAGATTCATTCAGGGTGAAAGAAATGGGCTTTCGCTCCCCTTCCTTCCCTTTATCTTTATCTCTATCACATTTTTGGGAAAAGGCCGATGTTGAGAACACAGACACAGAAAATGAAACGTAGGCCAAGCCCCGTAGACCAGAGCAGAGGAACACCGGTTGCCACTGGCACAGGATGCTGTTAGCCAGCACCCCGGGCTCCGTTTGCCCTTAAGTAGGTGGCAGTGTGTAAGGACCGTCCTGTGTGCTCCATCTGACCACCCAGGCAACTGACAAGCCACCTTTTCCCGGCCTCTCCAGCAAGTTGGGCTTCTCCATCCTGTTCCCCTCCTGGCCATCTGTTCCTGCTGTTCCAGCAGCCTCTCTGCTCTCCCCCCGCCGGGGCCTGTCTGAGTAGGAGGGTGTGAGGGCCTCTGACGAGGTGGGCCTCGGCCCCTCCATCCCTCTCAGCTGCGAGGAAAGCGCCAGCTGTCTGGCTTCATCTGCCTTTTTCTCTCCCAAATAATGAAATTAGCCATGAGTTTCCTGAGGTGATGCAAGACGCAAATTTAGGCGAGATGTGTCAGTGCGTGATGGAGAGGGAAAGAGAAGGTCAGGGAAGCATTTTGGTAACAAATTTGCAGCCCGAAAACAGAAGGGAAAAACGATAACAAATTTCACTGGAGACGTAACTTTAGCTCCTAGGAAAATGGACCTTTTTAGCTCCGAGGAAAGTTTGATGAGGCCTTTTAAAGGTAATTTCCCCCCCTCAGGAAGAAAGGCACAAACATTTTAGGAACAAACAGCAAAAGATGTCAGCCAAGGTTGAAGCAATTTTCAGTTACTGAACATTTCTTTGGCCACATAGAGCATCGTCTTACGATGATAACATTTGCTGAGCTGCACAGGCCCCGAAGCCAGACAGGGCTGCCAAACACTGGTGAAGTGCAGAGGCTAATTGCTCCTTTCCCTAAACTACCATTTGCACCTTCTGATTACAAATAAAGCAAGAGTCTCCTCATTGGTCACGAGGGCTTGGTTACCAATCTTCTGACTGATTCCTAAATTTGTCATCTCCTTTTCATATTTTTAAACTAATTGACTAGTTATCATCCCTGAGGAAAAATACACTAATTCTTGGAGATAGGTAGATACACAGGTAGACAGATAGATAGATAGATAGATAGAATAGGTAGATAGATATATAGATAGATGGATAGATAGATGATTAGATAGATAGGTGATAGATCGAGGTAGATAGATAGATGAGAGATAGATAGATAGATGATAGATATAGATAGGTAGATAGATAAAGCAAGTTCACATATGAGGATCTTTTAAGATGCTATCAATAAATTCTCAGTTCTTCAAATGACCCTGTTCAGAGGCTGGGAAAACTGGATCACATTAACTCCACAGCTAGGTGGAGAAAGAATGAAATTCTTCACCATGGTTAGATGCCTTCACTCCTCTCACTTGAAGTGAAATTTAAATCCTCTCCAGAGTTTAAAAGCCTCTAGATAATCGGCCCCTGACATCTCTCTAACATCCTTCTCTACTAGTTCTCTTTCCCTCCTTCCTTCATTCATTTATTCATTCAACAAATATTTTTGAGCGCCTTCTATGTTCTGGGCACCCTACTACGTACATAGGGTGTATCAATGCACAAAATAAAGATGTCGGCACTGATGGAGTTTCCGTTCTAGTGTGCAGAGGGCGGAGGGCGGGGACAGACAGACACTAGACATTATCCACAATAAGTAATTCCATTTTAGAGTACCTTAGAAGATGATGATTGCTTTTTCAGGAAGGGGGGGGTAGAGATAAAGTAGAGTAAGAGAGAAAGGAAGTGTGGAATGTGTGCGTGGGAGGGGGCATGGGGTGTTACAGCAGTTGAGGAGGTGACCTCTGAGCAAAGGCTTAAGGGAAATGAAGGAAGGAGCCATGAGGATATCAGACGGGAGAGTCATCTGCGCAAAGGACGCAGCCAATGCAAGAGGCTGGATGAGGCTGGAAGCAGCTAGAAGCGGGAACGGGCCTGACATATCAGAGGAGGAGCACGGAGGCCAGTGTGGCCAGAGCAGAGCGAGAAAGGGGAAATGTAGGAGGAGAGGAAACCAAAGAGGCCCTGGGGCCAGAGTTCGTAGGCCGTGTGGGCTCCTATAAGGACTCTGGCAACAGAGCTCCAATCTCTGCCTCCATCTTCACGTCATCTTTTTCTGTGTCTCTGTGTCCCCTCTTCTCATAAGGTGACCAGTCATTGGATTCAGGGTCCACCCTAATGCCACGTGCTCTCATCTCTATCCTTAACGAATTATATCTACAGAGACCCTATTTCCAAATAAGGTCACATTCTGTGGTTCCCAATGGACATGAATTCGGGGGGACACACTATTCAGTTCACCATGGGCAGCCAACGGTGTTTCCAGACAGGACGAGTGAGCAGTGTGAGAGAAGTAGAGGGATCAAATGTGATTCCCAGGTTTCTAGCCTAAACGACTGGAAGCAGGGCGTTTCCATTTACCGAGGGGGGAGGATTGTGGGAGGAACAGTTTGCAGTGGAGGTGCTGTAGGGTTTCCCTCAGGTCACAATGAGGTTAGACCCTCTAAGGGTCTAATCTTCATGCCAAGTGGAGATGTCAAGTCAGCAAATACACGTAACAGCTAGTCTTGATGCCATCATGGACTTAAGGTTTCACGTAGAATAGATGTTTTACATTTTAAAGCTCTTATATTCCAGAAAACCAAAAATACAAGATGTCTTTGGAATGCCCTGTAAGTCATGCCAGCCTCCCACATTCACAGACTGCCCAGTTTGCCTGGGCACCTCAGGTCTATCACCCCTGGTCACTTTCAACTTCTGCCATTAACTGGCAAGTTATTAACCTTTGTCTCAGTTTCCATATCCGTAAAATGGGATGAAAAGAATGCCTATCTTAGAAGAGTGTTGTAAGAATTGTAACAGATCAAATTATATCAATATGTGTAAAGTGCTAGTGGGCACGACATAAAAGGTTGCCTAGGACTACATTCTCGGACAGTAGGAAAATCTGGGCTTCTGCTGATGCCTGCAGTACTGGAGGGAAGCATGTGGACATTTTTACCTCTAGGACTTACTCCGTGTTGTAGACCTATCTGTGGAAATAGAGTAAATCTGAGGGAGATACAGGGAGGAGATGTAAACACGGAGCCCAGAATAGGCAAGGGACAGATGGTATGCCTGCCCAAGTAAGGATATTTACAAGGAGATTAATCACAGAAGTTTGATGGGTTGTGGAACCACTAGATACTGGGTTAGCCAGAGCAGTACTGTCAGCACCTCTAGTCTCACAAGGATGAGGGAAGAGAGACGTTCCTGGAAGAGTCGTATGGCGATGGTCTCCTTGAGAGGAACAGTGACCTTTTGTAGAGATGACTCATGGGGAACCAGGAAAATTCTTATGGTAGCCTCATTCTCCTCCTTCCCTGGCTTCGTTCTAGGACTCTCTGTTGAGGGACACCAACTGGACACCAAGGGCAATGGAGCCCACTGCTGAGTCCCGAGAGGTCAGAACTGTGGGACAGGAAGCAGGGTGAAGGAGCGGCCATGACTCAGTCCCCTTCTAGTGACCCCCAACCCCCTGTCCCAGGGATCCCGCATCCCCTCTCCCCTTCAAGCCTGCAGATGGTCTGGCCTAGTCGTTGTGCTCCTCCTGCACAGTGTGATTTTGGTCTTTCCTTCCTAGAATATTAATTTTAGAAACAGAGAGCAGAGGACTGAGGATTTGCACAGGTAGAAGCAGGACGCCCCCTCCCTCCTAGCCTGTCTGTCTGCAGGTTGGTCTGAGCTGTTGCTCACAATATGAAGGACCCCTGGGGGCCATGCCAGCTTTGTTCTTTTATACGCCTCTTCTTGAAAGTTCTCCTTCTGGCGAATTTTACAAATAATTTCACGTGTGTGTTCCCAATGTGCACATATCACCAAAGGCTTGAAATAAAGGGAGAAAAGTGCAATGAGCCTTCCTCAACTCCCTCCCCACCATCATCTCCCCCCTCACAGACATGCGTGCACGTGCTCACACACACACACACACACACACACACACACACACACACACACACGCACGCAATGAAGCCTTGGTTGACTCTGCTTCTGTCATTTCCGGGTTGTTTTCATGAGAATCTGCCTCCACGGGCCCTCAGAGTTTGAGTGCCTTGATAGTTGCTTCTACTCTAGCTTCTTGGTCTTTTCAAATAGGGAGCAGATGAAAGGTATGCTGTGGATCGACTATCAGAATACACTCAAGAGATAAAACATGGCAGGGCAAGTAGAAAAGTCCTTGCTAATAACAATTTCCAGAACCCTCCTTTCCAAACCCCAGGCCTCACCTCCATCACTTAAGCTCCTAACTAGTCTTTCTCTCTCCAGGATTATCCTCTGGCAGCCTCCACACTGCCACTGGAAGAATCTCTCTGAAATAAAAACTTGATCATGTCATTCTCCCAATTTATATATTTGAATGGCCCCCTCTTGCTATATGGCAGAATCTAAACGCAAGTCCTCCCCCACGACCCCCAGCCTAAAAAACAATTAGTATATGGGGCTTCCCTCGTGGCGCAGTGGTTGAGAGTCTAATGCAGGGGACGCGGGTTCGTGCCCCGGTCCGGGAGGATCCCACATGCCGTGGAGCGGCTGGGCCCGTGAGCCATGGCCGCTGAGCCTGCGCGTCCGGAGCCTGTGCTCCGCAACGGGAGAGGCCACAACAGTGAGAGGCCCGCTTACCACACACACACACAAAAAAAACAATTAGTATCCATATATTAAAAAGCAAGTACACAAGTGTCATTGGGCCAATTACATCACCCTTCTAAGCCACAGTCTCCTCGTCTGTAAAGTAGTGATAACAATGCTGATCTCACAGGATTGTGACGAGGACCGAAAGTCAGTGAGAAAGACGGTGAGCACAGGGTCTGGTTGCGGAAGAGACATCTCTGTGGAGGAGCAGTGGCAACAAGCCACTAAGCAAATGATGGTCTGGGTTCGGGTAGCATCATGATTTAACAACTGAAACCTGCTGTCCGTCAGGACACACGGCATCACAACTCAAAAGTGAAAAGCTGAGCAGTAAAATTACCGTTGGTGGACATGTGAAGGCACGTAAAACTTTGTCAATATTAGTTGAATTAAAATACAGAATAAACGATATTTCATAAAGAGGGTCCACTGAACAACTTCCTTCCTGGAGAAGCGATACGCCCAAATGCTAAAACAGGAGAAGCACAGACTCTGGTGCTTCTGAACCAGTCTTACATCCCAGTGCATGTTTCTGTTCAAGGCTGCAAATTTTCCTACATGATCACATGGGAAAATTTTGCTTTCAAGTTAATATTTTTCTTAGAGTTATTTTGCAATAGGGAGGTAAAATAATATTATGAGGGTATTCTATTTGACTGAGACAAACCTTAATTTCTTCCAAGTTTCATGCATGGGATGCAGATTTAACTGGATTCTTCCAAGCCTTCATCCAGCACAGGTGCTGAATGTACTCATCAGACACGCAGTTGCCTGGGATGCACCCGGCAGGACGCAAATATGTCGACCAGGGAGTGAGGTCCTTCTCTGGGTTTCCCTTTCTCCCCTCCCCTCTCCTCCTGCCTCACCGTCATTGCTGGCAAAGATGATTTCTTCCTGACAGCTCTTCATGTCAGTCAAAAGTCTAGGTCAGACACTTATCAATTGACCCGGCGTTAAAGGTAGACACTCATTTCAGCATCTGTCAATAGCCTCTTTTGATTCATTTAGACCAGAGCCTGCATCCCTGTAGTGATTTATACTGATGTGTGCATGGACTTTTAAAGACAGGGAAACATTTCTAGAACTCTAGGAATCTGCTGGCGTGTGTACCGCTGCTTCTGTTGCTTTCAGACAAAGAACCCTACAGAGAAGATTAGACCTGGGGAATAATAATACCTAAGACTTGTGTCTGCCTCTGAAGCCGAGCGCTCTCCAAGCCCAACGTCCATGTTTCAAATCTTGTGTGGCTTGTGGTCTAGCACTCATCAGGCTGGGAAGGCCTCTACTAAGTTAGCTGAGCTAATTCCTGCGTGACCAGGCTGCAGTCGCATTTCCAAGGGGCAGAGGCCACAGTGAACCTATACACTCCCTTGGAAAGTTGCCCAAAAATAAAGGACAAAGGGCCGGTGGGTCATGTCCCCCCGGGCTAGTCCAGCTTCCTCTTCCCCCCAATCTGGCAAAGCATCAGGAGATCCTTCCCCCTTGAGCTCAGGGGTCTTTTCCCCTCATCACCCGCCCTGGTTCCTAACAGGGATAAGGCACATTTCTCTTTCCCAGGTGTTTGTCACGAAGCTGCCAATCCCTCCCTACTTGGGAGACAGGGAGATAAATGTGAACATGTAAGAAATTCAGAGGGGCCGGGGAAACGTTCCTGACGTGCTCCTGCTGTGACACCACGGCAGTTGAAGAAGGCCTGTCATTGGGCTGTCAACCTTTAACCTCCCCCAGACGTATTTTGAAATGATGTGAGAAGTATTGCTGTGCTGTACCACCGGCTACTTCCAGCTCTGCACGTCTGTCCTTGATGTCAGTCAAAAGTAGTTAACTGGTACCCCCGGTGCCTTAAAAAAATCCATCCATGAAATATCAGTGATGACTTTAGTTAGGAAGACTAGCTCTTGTCAAGTAATGGCTTTCTGACAGAAGGTATTGTTTACCTAGGCAACGTTCTCTTACTTGCATTTTAATGAGCCTAATTAATAATAAGTTAGGAGTCCTCAGCTATTTCTTCACAGCTGGACCATATGCACTAATTACACTGCACATACCAACCTAAAATAATCCATTTGGTCAGAAGAGATAGCTTAAATTTGGAGAAAATCTTGGTTTATCTCTATTTTTGCTTCAACCCCTTAAGGATGTCGGCTGTGACATCAAAGCAATTTGCAGATAATGAAGGCACATATCACCTTGAAAAACGTAGGTTTGTTTGTGTTGTGTCGGTGGAAGTTTTCATTGGTAGAAGTTTGGGGAGTTTGCGTGAATTGAGACCCTTGCTTGGTGTCTCCTATGTACACATTCTATGTGCAACAAACCAGAATAATTCTCAAGGGGAAGAATAAACATCAGCGGTAGTGAATGGTAATCTGTGAGTGGAAATATTTCACTTACAGAAAATAAATAACCTCCAAGGGCCATTTTGGAGCTTAGGAACGTCTTTCGCGTATTATATAAAGCATGTTTTTTTTTTGGCTTCCCTTAAATTAAGTTCCTATTTAGCTTTTGCACTTTCCTGCACAGAATCTTAGCAACTAAAATAAGTATTTGGAATCAGGGCAAGATGACGACTCCAAAGAAAGCAAAATGCCAGGTCACTTAGATTTCCCGAGAATGACAGGACACCTCTGCTCCCCACCTCCACCTGGCTTGCAAAAGAGCAGGGTACCCCGAAGACAGCTTTCCTCGGGAACATGCAAGAAAATCTATTGTCTCAGGGAGAGTTCAGTCCCATTGGCAACCACACACAGAGCTGTTGAAACTTCTGTGTGACTATCGGGCTCATTGGGGCACAGTTATTGGGACTGTCACAGGGATACGATGTGCTGAGGTTCAGCTGTTAAAGGAAAGATAGGGCTTCCCTGGTGGCGCAGTGGTTGAGAGTCCGCCTGCCGATGCAGGGGACACGGGTTCGTGCCCTGGTTCGGGAAGATCCCACACGCCGCAGAGCGGCTGGGCCCGTGAGCCCTGGCCACTGAGCCTGCGCGTCCGGAGCCTGTGCTCCGCAACGGGAGAGGCCACAACAGTGAGAGGCCCGCGTACCGCAAAAAAAAAAAAAGGAAAGATAAGCTGTGACATATCATTGATCACTTGAGCTCAGAGTCAGTTATTATTTTTTCCCCCCAAATAAATCACGCCTTTTAGCTCTTAGGTTGCAGAAAGATCTTGGAGGAAGTGTCATGAGCAATGCTTCAGTGAAGGCGTTGCTCCGAGTCCCTACAGAGACTCTTCCAGAAGTCAAACCGACAACCTAAGCACAAAGACCTCTAACTACGTTAAGTGAAAGAGACAGATTCCAGCACCAGGGCTGTATGAGGAGGCCTGGTTCTCTTCGAGTGACTTTTGGACTTCACCAGGTCCCCATCCACCCATGTTTTAACAAGACGTAGTTCAAAGCAGTCAGAGACGACTCGAGCTAATTGGTTGATTCAGCAAGAAACCTGGGAAAAGCTGATGCTGAGGTTGGAAGGCATCAGGCTGGCAGGGTTAGCAAAAGGGCCTTGGAGTGGAGGTGCACCCTGCCACGCACCATATGTGTGACGGACATGACGGTGAGCGCGGATGCCTGAGCGAAGGTGACAGACCGGCTCTCATTTGCACCGAAAGAAACTTCCCTTGGAGTAGACACAAGCGAAATAATGTCCACCAATTGGGGACATTTATAGGCTGCTGGCCACTTGGCAGAATTTTCCCTGCTGAAACCTCCTCCTTCAAGGAGGAAAAAAGCCTATGCTCTTCACTATGACAGGGCACCTGTCCCAATCATCCCCTGGGGCTCTCAAAGACACAGAGGAGGAATCACAGTAAGTCCCCTACATATGGACGAGTTCCATTCTGAGAGCATGTTCATAAGTCCAATTTGTTTGTAAGTTCAGCAAAGTTAGCCTAGGTACCCAATTAACACAATCGGCTATATAGTACTGTACTGTAATAGGTTTATGACACTTTTCACCCAAATAATACATAAAAAACAAAGAAACACAAAAAATAAACATTTTTAATCTTACAGTGCAGTAGTTGAAAAGTACCTTGAAAAGTACAGTAGTACAGTACAGCAGCTGGTACACAGGGGCTGGCATCGAGTGAACAGGCAGGAAGAGTTACTGACTGGAGGAGGGAGAGGAGGTGGGAGATGGTAGAGCTGAAGGATCGTCAGTAATAGGAGACGGAGGGCAAGCTGCAGGTTCACTCACGCCTGACGTGGATGGAACACACGTCTGCATCTTTGAAAGGTCGCAACTTGAATGTTCGTATGTAGGAGACTTACTGTACAGAATGCAGAGACACAACCACCAGGCACGTTCGCAGAGCAGCTGGCAAGCACTCTCACATGCACTCTCTCCTTGAATCTTCACAGCTTCCCAACAGAGGTAGAGATGGCTCAGTGGGCAGAACTCAAACTCACATCTTACTGACTCCACAGCCAGTGCTGGTTTCACTCTGCCTCCTGGAGTTTAAGCCAGAGAAACTCGGGAGAACGTCATCACCAAGTGTTATGTTGGAAACTGCTCTTCCTTTCTAATGGGACAGGGGCCATTCTCTGAGGACCTTTGCTGGGTCCCAGGTACCCGCCACCAAGCTGCCCTTCCCCTGACTCTGCTGGAACTTCTTTCCATCCCCACTCCTCTTGCCCAGTCTTGTCTTTGAAAATCTACACTTTGAGACCCTACACACACACACACACACACACACACACACACACACATACACACTTAGTTCTATCTCTTATACAAAAGAGAAAATGCCTTAAAATCTGTCCTAGCCTTAGAAAGAAACATGTTATTTGAATGCAGACAGGTGGATCGCGGGCAGCTATGTGGTTTTGAAGTCTGAACTCACCAAAGCACCTCCAGCAATTTGCTGGACGTGGCTTCCAAGTAGAAATGATTGTTGTCTTATTTAACCTCACCACAATCAGAATACAGTTTTCAAGCTCCTGTGTGACCGTAGAGGCAGCAGGTGGCAGAGAAGTCTCAGGACCCTAGGAGATCTCTGACTTCACATGGGATGAAATAGGCTTGCATGGGTAGTCAGTTATCAGTCAACGAGGATGTTGCCACTGCGTCATTGTAGGTGACTGGGCATCAGAAGACCTACTGAACAATCATCTCACTGCTCGGCATTGACCTGTGTCATCTAAGCTGTCCGTCTCCTTTAGGCTTACAAATTGCCATCCGTTCACAGATCGAAAGCCACCAACTGATTCTGAACAAGCAGAAAATGATCATTTTATTAGTTTGATTCCCCAGTGTACTTTGCAGGATAACAGAACAGTGAGAAATGAATGGGGTCTGAATATTATTTACTGAGATGGAAGTCTGGAAGTCAGAGCCCAGTTGGTACAAGTTCTAATTAACATATTTACCAAGCTACACCAGTGCAAATCCTTTGACTTCATTTATTCATTCACTACAACATTTATTGAGCATCGATTATGTGCTATGCTATCAGTCAACTGTCACTCCTAGACCCTCGCTAGACTAACTCTTAAAACATACAGTTGATTCTCGTTATGTGTGGTTATTATGTTCCGACAAGTCACCAGGAGCGCTGAATTGGCTTCTAGGGGAAATACAGGGTTAGGCTCCTGAGAGCTTCTGGCCACAACTTTTTCATCAACGGATCAATATATAACCTTGTTTTATGTGTGTTTTGTTTTTAATATTATTAGTTCATGGATATTGAACTCACAGCCAACAGCACTATAGCTCATGGCTGAATGAAGCTTATCGAACACGTGTATTTTCTCCATAAGGCACATCACAGCTTTCCTGTACTTAGGACACTAGACATCAGGGCAGCACTACAATCGGGGTCCATTTTAAACAGCAAAATCATCAACAAACAGCACAAGAATGTGAAAAAGGTGGCACCAAATGGACCATGAAAAGAACACTTGGTTATATTATATGGAACAAAAAGGCGAGCTGACACTTTGTCCAGCTTTGGGTGACCCAAATTCTTCACCACTCTGTGTGTGTCCTTAAATGATCACCAAACACCACAAGAATTGATTGGGGGGGGCCACAAATAAATTTTAGGGGTTGGGTGAATTCACAAATACAGAATCCACAGATAATGAGGATTGACTGTACTTTATATGAAAAAGTTCCCTGAAAAAAAATCAATTGAGAGGCATTGTCATTACAGGTCCTCAGAATGTTAATACTTTTTTCGGAAACAGTGGTAGAAAGTATCATTTGTGTTTATTCAAAAGGAAACTTTTTCAGAGACAGAATTAAATATGCTGGAGATTTGGGTTCAGCAATATTCACTTGGAGATCTGAGGATATTGATTTTTTTTTTTTTTTAATTTTTGGCTGCGTTGGGTCTTTGTTGCTGCGCACGGGTCTTTTTTCTCTAGTTGTGGCGAGCAGGGGCTACTCTTCATTGCGGTACGTGGGTCTCTCACCGCGGCGGCCTCTCTAGTTGTGGAGCACAGGCTCTAGGCGCACAGGCCTCAGCAGTTGCAGCGCACAGGCTCAGCAGCTGTGGCTCGCGGGCTCTAGAGCGCAGGCTCAGTAGTTGTGGCGCACGGGCTTAGTTGCTACACCGCATGTGGGATCTTCCTGGACCAGGGCTCGAACCCGTGCCCCCTGCATTGGCAGGAGGATTCCCAACCACTGCGCCACCAGGGAAGCCCTGAGGCTATTGATTACTTGTCTAATTCGTATCATTTCCCCTGGTTCCTTAGAAAACTTGAGCTGTTTTGCCATCTGATCTGCTCTCAATGATGCATTTTACATTCTCATTCTTTTAACCTTTCCCAATGGACAGAAGTCCCTAAGCTCACTGCAACCTGCCCTAGTTTTCTCGGAGTGGGACTGCTGGAGGAATTTGAACCCTCTGTCTGCCTCCTGCACTGCACCTTGTGGTCCTGGCCTGCCTGGAACTCAGTGCTTTCCCAGCATCTGCCATGGCAGACTCATCTCCAGAGGGTGACAAGCTACAGGAGGGGGATGCATTAACCCAGCCGGTCCTGGGTTGGGCTTTTTAAGCACAACGTTAAATGATTCTATTTCTGCATCTATGAAATGAGAGTAATGGTAACCCTCTGCCCTCCTCATGGGGCTGCTCTTATTAGGCTGGGATAGGATAGAGCATATTGGGGGAACTTATAAACTGTAAATAAATATTAAGATTATTATAACTTATCTGGACCCTTTCTTTTCTTCTTCTTTTTGGTCTGTGAGGCTTTTCACCATCAGAAAAAATAGCTACAACTCTAATAACCCCAAGACATTTTTTGTGAATGGTTCTAGCAAGATTGAAGTGAATATAAATCTTCTGACTAACCCAGAGGTTTGGGGATTTTTCCCTTCCTTGTGCCCATAAGTAATGTATATAGGCTGAGTCTCGACTTCGCTTTCCTTATTTGTCAAACAAGCTTTTAGGTCTCATAAGTTAAAAGCAGTGCTCTTTTGGCAGCCACCTCTCATACAGCAACAATTCAAATGAAACATTTGTCACCAATAAGCACTTATTAAACACTGGCAGTGTGCAAGACCTATGCCTTGTGCCGCATCAGATAGAACAGAAATGTGGTCATGATCCATAACTTTGCAGACAACGTGCCAACAAAATATCTTGAGAAGAGTTGGACACACTTCTTAACGGCCAACTAATTTTATTTTTTCAAAAATGATTTAGGCAAAGGCAGATCATTTAAGCAAAGTTTTTGGTGCCTCAGAGAACTCTTGATAACTTTTCATAGTGCATTGTTCGTCAACCAGTGACCCAACAAGCACACAGTATTGGAGTCAGACAGACACGGGTGGAACCCCAAATCTCCCACTTACTTAAGTCTGAGCTCATATTAGTTACTCAACTTCTCTGAGTAACTTCCTCACATATAAGAGTGGGAACAATTATATCTCCTTCAGGAGGTTTTGTGAGAATTAGACATAATCTTGTATGCAAGCCGTCTGAGCCAAGTGACCAGCATGTAGGAGATGACGCAATACATACAGACTCCCTTCCCTCCACAAGCCCCAAATGGAACTACTTACAGTGACTTTGTTTTCATGGCCACAATCACTCATCATAAATTTTTAGGTAACAGGCCCTCTCCTAAGTCTTGGGGATAAAGATAAAATAGTCTATACTTTCTGTCCTAAAGGAGTTTGCAACCTAGTGAATTGAATCAAAGGAGAAGTCATGCTATTGCAAATCGAATAAAGTTTTATTCAGAGAGGAAAATGCTTCAAAATGTCAATTTCAGAATCCCTTATTTCAGTCTCTTCTCCACGGAGACAAATGGTGATGGTGGAAGTTGTGCAGTAGATTTGTTTTCCCACAGAGATCTTTTTTTAAAAAAAAATCTACTGAGTTCTGCCAGAAGAAACTCATGACATGCTGGAAGTTTAATTATGTTCAATTCATTAACACAATTAGATCTGTGAACAAATTTATTGACACAGCCAAACTCATTCCTATAGGCCTCTAAACTCTGGGGATGAGAAATGGGAAATTCATCTTTAGTTCCCTGGAACAGTTCTAAGAGATCTGACCAGAGGTTGCCACTAATAATTAATGCCAAGAATCGTTCCTTTTTAAAGAATGGTTCTAGGGTCCCTTGGAACATAAATTGAATCTCCTTGAAATGCTACTTTTCATTTTAACATAATAAGTGATCCAAACGGGGGAGATTTGATGAATATGGACTTGATGTTAGCTTAACTGAGCTGGCCTCCCTTACAATCAGGAGACGAAGGCTTGCTCTTGCTTTGCTAGTGAAGGCCAAAGGGATATTGGGGGTTGAGAAGGACCTAATGATCCACCTCCTTTCCTTCTGAATTAATCCTTTCCAGCTAAATTTTTGTCTTTCCGCTGCAGTTGATTTGCACATACAAGTGGTGTAGGAGCTTGACGTAAAGAAGGATTTTACGACCGAGGATAGTTTTAAGAATTTTCCTCTGGATGAGAGTCAATGTGCCCATCTCCAGGCCAAGAATTTTTAAAGAGGCCTCAGTAAAATACTAAATTGTTGTTATTGTTGTTTACTGATGAGTTAATCAAGGAAAAACTTTTTCTTAAAGATCACGTATAATCAGAAGTGCTTTCCCACCAGATCCATCTAATTTTCTGAACAATCTTCAGTTGGCATAACGCTGTAGGCAACTTGATGTCAAAGAAAGTTCCACACATATTATTTTTGATAGCCAAGGTTAGGGTAGATACCTCACATATACTCTACCTGGATCTACATGTACTTCCCAACTGTGGGCTTATCTGTGACAATAAAAAATAAATAGATCTACAGGTCATTTAGCCGAGTGCCTGGGTTTGAATCCCAGGCTCTGCCAACTTAGTAACTAACTAGGTGGACTTGAGAACGTTTTTAAGTGTTTCTGTGCTTCAGTTCCTGCATCTGTAAAAATGGCCATAATAATTGTGTCTCTCACCAATATTTGTTTTCAGTTTAAATGAACTATGTGGAAAAAACTTAGAATAGCTGTTGATACCTTATACTCACAAAACGGTAGCAATTATCATCATATGCAGCCTCTCATCGACCCCCCGCCCCACCCCATGGTGGAGCTTACAATTTCAGTTGCCCCTTCCCTGGATCCTGGAACCCAGTGACCTAACAATGAACCTGGGATTCTTGTGTTACTGCCCAGGTATTCTTTGCTACTTATCAGATAAATTCTTTGCATGTACAAGTAGCTTATCATCTTTGAAAAATAGGAAAATTTTAATTGGAGAAAAATCTGCATTTTATTCCCCTATTAATGCAGTTTTAAAAATTTCAGCTGACATACTGTGCATTTTCGAAAAGAGGTGGGAAGTAGGAGTATGGCTGGAAAGTTAGACATGTGGCCTTAGACACTCAGAGAGTCATGACCTGGAAAATGCACTAAACACTCTGTAACGGGAAGCCACGTTCATAGCAGAATCTGATTTAGAAAAAAACCCACAGGAGACACCATACCTGGGCAAGCAACAAGTTGTTATGTTTCAATTATAATGTATTTTTGAGTCTCACACAATGGTGGGAAGTGGATGTTCTGTGAGACAAAAAATCAGCTAGCACCCTCCACATCTATACTACGTGGTACCCAGGCGAAGCTGAATGTGGAATGGGAAAGATGCGTAAAATAGCTCAGGAGCAGATAGGCACCATCTTATTAGAGAAAATTCTACTGAGATCGATAAAAACGATTAAGGGACTCAGAGAACTGATTTTTGAGAAAAGATTAAGAAAAATAAATGCGCAGTTTGACACACAGCCAGGGAGGAATATGATAACAGAGTCGTCAAATGGAGTGTATAAGATGCTGCCGAGAAGACATTCTCTAGGAATTCCCTGTGGGCTCCAAGGATACAGCCTTCTCCAAGAGGTGGTGAGAAGCGGCACCACTGGAGGTATGGATCACTCAAGTAGCTGGAAACTTTTTGAAGTTTCTGAAAGAAACTTCAGAATAAAGTCTTTTTATTTCTGCGAGATTTTAGTACTTTCTGGGAATAAGAGTACATGTGGTGGCAGTAGTTTCAACCAAGCTTCTATTTTCAGGTTGGTGCCATTCAAACTCTCCCAGACCATATAGTTCGAATTAAGAAACGGGGAATTAATGGTTGTCTACAGCTTGCTGTATCTCTGCCTGTAATAGGGATGAACAAATCTGACTCCATATTAGATCTATTCCTTTGCCTGTGCTTAGTCATGCTGGCTCTGCACCTTTTGTAAAAGAATGTTGCCTGTAGCCTGACATAAACAGGAGGGTTTATTCTCAGGGCTCTGACCTTTAAGAGTCCATCCATAGAGAGATAAAGAGTTGCAGAACAGAGAATAAGATTTGTTTTATTGGAGGTTTATAGGAACATGGTGACCCGACCTATGTGGACTGCTGCAAGAACAAAGGATCCCAGCACCAAAAAGTTTGCAAGAGTTAACCACACCCCTCCCTCACCTTGCCTTTAAAAGTGCTCTGCGGAGGGCTTCCCTGGTGGCGCAGTGGTTGAGAGTCCGCCTGCCGATGCAGGGGACGCAGGTTCGTGCCCCGGTCCGGGAAGATCCCACGTGCCGCAGAGCAGCTGGGCCCGTGAGCCATGGCCGCAGAGCCTGGGCGTCCGGAGCCTGTGCTACGCAACGGGAGAGGCCACAACAGTGAGAGGCCCGCGTACCGGCAAAAAAAAAACTGCTCTGCTGAAACCCTTGGAGGAGTTCGGGGTTTTGGGGGCATTAGCCACCTGTCTCCTTGCTTGGCCCTACAATAAACTTTCCTCTGCCCCAAACTCTGATGTTTTGGTTTGCTTGGCCTCATTGTGCATTGGACACACAAACTTGCTTTCGGTAACATGCCCTTAAAACAAATACATACGTACTATATGTGTAGGTATAAACCCATCTGTGGTATAAATATATACATACAAAACAGGCCCATGGCACACACACGTGTATAATTGTAAATACATCAATTGGAATGTTTGTATTTAGTGATGTACCATCATTTCCAAATTGAGTTGGATGATGATGGAGCCCCTTAGTGAATTACCTCTGTTCTTTGTTCTGGCAGTTTCCAGAAATGGCTCCCATGCCAAGTATGAATCATCTTTTTCTGGCACTGGAAAAGCTACTTTCAGCAGAGCCACATTGCAGGGTCATTATTCTTAAGGCTGCATTGTAGGGCATCAAAGGAAATGACATAATCCAACTCAATTCGTAAAGAGTAGCAAGCAGAGGCCGCTTAAGGCTACATCATACCACCTATATATTCTCCCTGCAAACTTCTTAATACAGTCAATGAGAGAGAAAAATCTCTCTAACGATAAATGGGGAAATGGCCTGAAAAATGCCCTACTGGTATAAAACTTCCTTCATGGATTTATTATAATAATAAATGTAGGGACTTCCCTGGCGGTCCAGTGGTTAAGACTTCGCCTTCCAACGCAAGGGGTGCGGGTTCGATCCCTGGCCCGGGAGCTAAGGTCCCACATGCCTTGGGGCCAAAAAGCCAAAAAACATACAACAGAAGCAACATTGTAACAAATTCAATAAAGACTTTAAAAACATGGTCCACATCAAAAATGTCTTAAAAAATAATAAATGTACATAATAATATACACAAAACAGTATAACATTTATATTCTAAAAAATATTTACTCAATGTTTGGTTGCTATTTTTTTACACTTTCCACATAGTTCATGAGACCTTTAAATAACCAGCATCATAATACAATGGGTAGAGGATAAAATGACTGAAAAAGCACCAAGGAAAAACATTGACCTATGTAATTTTGACGATGGAGCCTCCCATTCACTGTAAGGCATTACTTAGATTTACTTTCCTCATTATTGAAAGGATGCAGGGGGTTAACGTGTCACCTTTTCACGCTCAAAGACTGAAAGTGAATTTGGTTTTCCTCTCCAGGGAACCGTGTGTCGGCGTCCACCGAAGAGTTCTGCCAGCAGTCCTTTTAGCGTTGTGATGCCCTGAAGAGGGCTTAGCACCACTCAGCCTGGATGAAGAGGGGGCTACGTGGCCGTGTTGTTAGGATGCTTGTGCCAAATGTATTAAAGCCAAACTTTAACTCTGGACACACTTGAGTCGTGTTTTGCAGATTTTTCTATCACATGGCTTTTGCTGTTTCTTCAAGTGATGCTGTCACTGACTTGTTCTGCCCCGAAAAGATCTGAACATTACCGTGTGTAATTAAACAGTAACAAAACAAAAATAGCCATTCCACTCTAAAGTGTCTCGTGGGAGATAAGCACGGCAATTATTCTGTGAATAAACAGAGCTTGGGAGGCAGGTCAATGAGCTCCAAAGCACGACTGTCAAGTTTAGAGTTCCAGAATTCAAATTTCCAGACAGCTTCTGAGCCACTCATGGTGTTTTTGACTTTCATTATGTCGATTTTTCTGAATTATATTGACATTTGAGCTATTAGGAAGAACTACCCATGGCTTGCACAGTTCTGAAAGTTTTAATTATATTGACATTCTTAATTCTTCTCTTTCTCCTCTGTTCTTCATCTTTCTTTATATTTGCTCCTCTCCTCCCTCTATAAAATCTAAAGTGGAGAACAAGTGAATATAATTCGAATAGAATCTGTAGGTCAGGGAAGACCATCTTGATTCCTTTTCCCTCTGCCTTTAATCCCTTCTGTTGTGTTTGGAAAACGAACTGTTTGTAATATCATATTACATGATTTATCTACGTATGTATGTATGTATGCATTCATTTTAACTATTTATTTTGGAAGAATTTTTAGATTTACGGAAAATCTGCCAAGCTAGTGCAGAAAGTTCCCATACTACCCAGCTTTCTCGAATGTTAACATCTTACATAATTGTGTATGTCGGTCAACACTAAGAAATTAGCACTGAAATAACACCACTGACTAAGCCGCAGACTATTTGGATTTCGCCCATTTTTCCACTAATGTCCTTTTTCTGTTCCAGTTCAGGATACCACAGTAGTGCATTCATTTGTCATGTCTCCTTTGTCTCCTCCAGTCTGAGATAGTTTCTTAGTCTTTCTTTCTTCTTTATAACCTTGACAGTTTTTTTTTTTTTTTTTTTTTTTTTTTTTTGCGGTACGCTGGCCTCTCATCATTGTGGCCTTTCCTGTTGCAGAGCACAGGCTCCGGACGCGCAGGCTCAGCGGTCATGGCTCACAGGCCCAGCCGCTCCACGGCATGTGGGATCCTCCCGGACCGGGGCACGAACCCGTGTCCCCTGCATCGGCAGGCGGACTCTCAACCACTGCGCCACCAGGGAAGCCCAAACCTTGACAGTTTTAAAGGGTTCTAGTCAGGAATTTTATAGAATGTTCCTCAATTTTATTTTATAATGGGGTTAAAGGCTTGGGGAAAACATACCAGTGAGGTAAAGCACACATCATAACAGGGAGTGCATGCAATCCATATAGTTATCACAAGTGATGTTAATCTTGATTATTTGGTTAAGGTTGTGCCTGCCAGTTTTCTCCACTGTAAAGTTACTTCTTTTTCCCCTTTCCATACTCTATTCTTTGGAAGTGAGTTATTAAGTCCAGCCAACACAGGGAAGGGGAAAGGGGAATTAAGCTTCATCTCCTAGAGGGAGTATATCCTACCCATATTGTTTCAGATGCTTCTATAAGGAAGATGTGTTTGTTCTTCCCCATTTACGTATTAATATCAGTATGCACTCCTGTGTAAGTATTATATCCCTTAGGTTATAGTCCAATACCATGAACTGGATGATTTTTTTCCCTCAAATCATTCTAGTTTTGGCACCCAGGAGCTCTTTCAGGTTGACTCAAGTTCTTTTGACATGGTCCAAATTTTTTTTTCCTCAAGCCTAGAATCAGCTAGTTCTCCAAGGATACCTGGCTCCTTTTGTTTGAGAGTGGTGTTTAGAAACCAAGATCTGGACACTGGGTGTGCTCATTGCTACTGAGCTACCATGGCTTCTAGGCGGTCTCAAGAGATAGAGCTAGGATATATGTATTCATATTAATCCATGTATAAACACAGATCTCTATTTCTATATTTGTCTATTTGTATAACTGCTAAATAAATCATACTGATATTTCCAACTCTAAGCCAACACCACAGGCATTATTCTAGTCTTTCCTCCACCTGTTTATTTGTAACTTGTTTCTCTAACATTGAGAAGGTTGGCTTCCATCATCTCCAATTCATTTATTTATTTGTTCAGCCCTCCTATACATATAGATTAGTTTCATAATTAATAACCCATACCCCTATGAGAAAAAAAAAAACTTATCAACCAGAGTACCTTGTGTGTACATAGGTTTTTTTTCTTTACAGTGTCCAGTCAAGACACTATTTTCCCAGAGTTACTTAGATTGGCTCCCCCTCCCCTTTTATTGTGCCATACACTTATAATAAAATTAGGTACAATCTTCAGTCCATACTGGGATTCTCAACATGTTGGTTGATTTTTTTTTTAAATTTGCACACAGAAAGACTTACTCTTTGTTACGTAGAGTTTTACAGGTTTAAACAAATCCATAAAGTGATATATCACCAATACAGTACTATACAAAAGAGTTCCATAACCCTAAAAATTCCCCTGTGTGGCTGTATTATATTTAACCCTTCTTCTTCTCCTGGTCCCTGGAAACCATCCCTATATTTTCCCTTTTTTTATGTCATATAAATGGAATTTGCATTTGGTTCTGCCTTCTTTCACTTAGCAAAATACATTTAAGATTTGTCCATGTTGTTGCACAAATCAATTACCTTATCTTTTTTCATTGCTCACTAGTATTCCATTTAATGGACGTGCCATTTATTCACCTGTTGAAAGATATCGTGGCTATTTTCAACTCACTTGGGTGAATGTACTTACTTTAAAACAAATTCAATTGACTTGGGAATGGGATTGTCGGGTCATATGTTAAGTGTATGTTTAATTATATAAGAAACTGCTAAACTGACTCCAAGAGCTGCTGGCTGTACCATTTTGCATTCCCACCAGCCATGAATGAAAGTTCCTGTTGCTCTGCATCCTTGTCAGCATTTGCTATTGTCATTTTTGATGGTTTTAATACTTCTAATAGGTGTACAGTGGTATCTCAATGTGGTTTTAATTTGCATTTACCTAATGACAAATGATGTTGGGCATCCTTTCATATACTTATTTGCCATCACTGAGTCTTCTATGGGGAAGTGTCAGACCATACATTTTTGCCAATTTTTTTCTTTTTTTTTTTTTGCTGTACGCAGGCCTCTCACTGTTGCGGCCTCTCCCATTGCGGAGCACAGGCTCTGGACGCGCAGGCTCAGCGGCCATGGCTCACGGGCCCAGCCGCTCCACGGCATGTGGGATCTTCCCGGACCGGGGCACGAACCCGCGTCCCCTGCATCGGCAGGTGGACTCTCAACAACTGCACCACCAGGGAAGCCCCGTAAAATTAATTTTAATTAATATTTTCAATATGGTGTTTTATGTAAACATTATAAACTTTTGCATATCTCATTCACCAATGGAAGTTATTACAGTCAATTCTTATTTATAGTGGTTACATTCCATAAAGTCATTATGGACGGAGAATTAGCTAATATTGAACCATTGCTCCTAGGGAAAATAATTACATATATATATATTAAAGTGTCTTGCTTGAAGCCCTCCACTGACAGGTGCCAGAGTTGGGATTCAAACCCGGCCAACTGGCCCCAGAGCCAGAATTTCTTCCACTGCACCACTCCCTCTAGTCTTCTGTCCATCAGTCAACTCTCAGCATGAGAGATGAACCAAGACAGAGCTTCACCCGGCTCTACCTCAGCTGGGAAGGTGCAAGTCAAGCGACCCAAACTTTTCACCCTCTGAGCACGTCTACAAATCAGAGTGAGACGGTCAGGAGTAGAAATCAATACTCAAGTCAAAATCATGGGGTTACAAATAAATTTTAGTGAGTAGGTGAATTCACAAATACAGAACTGGTGAATAATGTGGATAGACTGTACTTGGAAGGTTTTTTGGAAAAGATGCTATAAAAGAGCAGTTTTGACTTAGAGCCTTATCTTGAATAAGGCATCTAAATGGGGGCAACAGAGTTAAAAATATATAACAATCCCATTCTTGTCCATCTACTTTGCCACATGGGATTCTATGTATCTTACATTACGAACTTTTTCTACATAATGAAACACTCCAGTTCACTACAATTGCATATTTAATATGAACGTGTTAAAGCACTGTTTATCTAACAGGCATCTGGTCCAATGAATCAAAGTTCACATCTTTGAAGAGTAAACGCACTCAAAGCATTCCCCACTCCCTGCCTCTGTAATCACAGTCTTATTTTTAAAGGAATTTCCACAGCAGTGCTGCAGCTGCCAGACATACCCCCTTGGCTTTTGGAGCCAGGATGCCCCAGATCTTTTCTTTTTCCTTAAGCACCAGAACTATTAGTTGTGGAGTGACGGGGGATGACTTGAATGCAACAGAAGTTGATTGATGGAGCATGGTGCCTCTCTTAATTAAGCAGAAGCTCCTAATAAAAATGAACTTCCTGGATGATTTGTGGGGTCCGAGCCACACAGCCATATGTGCCTCGCAGCAATAGGAGAGAGGAGTGGCACCCAGCTAGTACCAGCTGATAATGGAGGTTGACATTTTGTAGTAAAAGGGGGAAACTTTTGTGGCTCCTTTTGGCTTTGCAGAAGGAAAATTGAGAGCACTTGACATAACAAGTTGTTTATATTATTCGTTATCCTCTAGCCTAAGAGGAGTCACTTAGTTTCCCCAAAGTCTGGAGAGGGGTGGGGAGAGTAAGGGACCACAGGGTACCCCTGGTATGCACTTGCCTTGCTGCCTTTTAAAGTCTCAGCTAATGTAGTCCATGGAAAGGGCACTCTGTTTGTCCTGAGAAAATTATTATTCCAGAGAAACTCTCCAATGTAGTTAGATTGCATTAGTCTTCTCTTCTCCAAGGAGCTCCTCCAATCTTTCTTCCTCTCTGGTACCATCATAATTAAGTACCTGCCTGACACAGACACTTGCTCCTTCGACTAACACCCTGGCTGACACCAGCACACAGTGCCAATGTCTGATGCACCGCCCTGCCCTCTACTCCTGATTGTTCTGACTTTCTCCATTGCCAAATTTGTGTGCCTATCCATTCCTAAATCAGAGGTCTTAGGCAGTAGACTCTGGGCATCCACATTTTCAGGCACACCTTCTCTGACACCCTGTGTCAAATTCCAGCCCTTCCCTTCTGCCCCTTCTTACCACCTAGCACCTTCTCACCACTTAGCACCTTCTCACACACTCTACATTTTATTTATTCTTTGTGGTCTCTCTCCCACTAAAATGTAAGCTCTGTGAGATCAGGAATTGGGGTTTACTTTTATCTCTACTCATTCCCCAGCTTATAGAACACTGTAGTAGGCCCTCAATACATACTCACTGAATGTAATAAATAAATGATCTTTCCAAAGGTAGAGGATATCTCTCTTTAGCTCACACTACTCAAGCCCTTGCAATAAATGGTCCTTTCATTAATGTCTCAATCCTAGACATGAGGACTTGACTTTCATTTGTAGTGGTTGTTAAATATTTAGAAGAGTAGGTCTGCTGCTCCTGGGGATGTCGGGCTGGAAAGACATTTTGTTTTGTTTTTCCTCTCCAGATCCTTTCTTTGCAGTGAAGTCTTCTGCAAAGTCCTCTATTGACTGTCGGGCAAAAAAGGTACATGGAAATCAAAGCCCATCAATTTTTTTTCCAGTCTTGGGATCAGGTTACCATCTGGCTGCCCAGAACATTTGGTGTCTGGAAGAAGTCATGAGCCCATGTTAATGTCAACATTGTTTGGAATAAAACTTTCTTTTCTTTTTTTTGTATACAGGTGGCTAACAAACAATACATATTCATAAATGCTGATGAGATGGTAGATCTGAGCTGACATGGTCTCCAAAGAGCAACGGGACCAGTGTGGGTTGGAGAATGAATGGAAGGACAGCCATGAATACCTGTGTACCTCCAATCAGGGATTACAAGTCCTGCTCTATAGGCCTTTTTTTTTTTTTTTTTTTTACAAAGGCCACCTATAGGGAAGTGTACCTGTAGTGAAGTTTCAGATATTTCTGGCTTTTGTTGGACTATTTTTACTTTTATTATTAAAAAAATTTTTTTTGCAAAGGGATTGTACAACAAATGTTTCTTCAGTGTTTATTCTCTAAAGGGCACTGTGTTAGGGGCCAGAAATACAGCCACGCATGTGTCTGCCCTCTCAACCAAGAATCAAGTATTGCATTTTATTTGGGGCCCAGCAAGTATTAAAGAGGGCTGCTCCAAGAATACTAGCAAAATATTTAGCTTTGAGGGCCTTGTAGTCTTGGTAGGAAGCTGAGCGCTGCATTCAGAACAAGAGAACAACACAAGAAAAATCCAAATTGACTACTGCAATTGGTAGTGCTGTTATTTAAAGTTCAGGGTTTCGAAAAGGAAAAGAAAGCATATACACGACACTACATAAGCAGGGCACTTCAGGAGTTTTTCAAAAGTGTACTGTACGGTCTAAGGTATTCAATACCTTATACTCTAATCTAGAAAATAAGGTGACCTAAATAGTCAAAATACTTTTGCATAATTTACTCTATAATGCAAAACTTATCAAATTACTTTTAATCCTTTTGTTCCCACTTATCTTGAAATCTTAAAAGAAGTAAAAGAAGATACAGAAGAAAAGGAAAAATGAGTAGTGCTTCTAGACCTGAAAGGTGAGTTTATTTAGATTACCTGGGTTAATGAGGCTAAGTAAAAAGAAAGAGAGAATAAACAACCATGAGGGAAAGATAATTGGACCAAAGTATTAAGTCAAAGCTTTTCATAGCCAGGCATGCACTTCTAGTCATCCAGACTGACTCGGGCTCTAGTTTCAAAGATGGTGTTTTCCATTTTAGAACTTTTTTTTTTTGCGGTACGTGGGCCTCTCACTGTTGTGGTCTCTCCCGTTGTGGAGCACAGGCTCCAGATGCGCAGGCTCAGCGGCCATGGCTCACGAGCCCAGCCGCTCCGCAGCATGTGGGAACTTCCCGGACCAGGGCACGAACCCGTATCCCCTGCATCGGCAGGCGGACTCTCAACCACTGCGCCACCAGGGAAGTCCGTGTTTTCCATTTTAAACACCACTCTTTCTTATTTTCAACTCATTGCCCTGTCAGTTTCTGGAGAGCAGGGTCCACAATTGACTAATCTACCCCTAGTTCTCTGAATAAGTGATTCTGTTCACAACAATCGGGGACCTACCCTTAAACACTAAGTTGATATCATTAAACTAAATCATTGGAATTTGAAAATAGGGAAGTTAGAAGTGGAACAGGCTCTTATCTCCAGGAACTGGGAAAGTGAGGCCCTGGCCACTGCAGAGGCCAAGAGGAGCCTATCTGAGCAGAGGCCCACTGAGCACTGATTCCAGAAACCCTCCAAGTCTCCTTCTGTCCTTAATCTGTTTTCTCAAGTACATCTGCCATCTATTGGTCTGCAGAGCAGAGAGATTTCTCAGTATAGGTTAGGAATTTGACTTTTGGGAATAGTTCTATCAAGCATGAGTCTGGGAAACATTAGCTCTGTTTGCCAAGGCGAGATAACCCCTAGATAAGCAGAACGTTGAGACTGCCAACTCCCTATGGGGCAAGTCATGGTGCGGGAGAAAAGGTCACGGTCCTTGGAGTCAGACTGACCTGACTTGAGGTCTGGTTCCACCACTAACTAGATATGGGATCTTGAACAAATTGTTTACTCTTATCTGCAAAAATCAGTATTATGAAAATTAAAACTAAGAAAGGTAGAAAAAACCTAATCTAAAAGCCCCTATGTTATCGCAGATAATAAAGGATAATTTCCTTCCTATCTCAACCAAGCTAGGAAATAATATTCTGGACTTACAGGGATCGGCAAATCTTTTCTGTAAAGGGCCAGATAGTCAATGTTTTAGGCTTTGTGGGCTATACAGTCTCTGCCACAAGTACTCATCTCTGCCATTGTCCTGCAAAAGCAGCCGTGGACAAGACATAATCAAAAAAGCGTGACTCGTACTACTTGACATATAAAAACAGGCAGCTGGCCAGATTTGCAAGCAGTGCTTCTCAGACCTGAATGGGCATGTGAATCCCCCAAGGACCTTGTGAAAATGCAGAATCTGATTCTGTAGGTCTCCATGGGAACCTGATTTTGTTTCCCTAACAGTCTTCCAGGGGCACTGCTGATGCTGCTGTTAATTGGACTCAAGGGAGCACAAGGTAAGGACCACCTGGGAAACTCTTCTGATCCTCAAACCATAATATTTATTTCATTCGACTGGTTAGGCGGTGTGCTGTTTTAGTCCCTCCTGGCTGCTATAACAGAAATAACATACATTGGTGACTTAAACAGCAAATATTTACTTCTCATGGTTCTGGAGGTCAAGAAGTCCAAGATCAAGGCACTGGCAGATTTAGTGTCTGCTGAGAGCTTGCTTTCTGATTCAGAGATGTCTGTCTTCCTGCTGTGTCCTCACATGGTGGAAAGAGTAAGGGAGCTCTCTGGGGTCTCTTTTACAAGGGCACTAATCCCATTCATGAGGGCTTTCCCCTTATGGCCTAATCACCTCCCCCAAAGACCCCATCTCCAAATACCATCGCACTGAGGAATAGGTTTCAACATATGAATTGAGGGCTGGGGGACACAAACATTCAGTCTGTAGCAGTTGCCAACTTCTCAAAATTAGTCAACTAGCTCATATTAAGAATATATTTACCATTTCTTACTCCATGCATCTTCGACGATCTGTTTGAATCCGGAACTTTAATCTTAGTGAACTTAATGCTAATTTTACTTAGACCAAAAGCAATTCTTCCCTGGTTAGATTCCGTGTCATTCTCTCTCTTTCTCATTTTCGTAATAAATGAGCTCTTAACATAATGGGATTGTGCTAGAATTACGCAAACTGTGAATTGGCCATTGCCTCTCACTTTCCAGCATGATGTTTAGTGATACACTGTCCTAGTCTACTCCCAGAGTAATGATTTCCTGTGATGGCCTCCTACACCATCTATAAAGATGCCACTCTATAAAACCAGCGAAGGAGGTACCAGTGAACAGAAAGATGAGGGCACATAGTGGATGTTAATTGGCCTTGCCCAGTGCAGAATCAAACTTACCTACTCAACCAGGTACTGATGACCTTGCTCTTTGAGTAGAAAATCTCCTTCTCTGAAGGCATGGCAATCATGGCTTTCAAATTCATTTTGGCTTCCTTGGAACAGAAGCTTGGTCCTACAAAGAGCTGAAATACCAGCTCAAAACATACTGTACCTCTATGTTTTAGCATTTCTCATCCCAAATGACCTCAATACAATACTCCAAAATTAATCCACCTTCAACCTCAGCTTAAACTGAAATGGGAAATGCCATCAATATGCTCTGTCTGCTAAAACATTCTAGTCTGCTTTTGCAGCCTGATCTACTGAGTTCATTTTGTATGTGGTGTAGCTTCTGAGCTTAAGAGTGTTACAAAAACCCACCCCTGCTCCACTCTGGCATCTTTGTAAGGTCAGATCTAAACTTGAACTATCCAGAAAATAAAGGAATTCACTTTCTGATTTTTTTCTAGACGAGGAGACCCCATGAACCTTGCTAATTATTTTAGTTTTCCATGTTCTTCTTAGTTAGCAAATTGTCCTTAAATTGTACCTAAATTCTTCTTGCTGCAAAATAAACCCATCTCCCTTTCTCTTCTTATTTTAAACAGCTGCTAAACACTACTTATCCAGCAGCGATTAGCCTGAACTAATCTTCAAAATCTCCTGAGGGGCACTCATTTTCCAGAGATTTGGGTGGGGATTTTGGGCAGGGTGGAAAGGCCAGGAGGGAGTGTGTTTTGAAAAAAACACCACTGGTCTTTACAAGCCGAATGCAAAGATAAAGAGAATTATTACCTAATTGTAAGAAACATACCCCCCAAAATGTGTCTTTGCTTTGTACACTGGTGTTTCTTCAACTATTTATTAAATGAGAATAGTCTTTAAAACTTACTGCACTCGGGGCTTCCCTGGTGGCGCTGTGGTTGAGAGTCCGCCTGCCGATGCAGGGGACACGGGTTCGTGCCCCGGTCCGGGAAGATCCCACATGCCGCGGAGCGGCTCGGCCCGTGAGCCATGGCCGCTGAGCCTGCGCGTCTGGAGCCTGTGCTCTGCAACGGAAGAGGCCACAACAGTGAGAGGCCCGCGTACCGCAAAAAAAGAAAAGAAAAAGCTTACTGCACTGTTGTGTTGCTTAACTAAAAAATTAAATCCATGTAGCCCTTTAGAGCTAGGGATTATCTTGGTCCATCTTGCCTTAGTTTATAAATGAGGGCAACTAGGCCAAGACTGAGGTCAAATGATGAACAGTAAAGGGTTAACTCATGATTGGCCACACTTTGCACATCTGAGGAAAAGTTCTGGGTCTTTCCAGACTCCTGAGAGGGAACCTATGAGCCCATGGAATGTCCTGCCTGATGAGACTGTCCTTGGGTATTGGGGGCTTTGGACCGTGACGGATGTGCTATGTGCTAGCATAGCATCACTACGTGAACAATGTGATTTATGTTGGAGACCTTGGACCATGTGGTATCAGGTTGACCTCTGGAGGGGCTGGAAGTCAGCCACATCTATGAGACTGAACCCCAGTAAAGACCCTGGACACCAAGGCTCAGGTGAGCTTCCCCGGTTGGCAATGCTTCATGCGTGTCCCCACACATCGTTACTGGGAAAAATAATTGTGGTCACCATGACCCACTGGGAAAGGATAACTAGAAGCAGCTCCCTGGTGTCCCCTGGACCCTGACCTGTGAGCACTTAGAGACAATTTCAAACCTGGAGCGTGGGGTTATATCTGTGTTAAGAGATAAGAATGTGAAGAGTTGCGCAGATTCACCAGCATGTTATAAATACAAAAGTTATCACATATATTGGGGATAAAAACGTGAGCATTCTCAAATGGTTGGAGGTGGTAACAGAGTAAAATTCCCAAACAGTCAGTCGGGCGCAAGCATCAGAGAGAACTCCTTCACAGATGAAAAACAACCCTATCCCAAGTATAGGGGTTGCATTAAAGGATGTGTTCTGCCAGTTAGCAGTTCGTTACCTTTCAGTCTCACCTTCCCTGACCAACCTGTGTGTTCTTAACGTAAACATTCTGCCTTCGTCAGCTGGCAGGATGTTAAGTGTTGTCAGTAGAGGGCACTAGAGAGACATCGGGAGGACGGGTCTTCCTTCCTGGTTCTAGGCTCCTGCCGTGCGAGCTGATTCTCCAGCGTGGTGGCTTCTCCAGCAGCTGGCTTCTGCGACCCTCCAGCCTCAGGCTTCCACAGCACATGTGACGTCTTCAGTGCCAGACTCCTGTAGTGTAGGTGACATCTTGAGCATCTGGTTCGTGCAGGATGGGCAGCTTGGCTTCAGCACTGTGTGTGTGGCTTTCCTAATGCCCAGCTCTTGCACCACAGTTCTTCCAGTGCCTGACTCTTGCCCTGTGTGGCCCAGCAGCAGCCCCAGGACCGCCTCCCCCATTCTCCCCACCAGGGCAGTTTTGTAGGCAGAGGAGCTCCAGAGAGACACCTCCTGTGAAGAGCTTTGCCCAGCACCCCGAAGGGTAGATTTACAGCGAGTTCTGCTGGTGCAGCACCACAGGAGCCAGAGTCAAGTCCTCCAAAAGTCTCGCAGGCAGGAGCTCTTCCTTATGCAGTTGATCAGCCGTAGGGTTAGTGGCTCCTTTTTCTGTTACTCCTATATTCTTTTCTTTTTTTTTTTTTTTTACCATCTTTATTGGAATATAATTGCTTTACGCTGGTGTGCTAGTTTCTGCTTTATAACAAAGTGAATCGGCTATACATATACATATGTTCCCATATCTCTTCCCTCTTGCGTCTCCCTCCCTCCCACCCTCCCTATCCCACCCCTCTAGGTGGTCACAAAGCACCGAGCTGATCTCCTGTGCTATGCACTACTTCTCACTAGCTATCTATTTTACATTTGGTAGTGTATATATGTCCATGCCACTCTCTCACTTCGTCTCAGCTTACCCTTCCCCCTCCCCGTGTCCTCAAGTCCATGCGTCTGCATCTTTACTCCTGTCCTGCCCCTAAGTTCTTCAGAACCATTTTTTTTTGTTTTTAGATTCCATATATATGTGTTAGCATACGGTATTTGTTTTTCTCTTTCTGACTTACTTCACTCTGTATGACAGACTGTTACTCCTATATTCTTTAGCGTTCCTCGTACTTCTTACTAGCCCACCCTTGGCACTCCAATCTTATGTTAGAGTTACTAATTCTCTATGTTAAACTTCCCACGTTCAAAGTACAACGTGGTTTTGTATCCTGATGGGACCCTGACTGATACATTCTGGTTTCTATGAGTCATTGCCAAGTAATTTATATCAGAGGGATTATTGCTTGCATAATTGCTTTTATTGTTTTTTCTTTCCTATGAAATAAAGTAGCCATGTAATCTGTAAATTTTGTTTCCCTCTCCAAGCCTGTTATTAAAAATGCTAGCTAGTCTCAATAATAGGTCAGATTTATTGATGTATTACCACAGAGCTCTATTCAGAAAGCTTCTTCAAATCCATGGCTTTCACCAAAGCCAAAATGACTTCACTGTACCAGCCTCTTTGGAGAGCATTATATCAGAGAGCACATAAAGCTTTGGGAAAGTGACCTCATTCCCTCTCCTTTCTCCTTTTAATCACTCTCATCTCATCAAAGTCTAAAAGAACTTTCAATGCCCTTTTCCATCTTCTGCCTCTGTGAGGCTGTCATCCTGGGCTTTTTTGAGCAAATATAGGGTGAAATAAAGGTGTTTAAATTCAATCTCTCAAAACGTGACAGGGAGATCAGACACTTGAAAAATCTTCAAATTTCCTTGACATCTGTAATAAGGTTTGAAGAAGTAGAAATAGCAGGAATGATGTGGTCACATCCCCCAAAGCATCCTATTAGTGAGCTTATAAGACCTCATGCCTTCGAGACTTACAGAGGCTGAAGTGTAGTTACATCCCAAGGAGGGAAAAACAGATGATCTCTTTCAGACCTTGGGTTAATTGGAAATCTTCTTAAATGGGTTTAAATATTGTTCACTTATAAACTGCTATGTGAATAGATAGCTTGTTTGATCAGATGCTTTCAACTACCTAAAGCCTTTTTCAGTGACATTTAATGAGGAAAAATTAATGCCAGGTTTTGGATATATTCCATAATTTACTACTGTAAATTACTTTGAGCTCAATTTCTTTATTGTTAGAGAGCCCAGTGTGATAGCTAGCTTCCTCTCTTTCAGTAATCTGCATCCATGTTAGCTTAGGCTGATAGCATTTCTGGTACCTAACCACGATCTGGCTGCATCTGTAATACTCAATACAGACTTGGTCAGTGCACCTCAAGGGAAACACACGATATTAATGTCCTATTGCTGCGTAACAAATTATCACCAATTTAGGGGTTTAAAAAACACCTATTAATTAGTTTGAAGTTCTGTAGGTTAAAAATCTGGTACGGTGCATCTGGGTTCTCTGCTCAGGGAATCACAGGCTGAAATCAAGGCACTGGCCGGGCTGAATCTTATTCTGGAGTCTCTGGAGAGGAATTTGCTTCCAAGATCATTCTTTTTGCTGGCAGGACTTAAGTTTCTTGCAGTTGTAGGACGGGGACCCTAATTTCCTTGCTGGCTGTAAATCTTGGGTCTCTCTCTGTTCCTAGAGGCCATTCACATTCCTCGCCACATGGTTCCCTCCATCTTCAAGCCAGCCACAGTGCATCAAGTTCTTCTCTGAATCTGATTTAGCTCCGTGACTAGCCAGAGAAAGCTCTGTTTGAAGGGCACATGTGATTAGGTGAGGCCAACCTGTATAATCTCCCTATAGTGCCATAGACATTACCTGAATCACCTAATTCACACTCCTGGAGATTATGCAAGGTGTAGACACCAGGGGAGCAGGACACTTTGCAGGCTATCTTAGAATTCTGCCTACCACACACATCTCAGATAGAAAACAGTTGGGCAAAGTAAAAGATTTAGAGTTGCTTCTATGGGAATTGAGGTTTTAAAAAGATGGTGGTGGAGAGATATATCTGAATTAAAAAGAAATAAAAGCATGGATGTCTAATCTTATTCTAAATAAGATTAGAATTGTCCACCAAATGCTAGAACAATAGAACCAAATGACACATCCTGAAATTTAGGAAGAAAAATAAGTATAGAATATATTTATACAAGGAAAAAAATTGAAAATTCATTAAAGCAAAAAGTGGTAGAACTTGGACACAATAGGGTCAAATAAAGTAAATCAAATATTTGAATTTCTACTATATGTCAGAGCAGAAATCAACAGAAGATAAAGTAATCATAATAGTTAGCATTTATTGAGTACTTACTACGTGCTAGAGCAGCTAGATCCTATTGCAGCTGATTTACACATGAGGTATTTACATTGAATTGTCAAAACATACCTAGGGACTTCGCTCATCCTTTCTTTGTATTTGTGGAAAGCGAAGCAGAGAGAGGTTGAGTAACTTGCCCGAGATCACCTTATACGTGGAAGAGTCAAGACTGAACCCAGGAAACTAGGCTCTAGTATATGTTTATATCTCCTGTAAGGAAGGGATTGATGGAAAGGAAAGTTGCATGGAGGAAAGATGGAGAAAGAGATGTCTAAGGGCAAAAGCAAAGGCTACATCGTTCCTATCATTCATAGGAAGAATACTAGCAGTGTGATGACCAGGTATCGTCTCTTCTGGATAGTCTCTAGATAAGCACCATAAGCCTTTACCTCTGTGTCTCCATGTGGGAACTAATCTGTTACATGAAGGTTAGATACATGAATACATTAAATTTCATTACAGGGCAGACTTCCTGGCCTAGGAATCATCTACCACCTCTGTATTCATTCACTTATTTATTCATTTACTCAACAAGTATCTATGAGGGCCTAGTATGTGTCAGACATTGTTTGAGGTGCTGAGACTCCATTAGTGATGAGAGACACATCTCAGTTCTTAGGAAGCACACGTTGCAAGGAAAAGCATTCCATAAACAAAGGAACATCACGTAGTAACAAGAACTATGAAGAAAAAGCAGTGCTGAAGTAATCATGGCTGGAGGGATAGAGACATTTGGTGATGGGGAAGGTTTATCTGATAAAAATGATATTATTATTATTTTTGGGAAGGGACTACAGGATATTTATTCAAGCCCATGCAATAACAGTGGTATATTTGTAAACTTCATGTCTTTAAAGAGTCATCTTCCCATTCATTCATTCTTGTATGCATTCATTCAGTGATTCATTTGGGTTTTTTTTTTTAATATGTACATTTTTAATATTTGAAATATTTACATAATGGAGCCATGTCATGGTCCAGTGTTAAGAACGGTGTTTTCAAATGTCCTCTTAAGACGTAAAAAGCGGGGGCTTTCCTGGTGGCGCAGTGGTTGAGAGTCCGCCTGCCGAGGCAGGGGATACGGGTTCGTGTCCCGGTCCGGGAAGATCCCACATGCCGCGCAGAGCGGCTGGGCCCGTGAGCCATGGCTGCTGAGCCTGCGCGTCCGGAGCCTGTGCTCCGCAACGGGAGAGGCCACAACAGTGAGAGGCCCGCGTACCGCAAAAAAAAAAAAAAAAAAAAAAAGATGTAAATAAAAAAGCATAACTGAGCTTGAATTACTAAAAATGATATTTAAATTGTGACTTGAATGACTAAGATGAAGCCAGCCGGTAGCTTTGGATATTTCTGTTCTGCTCTGCATTGGTTTTACAGTTTGTGCTATAGGGACAACATATTTCCTTTCTAATTCTTGCAGGTGAAGCACCTCTCTAAGCTCCTTGTAGCACTAAGCATATCATTAGATTTGTCTTTTAAAGTGAATTTTGGATGACGAAACATCAGTGGACTTAAGGGAAGTTTGAGCGTGCTCCAACTTTTCTCTCCCAAAGTAAAAAACGCTCCTGAGACCTAATATATTATATAGTATTTTTGCTGGATTTATCTGCAGACAGTTTTAGACAGCTGAGGATAAATGCAAGTCACAAGCAAGCAATGATCATTTGGCCAACCACTTGAAAATGTATTAATTATTGGTTCAGTTTTGTTACTCAAAGACTATAGGATATAAATATGCTCCTTATTTTCAGAATGAACTCACTGCTTCAGTTCTTCCACATTGTTGCCTTTAATTAGAGTTTCTAATCAATCATCTCTGTGTATTGTTCCACGTCCAGAAGTCCATGTTAATAACACGTCTGCTTACTTATAAGAATTTGGTGAAAAGTTTAATTTCAGGATGTGGATCCATCTGGCCTTGCCAACTGTAGAACTACAGAGGGTAAGTTGGTGGTAAAGGGAACACCATCTGTTTCTGAGAATTTAGTTGATCTCTGCATGATGAACAGGAACTCAATTGCAAGACTGAAGAGCCAAGATGGAAAACAAAAAAGTGAAGAGTTTATTGTGTCTTCTGTCTTATCATGAGCACAATTTTCACAGGATGAATCAACATCGTAACCAATGAGCAAAAGGTTAACGTTATTCACCTAGTCACTGGGAAGAAATCACGTTCCACACATTTGCCTTTTCTTTCTTCCTCTTTGCTAACAACCAGGTGTTAAAAGGAACTGTATTCTTTCTGCCTAAACATATATTTCTTCAAAAGTAATAACCCGTGGATCCATTAGTGTTGAATCAACAATTGACCAGCATTCTCTAAGTCAACAGGACTCTTTATCAAGAGTTCTTACCCACTTCACCACCAAGGCCTTCTTTTAGGCCAACCATCTGCCTGGAGTTTATTTTTAAATATTTTCACTGGAAGATTCACTTCAGTAATAGTTTTTCCATTCTTCTTAAGCTAAGGCATTTGGGCCATCATTCTAAGTAAACAAATAAACTGTTATTACAGTGAATTCTAGCCACAAGCAGAGATAGTTGATGTTTATTTAGTCTGTACCACCAGCATATATAGAATAACTAGGTCAAGTGGGGAGAAATCAAGTGCTTTGTTGTTGTTTGAAGGCAGCTTGACTATTTAAAAAATAATAATCTAACCTAACAAGTTTAATACTGATTTATCACAGATAGGCACTATATTTGCACACCCTAACTTTGTCCCAAAAACTTGTACCCAGAGAAAGAGCCACAAACTCGTCTTAATAATTATTCATCCATAAATTGCAATGGTTTCCTGGTGCTGACAGATGGAGAAATATGTGCTCTGGGTGGCCTCTCTGAAGTTTGGCAGTAGATGAGCATGATCTCATGCAACAAGGATAGAATATTCTCCAGTTCTCTTGGCAGAAGGTGACGATGACTGTAAAGGAGATTAAGCTTCTAAGCAATATTTCCTTCTGAAAACCTTCTTTAGGTATTTTTATAAAGAAATAGCACTCCTAAATGAAACCTGCTGTAAACTGAGAGCATATATTGCTGTCAAACAAGGATATTCTAGATTCTAGGTGTTAGACACAGCTGTGAAATATATGGACCTGAATAAAAATCAATAGAAAATAAGTAATCATTTCTTAAACTAAGCCAAACACAAGTTCTGACAGAATGTTTACAGATACCACTCAGTCATTCACTTTTATTGCCTTGTTCTCTTAATAATCTAGCACTGAGGATCTTGCCAAATATGGGTATTTTGGTTCCAATGATCTGCTTAGAAACAGTTCTTTTTAATGGAATCTGCATCATCAAGGGCACAGTTGACATCCTATGTAACTCCTTAATTTAATTTGAAGGAAACACTGACATCAACCTTGGACAAGTACCCAAACTAGACCATGTTCAAATTATTTATTTTATTTTATTTTTTTGCAGTACGCGGGCCTCTCACTGTTGTGGTCTCTCCCGTTGCGGAGCACAGGCTCCGGACACACAGTCTCAGCGGCCATGGCTCACAGGCCCAGCCGCTCCGCGGCATGTGGGATCTTCCCGGACCGGGGCACGAACCCGCGTCCCCTGCATAGGCAGGCGGACTCTCAACCACTGCGCCACCAGGGAAGCCCATGTTCAAATTATTAAAGAGCTTTAATCCACTCCCCACCTCCATCTTCACTGAACTTTATCATATTGAAACCAAACTCCCAAGGATGGCAAGTGGGTTTCAACTCACATTTCAATTCAAATGGAATAGTGGCTGCCTGGAGAGCCATGTGAAGGAGGATTCTGTGCTCAGATCAGTAGAAATGAAGATTGTAATTAGCAACATCTGCCTTGGAGAGGGAGTGGTAGAAACAACTAGAGGATGAAGTTCTGGAGCCTAAGGATGTTTAACAGAGAAAAGAAATCTCAGGTGAGTCATGGTCTCTTTTCCAAATGCTTGAAGGGCAGCCATGTGAAAAAGAGACTCAATGCATTCTAAAGCACCAAATCGATAGCAATCAGTGAAATCACAAACTCCATATAACAAAGGAATCTTAAATAATTTTAAAAGCCCAAAATGGAACATACTCTCTTGAGAGGGAGAGTTATTCCCAAGACTTAGGAATGCTCAAGCAGGGGTATGGATAGCTTAGAAAGAATTCCAGCAGGTGTGAGAAGTTAGAATAAATAATTTTTAGGGAGTCCTTGCCAAAATGAAACGTATCAAAGGCATTGGTGCCGTATAGTGGAAACCAGTTGGTTGCCCTGAAAGGTTAGTTATATGCTCAGTTAATGTCCCAACAGCAATCAGGATCTTTGCCACAGAGTGAAGGAGATGGGGAGAAAATCACATAAGACAGAGATGAAAGTTGTGTAGTCAGAAGAAAAAAGCCTTCTTGATTATGCTGTGGACTTTCTGAAGTCTTTAATTCTCCCTCTAGCCCTTCTTCAAACTGGCATGTGGGACGTACTGTAGATGGATGGCAAAGCTCATCAGGAGAAGCACACACATATATCTTGTGGGTTGATTTTTTTATTTGCCAGCTCAAGAAGAGCAGGGAGATTTATTTGGAAGGATGGTAATGAAGGTGGGGAAGCTCTCGTTAGACTGCAGTTTCTGTTTCCAACATGTTATTCTCACTTTTTTCTCTTCTTAATGCTGAGTTGCTCTCTTTATTTCTGCTTAATTTTCTTTAAAGAGAGGATATTTGGGTATAATAAACCAGTGACTTGAGAAAGGATGGTAGTAAAGATGTGGGACCATAGAATTTCTATGTGTAATTTTTGCTGAGATATTTCAAATGTTTTAATTACACTCCACTTTTTTTTTTTTTAATAAATTTATTTATTTATTTTTGGCTGTGTTGGGTCTTCGTTTCTGTGCGAGGGCTTTCTCCAGTTGCGGAGAGCGGGGCCCGCTCTTCATCGCAGTGCGCGGGCCTCTCACTGTCACGGCCTCTCCCATTGCGGAGCACAGGCTCCAGACGCGCAGGCTCGGTAGTTGTGGCTCACGGGCTTAGTTGCTCCGTGGCATGTGGGATCTTCCCAGACCAGGGCTCGAACCCGTGTCCCCTGCATTGGCAGGCGGATTCTCAACCACTGCGCCACCAGGGAGGCCCTACACTCCACTTTTTAAAATTATACATGCACACATTTATCTATACACAATTATACACCATTTGAAAATAAGTTGATTTCTTTATCCCCAAATGAGATTTCATGTTCCTTTTCTTGCTGTCTTGTTTTTGCTCTGCCTTATAAGAATGAAATCATTCACTAACGATGGAAAAAAAAAATCACTTTCTTCCTTCCTAGCAGTGGCACAAGGAAATGGGCTTACTTGGCTAGACCCTAAAAAATACAGCAAAAGAGCTCACCATCACCATCCTGATCTGAGCCAAGGAATGGAATTGGTCACTAAAAGGAAGAAGTAGATTGATAAACTCTTGGCTTCCAGAATGGTGTTTCCTGCCAAGGAGACAAAGTCATGGCCTTTGGAGGACTGTTAGCCACCAGCACCAGGACCATCATTCTAATGCAGCAACTAAGCCTGAGCTGAAGACTCACACTAGACCTGAGTCCAATTCCAACTTAGAAAATGCTGCTTTCTATTTGACATTCATTTATTTACTTATCCTGTCTTAATTTCCTCATCTGAAAATGGAGATAATAAATCCTAGCCTCACATGACTTTGGAGATATTAATTAGAATAATTATGAGCACACCACGCAAATAATGCTTAATTATAGAATATTACTGATTTTCAATGTAAATATTGAGTCAAAGGGCCATACTGATAAGTACATCCAAATGCATTTTGAATGCCGAAAATCAGTTGTAGCTGGTTGAAACTTTGTAGAACAAATTTTTGATTATATAGGTGATCGTTATTCACTTTCTGATTTACCCTTAAGTTTGACATCTCTCTGCCAAGGCTCGTCTTTTATTTTTCTTATTTCTGCAGTAGAATATTATCAAAACAGGATCAGGAATTTTGGAATGTCACTTGTGTTTGTAAAGTTTCAGTTATGAAAGCTATTAATTACCTATAGGTTTTCACTTTATGAGATCACCCTGAACATTTTGTTTATGTATGAAATTTAAACCTTACTATTGCGGCACAAGAAGTCACATGTCAAAAGACAGGTATGTACCAAATTTTCTCTTACAGACAGTTTGAAATCACGAATGCATATACCACTGAAAATAACTCTATATTATTTATTGTGGTTTGGTGTCCAGGTCAGTCCACAAAAAGCTATCCAACTCATATCCTACTTTCTCTAAAACAGGAATAACATTTTAGAAATAAAGGGCCACATTTCATAGTATTTCTGTGATAAAAAAAAGAGTGTGGAGACTCAGAGTGGGGCAATAAAAATAGATCTTCCAGCTGCCTTACTCCCATTTTCATTCTAAACAAGTGGTGGTGACTTCTGAGGCCTTTAGTAGGGTGATAGCAGGAGATTTAAGACAGGAAGCCAGTTAGTGGGAGAGAAGGAAGATAGGGGTGACAGGAAAATATGGGCGTGGAAAGCCGTAGCTGTATGTCTTTGTTTCAAGCTGTCACCCTTTTTTCTTTTTAGTTATCCTCAGAGAGTAGTACTCTGGCAATAATAATAATAATAATAATAATAATAATAAACAATGATCATTTATTGAGAGCTTGCTGAATTAGAGGCATAGTTTTAAGTGATTTTTAACAAGCAGTCGGTCCTCTTAATAACCCGGAGAGGAAAGTATTATTATTCTAATTCTTATAGATGAGAAAACTGAGGCTTGGGGAGGTTAAGAAATGTTGCCAAGATCAGGCACAGAGTTAAGTGACAGAACCACCTGAAACCGCCATTAGTGGCCCAAACTGCCAGCCAAAGGTAGAACCCAGCTCTGGTGCGCTTTTGATGGTTTTCACAATGTTTTGACAATTGAAATCTTGGCCAACACCTAAAAACAGAGAATTTCAGGGAAATATTTCCAGCTTCTCTTAAAAAGTAGATAGTTTGAAGTCACTGGGTCGGCATTCTCACAGGCAACGTCAAGTGGAGTCGAGGGGTAGCCACCATCCTCAGAGAGAACAGGTGCTCTCCAGGGTTTTGGTTTTGGTTTGCCCCTCATCCCCTTTCACCCTCACTGGGCTAATTGTACACAGAGCAAAATGTACATACAGGAAGGTGCACAGTTCACGAAAAATAAAGTTCACTGAAATTCTCACAAATGAAACATGAATGCATTCATAACCTAAATCAAGAAATAGAACATTACCAGCACCTACCTCTCCAGAAGGCTCCTGTGTTCCCTCATAGTTACTACGACTTCATCCCAAATCACCAGAGGTTCACTTTGTCTATTTTTTTACCTTAAATAAACGGACAGATTTATTTGTATGTATGTTGCATGTCTGGTGGGTTTTACTCAACATTATATTTATGAGATTCTTCTATGTTCTTGAGAGTAGCAGTAGTGTTAATTTTTATATTTTATTTTATGATTATACCTCAATTTATTTATCCTTTGCACTGTTCATAGCCCTTTGGGTTGTTTCCAATTTTTTTGGCTGTTACAAACAGTGCTTTCATTGGTATCTTCTATCTATCTTTTAGTGAGTATGTATATAGACATCTCTCTCAGACATACGTAGGAGAGGAATTACCGGGTCACAGGACAGACATATGTTAAGCTTTTTCTTTTTCTTTTTTTTTTTTTTTTCTTTTTGCGGTACGCGGGCCTCTCGCTGTTGTGGCCTCTCCCGTTGTGGAGCACAGGCTCCGGACGCGCAGGCTAAGCGGCCATGGCTCACGGGCCCAGCCGCTCCGCGGCACGTGGGATCTTCCCGGACCGGGGCACGAACCCGCGTCCCCTGCATCGGCAGGCGGACTCTCAACCACTGCGCCACCAGGGAAGCCCAATATGTTAAGCTTTTGTAGCCACAGCCCAATAGTTTTCCAAAGATATTGTAACAATTTATATTCCTATCAACTTACTGGCTGAGAGTTACAGTAGAGTCATATTTTTATTTTTCTCTTTTTAGAGTCATATTTTGATTACCATTCTTTTAAAATTTCACTATTATAATGAGTATGTACTGGCATTTCTTTGTGTTTTTTTAAAGCAGTTTCATTGGGCTATAAATAATGTCCCATAAAATTCACTCAGTTAACATGTACAATTCAATGGTTTTGGTATGTTTACAGAGCTGTTCAACCATCACCATAATGTAATTTTAGAATATTTAAAAAGAAAATTTATAAAGATTCTCCCCAAAGAAACTCACACCCATTAGCAGTCAATCTCCATCCCCCTTCCCACCCCTAGGCAACCACTAATATTTCTGTCTCTATACATTTGCCTATTCTGAACCTTTCATATAAACGGAACCATACAACGTGTGGTCTTTCGTGAATAGCTTATTTCACTTAGTACAATGTTTTTGAGGTTCATCCAAATTGTCACGTGTATCAGTACATTACTCCTTTTTACTGCCAAACAATATTCCATTATATGGACATACCACAATTTGTTTCTCCACTCATCAGTAGATGGACATTTGACTTGTTTCTAAACTTCAAGGCTGTACTGTGAACATTTTGTATATATCTGTTGGTGAACGTGTGTACACATTTCTTTTAGATATACGTAGGAGAGGAATTGCTGGGTCACAGAATACTCATGTGGTAAGTTTCTAGTGGCTGTATACAAACAGTTTAAGAAAGATATGGTATAAACATATATTTCTACCAATTTACCAGATGAGTTACAGTTGTGTGATATTTTGATATTGTCATTCTTTTATTTTTTTAATAAAATTATTTTTTTAAGAGAGCAGTTTTAGCAAAATTGCAAGAAAGGTACAGAGATTTCCCGTATGCTCCCTGACCTCACACATGCACAGCCCCTCACATTATCAACTTCCCCCACCAAAGTGGTACATTTGTTATAATTGATGAACCTACATTGACATATCATATTCAACCAAAGTCCACAGTTTACATTAGGCCTCACTCTTTGTTTTGTACATTGTATGGGTTTGAACAAATTTATAATGACATGTATTCATTATTATAATGTCACACAGAGTATTTTCACTGCCCTAAAAATTCTCTGTGCTCTGCCTTTTCATCCCTCCCTCTCAGCCCTATGCTTGGCAATCACTGATTTTTTTACTGTCTCCATAATTTTGCATTTTCCAGAATGTCAAATAGTTGGAATCATATAGTACCTATCCTTTTGGCTTCTTTCATTGAGTAATATGTGTTTAAGGTTCTTCACTGTGTTTTCACAGCTTGATAGCGCATTTCTTTTTTTTAGCACTGAATAATTTTCCCTTGTCTTGATGTACCACAGTTTATCTCTCCAATCACCTACTGAAGGGCAACTTCCAAGTTTTGGCAATTATGAATAAAGCTGTTATAAATATAAATATCCGTGTGTAAGGTTTTGTCTAGACATTAAGTTTTCAGTTCCTCTGAATAAATACTAAGGAGCACAGTTGTCGTATTATATGGTGAGAGTATGTTTTGTAAGAAACTGCAAAACTGCCTTTCAAAGTGACTGTACCGCTTTGTATTCCAACCACCAATAAATGAGAATCCTTCTGGCTCAACAACCTCACCAGCATTTGGTGTTGTCAGAGTTTTGAATTTTGGGCATTCTAATACGTGTGTCGTGGTACCTCGTTGTTTTAATTTTTATTTCCCTGATGACATATGTGGTACATTTTTTATATGCTTATTTCATATGCTTCATATGCTTATTTGCCACCTGGTGAGGTGTTTGTGAAGGTCTTTGACCCATTTTTATAATTAGTTTGTTTGTTGTCTTACTGTTGAGTTTAAAAGAGTTCTTTTTAACAGTTCTTTATCAGAAGTGTCTTTTGCAAATATTTTCTCCCAGTCTGTGGCTTGTCTTCTCATTCTCTTGACATTGTCTTTCACAGGGCAGAAGTTTTAAATTTTAATGAAGTCCATTTATCAATTATTTTTTTCATGAATTGTGTCCTTGATATTGTATTTACAAAGTCATCAACATACAGAAGGTCATCTAGGTTTTCTCCTATGTTATCTTCTAGGAGTTTTATAGTTTTACATTTAGGTCTGTGATCTGTTTTAAGTTAATTTTTATGAACGGTGTAGGTTTGTGTCTAGATTCTTTTTTTTTTTGCATGTGGATGTCTAGTTGTTCCAACACCATTTGTTGAAAACATTATCTTTGTTCCACTGTGCTGCCTTTATTCCTTTGTCAAAGATCAATTGATTATATTTATCTTGGTCTATTTCTGAGCTCTCTATTCTGTTACATTAATCTATTAATCTATTTTTTCACCAATACTGCACTGACTTGATTATTATAGCTTTATAGTAAGTCTTGAAGTTGGCTAATATCAGTTCTTCATCTTTGTTTTTCTCCTTCAATATTGAGTTGGCTATTCTGAGTCTTCTGACTCTGCATATAAACTTTAGAATATGTTGATATCCACCAAATAACTTCCTGGGATTTTTTTGGTATTGAATTGAATCATAGCTCAAGTTGGGAAGAATTGACATTTGGACAATATTTTCTTCATACATATGAACACAGAATATTGCTCCGCTTACTTTGATCTTTGATTTTATTCATCAGTTTTGTAATTTTCCTCACATAGATCATGTATACATTTTGTTAAATTTATACCTAAGTATTTCATTTTGTGGGGTGCTAAATGGAATTGCGTTTTTAATTTCAAATTCCAGTTGGTCATCAGTGGTTTATAGGAAAGTGATTGACTTTTGAATATTAAGCTTGTATACTACAACCTTGCTGTAATTGCTTATTAGTTCCAGGATGTTTTGTGTTGCTGTTTGCATTTTCAACATAGATAACCATGTCATTTATGAATAAATACAGCTCTATATCTTCCTTCCAGTCTGTCTACTTTTTATTTCTTTTTTCTTTTCTTATTGCATTAACTAGGACTTCCAGTACTATGTTGAAAAGGAGTGAGTGGGGACATCCTTGTCTTGCTCTTGATTTTAATGGGAAATCTTCTAGCTTCTGATCATTAAGTATGTTAGATGAAAGTTTTTTGTAGATATTCTTGATCAAGTTGAAGAATTTCTCCTCTAATTCTAGTCTACTGAGAGCTTTATCATAAATGGGTGTTGTGTTTTGTCAAATACTTTTTATGAATCTAATGATATGATCATGTGATTTTCTTTTTTTTTGGTCTGTTGATGTTATTATGCATTACATTAATTTGTTTTCAAATGTTGAACCACCCTGGTATAACTGGGATAAATCCTACTTGGTGTGATGTATAATTCTTTCTATACATTTTTGGATTTGATTAGTTAATATTTTGTTGAGGATTTTGCATCTATGTTCATGAGAGATATTAGTTTATAATTTTCTTTTCTTGAAATTTCTTTATTTGATTTTGCTGTTAGTGTAATGCTGGACTCAGAATAAGTTAGGAAGTATACCCTCTGCTTCTATCCCCTGGAAGAGGTTGTAGAGAATTGGTATAATTTCTCTCTTAAATATTTGATTGAATTCACCAGTGAACCCAAGCGGATCTTGTGTTTTCTCTTTTGGAAGTTTATTTATTATTGATTCTATTTCTTTAGATAGAGTTCTATTCAGATGAACTGTTTCTTCTTGTGTTAGTTTTGGCAAATTGTGTCATTTGAGGAATTGGTCTATTTCATCTAGGTTATCAAATGTGCAGGCACAGAGTTATTTATAATATTTTGTGATTCTTTTCAAATTGTAGAAATTATAGTATGTACTGCTGCCTTATTGCATTTTTAATTTGCATTTTTAATTGAAGTATAATTGACTTATAATATTACATTAGTTTCAGGTGTACAACACAGTGATTTGATATTTTAATACATTATGAAATGATCACTACTGTAAGTCTAGTTACCATCTGTCACCCTACAAAGTTATTACAGTAATATTGACTATATTCCCTATGCTGTATATATTCCCCCATGACATTTATTTTATAACTGGAAGTTTGTACCTCTTAATCCCCTTCATCTGTTTCACTATCCCCCACTCTCTTCTCCTCTGACAATCACTAGTTTGTTCTATGAGTCTCTTTCTGTTTTGTTTCCTTTATTCATTTTGTTTTTTAGATTTCACATATAAGTGTTGTCTTTTTGATGATAGCAATTCTGACAGGTATGAGGTGATATCTCATTGTGGTTTTGATTTGCATTTCTCTGATGATTTGCATTTCTCTGATGATTTAGTGATTAATCATCTGAAAGATGATTAGTGATGTTGAACATCTTTTCATGTACCTGTTGGCCATTTGTATATCTTCTTGGGAAAAAATGTCTATTCAGCTCCTTTGCCCATTTTTTAAGCAGATTGTTTTTTGCTGTTGAGTTGTGTGAGTTCTTCATATACCTTGGATATAAACTCCTTATCTGATAGATGATTTGCAAATATTTTTTCCCATTATCTTTTCATTTTGTTGATGGTTTTCTTTGCTGTGCAGAAACTTTTTTGCTGTAGTTCACCTGTTTATTTTTGCTTTTGTTGCCTTTGCTTTCGGAGGCAGATCCAAAACTCATCATCATACTGATGAAAAGAAGCTTACTACCTATGTTTTCTTCTAGAAGTTTTATGGCTTCTGGTCTTACATTCAAGTCATTAGTCCATTTGAGTTAATTTTTGTGTACGATGTAAGATAGTAGTCTAGTTTCATTCTTTTGCATACGGTTGTCCAGGGGTCTCAACATTATTTATTGAAGAGATTATCCTTTCTTCATTGTATATTCTTGCCTTTTTTTTCATAAATTAATTGTTGAGCTTGGTTTGCAATTTTGGGGAGGATTTTGCATCTATGTTCATCCATGATATTGACCTCTAATTTTCTTTCTTTGTTTGTCTGGTTTTGGTATCAGGATAATACTGGCTTCATAAGATGAATTTGAAAGCATTACTTCTTCAATTATTTGGAAGAGTTTGAGAAGGATAGGTATTAAATCTTCTTTGAGTGGTTGGTAGAATTCATCAGTGAATCTGTATGGTCTTGGGCTTTTGTTTAAGGGGATATTTTTTGTTACTGATTCACTCTCCTAACTAGTGTTCAGTCTATTCAGATTGTGTATTTTTCTTCATGGTTCAGTCTTGGAAGATTGTACATTTCTAGGAATTTATTCATTTCTTCTAGGTTTTCCAATTTGTCATTTTCATAGTAGCCTCTTACGATCTTTAGTATTTCTGTAGTATCAGCTATAACTTCTCTTTAATTTCTGATTTTATTTTCTGAGCTCTCTTTTTTCTTACATATATATATATAATCTGTTTATTTTAAGTTGATAGCAAGTTAAATTTGAAAACATTCTAAAACTCTACATTTTTCCTCACCCCCAACATTTTGTCTTCGGTGTGACATTTTGTACCGTTTTTGTGTCTGTATTTCTTTAGTAATTGTTATAGTTATTTTTACTACTTTTGTCTCTTAACCTTCATATTAGCTTTATAATTGATTAGTCCACTATCTTTACTATATATTTACCTTTACCAGTGAGATTTTTACTTTCTTATGTTTTCTTGCTACTAATTAGTGCCCCTGTTTTCAGCTTAATGAAGTCCTTTTAACACTTTTTGTAAGGCTGGTTTAGTGGTGGTAAACTCCTTTAATTTTTACTTGTCTGGAAAACTTTTAATCTCGCCTTCAATTCTGAATCATAGCCTTGGAAGTTTCTTGCTTTCAGCACTTTGAATATATCATGTCACTTTCTTCCGTCCTGCAAAGCTTCTGCAGAAAAATCTGTTGATGATCTTATGGGGGTTCCCTTGTACATAACAAGTTATTTTTCTCTTGCTGCTTTTAAAATTCTCTATTTTTAACTTCTGATATTTTGATTATAATGTGTCTTGCTGTGGATCTCTTTGGGTTCATCTTATTTGAACTCCCTGGGCCTCCTGGATATGGATGTCTTTTCCTTGCAGGAAGCCTAGGGAAATTTTCAGTTCTTATCTCTTCAAATAAGTTTTCTGCCTCATTTTCTCTCTCTTCTCCTTCTAGGACCCCTATAATGTGAAAGTTGTTCCACTTGATGTTGTCCCATAGGTCTCTTATCTTCACCGTTTAAAATTCTTTTTACTTTTTGCTGCTTTATGTTAGTTCCATTGCCCTGCCTTCTAGGTCACTGATTCTTTATCTGTTTTATCTAGTCTGTTGTTGAATTTGTCTAGTATTTTTCAATTCAGTTATTCTGTTCTTTAGCCCTGTGACTTCCGTTTGGTATTTTCTTCTTTTCTACCCTTTGTTGAAGTTCTCTCTGTGTTCATTCACTCTTTCCCTGAGATCAGTTAGCATCTTTATGACCATTACTTTGAACTCTCTATCAAGTAGATAACTCATCTCCATTTCATTAAGGTTTTTTCCCCCCTTCTTAGGTTTAATATTGTTCATTTGTTTTTCATTGCATATATTCATTGTTTATGAAACATGTAATGGCTCAAGATGCTCTTTCAAAAAATTTACTTTGGCTTCTGGACAATGGTTAATGGAAGTGCCAATCACCTTAACCTATTGTGTGATTAAGTTGAAGACAGGTTTCCATCTTTGTGATAACGTTATGGACTAAATGTGCCTCCCACCCCCTTCAATTCATATGCTGAAGCCCTATTCCCCCTCCCAAATGTGACTGTATTTAGAGAAAGAACCTTTAAGGAGGTAATTAAGTTTAAATGAGGTCTTAAAGATGGGGCCCTAAACCAATAGGACTGGTGTTCTTATAAGAAGAGGAAGAGATCAGGAAGTACATGCACAGAGGAAAGGCCACGTAAGGATACAGCAAGAAAGCAGTCATCTGCAAGCCAGGAAAGGATGCCTTACCAGAAACCAACCATGCTGGCACTTTGATCTTGAACTTCCTGCCTCCAGTACTGTGAGAAGTTAAATTTCTGTTCTTGAAGCCACCCAATCTGTGGAATTCTCTTATGGCTACCTGAGCAAACTAATACAGATAATGTATTTTTTGCCTACTCTTGCACTAGGATAGCACTTCCAAGTTCCATCTGAAAATATGTTTACCAAGACTCCTCATCCTTGGAAGACCTTGGATGTTGTTTTCTCACATAATATGGAGACTATCAAAAGCTCTGCTTAGTGTCTCAGCTTTTAGACTGCTTTCCACAAATCACAAATGGCTCAAGAAAAAAAGGTCTTGAATGTTGGGTTCATTTCTTTTCACTCTTAATTCTCTTGGATCTTGATCATTCTCAAGCCCTGGCTTCCTACATAGCCCTGAACTCCAATTTATATCTTTCTAGCCCCAGGAGACTGTACAAGGTCAACTTCACCTCTCAGCCTCTTAGGTGCCATTTTATGCTTGGATTCTTGGTTTCTTGGTCCTGCGGTGTTTAAAAAATCAGAACTGCTCAAATAGGAGAAAGACAACTATTATATGACATCACTTATATGTGGGATCTAAGAAAATACAACAAACCAGTGAATATAACAAGAAAAGAGACAGATTCACAGATCTAGAAAACAAAGTAATGGTTACCAACGGGGAGAGGGAAGAGGGGAGGGGCAATATAGGGGCAGAGGATTAAGAGGTACAAACTACTATATATGAAATAAATACGCTACAAGGATATATTGTACAGCACAGGGAATACAGTCAATATTTTATAATAACTATAAATGGAGTATAATCTTTAAAAGTTGTGAATTGCTAGGCTGTACACCTGTAACATGTAATATTGTATATCAACCATACTTCAATAAAAAAAATAACTCCCTTCTTTAAGTTCAATTCAAATCAAACTATTTTAATCTTCTTTTGCTATTTGTCCAGTTAAGATTTTTAAAAATTTCCTTTGCATACGTCTTGATCATTTTTGTTTCTATGCTTTTGCTTATGTAATTTTCTTTGCCTGATAACCCTCTTGTTCATATTCTCAATTCAGTCAATTCAAGATCCTTATTACTATTAGGTCTTAACATTTGCCCCCTCCAAGAAAGTTTTCTTAACTATTCCCATCTCACTTTAATCCTATTTGCTTACCTTTTAGGCATGCAACAAACTTTAAAAAAAATTCTTATACTAAATAACTGTTTTGCTTTTAATTACTCTTCAGATTCTTCATGTCAACTGGACTTAACTTTTTAAGGGAAGTAATTTCATCTTCCATTTACTAAAGTATTACTCTGGTCACATTACTTTTAATACAGTAATGCTCAAAGATGAAAGATTCTGTATTGAATCCTTGTTGAGCAAGGAATGAGTAAACTATCCAGGTTCCAAAAATCACAAAATGATCTTGTTGTACATATTCCTTTCTCCTAGTCAGTGATGTTATTAATTTACAATATTAAGTATGAATGAAGGACTACTTTTTAAAAACTATTTTTTATGTTTCATTCAATTGGATTATTTTCACATGAAAAGAGGTATGAAAACTAATTTCTATTAGGTTGTTTGGAATTAAGTATGAATGCCTTGAAAATACACTAAATAGTACAGACTAATTTCCAGCTGGAAAACACGTTGACTATGGAGCACTTCAAGCCTACTAAATAATCATTATTAGATATCCTCACAGGAGCTTGGGCTTTACTTGCAATTCGTATGGTCTTACAATTCCCCCTACAAGGCAGCAAAGTAACTGTTCAGCTTAGCGGTAAACACACAGTGTATGCTTCCTCTCTATTTGAATCAGTGATTTATCCCTACCAGTATGTGCAATTTTGTCATTTCCTAAAATCAGGATTCTTTAATGTACTGACATCGCTTTGTGGCAAGGATTGTTTAATGCCACAGTGTGCAAATGAACTGCATCCCACATCACGAATAAGAAGCTGAGAACTATACATTGAACTCAATGTACCGATAAGTGGCTGTATCTGTGTGCACCGGCCGCAAGGTCATTTCCTCATTAAGGAGTTGAAGTATTTAAGAGTGGAAGAGTGCTTAGCACTATCCTACTGTGCTCTGTGAGGGAGCCTGCTGGGGACACTGAACCCCAAAAGGAGCAAGCAAAGTACAAACCACAGATCAAGTTGGGAATTCACTCCATTCTCACAGGAAAAAGTTTGAGATTATAAAATGGGAGAACAAGTGTTTCGGCATTGTGGGCTCTTTCGCATCAAAAATCAGTCACGTTCTCAGTCCAAATTAATGTCATTGCTCTCATTTAGAGTCTTTCATTCAGAGCGTTAAGTGAGGGAAGAGTTCATTTACTACAGAAGAACTAGAAAGCTCATTGTTGAAGATGTAACACAAAGATGTGATGAGTTGTAGTTTTAGATGAACTTAAAGCCAGGAGCTAACAGAGTTTAACTCATGGAATACAGACCAACCTAAACAACATTCTCCTGTGCTGTGCATTCATTAACTCACTCACTCATTTTGCAATACAATTTTATTCTGATTCTTTATGTAGTGGTTTATTACAAACTGGAACTTGGACCGACTGACTTCTATTGATCCAGCAGTGCTACTGCTTTTCAGGCATCACTATGATCTTACACAAGTTCTACAAAAAATTTAGTGATTTATTTTTTACTGTGCTTTCACTTTGTTCCTAAAAGGTTTTGAGCTGCTTTACACCGGAAAAGAAAATAAAATGGAAGAGAAAATCGGGGCAAAATTAAAAGAAGAGTTGGAGGAAAAAAAAAAATGAGACTGAAGACAAGATTAGCACATAAAATGGACACCATAGAGCTGTGAGAGGCCGGCCATGAATGTGAGGGACCAGAGTAAAAAGGGGATACAATTGGTAACAAAATTCACAATTTCCCTAAGAATTCAATATTGACTTCACAGCCACAAAAATGTATTACCACAAATAAGGATAATTACTAAAAAATTTACGGATAAAAAAGATTACTTCCCAGAAGAAACACTTTACCCAAGTAGCGATCATAAATTGATCTCAGGATCAGCCAACTTAGTGTATATCTAAACTTATATCCAAAATCATCTATATCATAACTACAAAATAATGGGACTAGTTAGAAAATAACACTCCATAATGTGTGCATTCAAATGAGTGATGGTGTCTTTATAGGCACTTTCTTAGGAAGCTATCTATTATTTTATAGCTTCTATTTCTTGAAACATTTTTGGATGTTTCTTAACAACATTTATCCAACAGGTATTTTATTCGGTGCTTGGTGTTCTGCCTGATGTTGGATAGAGGGCATTTATCAAGAGAGACAGTATTTGCCCTCAAAGAAATTAGAGACCAGCAGGAAAGAAAGGCATTACCTGATTAACTACACGAAAGTTGATGAGTATTTTGATTTCAGAAGTACTGGAGGGTCCAGTTCTGAATACTCTCGAGGTATATGCCTTTAAACATCCACAGTGCTCTTGATGTTTTAATGGTCAATATTCATACAGAATTAGCTCATATTGGGAATGTAGGAAAGAAATTGTATATAAGTTGATGTAGTTAAGTAGTTTTCAAGAAGCAACAGACTGCTTTCCCCATTATATTCTCTACTAAGAGTCCATATTTCATTCTTCTTTCTCCTCAATGCAAAGGCATTTTTGGCTCATCTGGATACCCTCTATAGTTATCAGGAACTTATGTGTGTGCCGGGGTGGGGGGAGGAGCAGGGAGTGTGGTGGTGAAAAACAAATACATTACACGATTGGCTACAGAGCACCTGAGTCATGCACAAGTTTGGGTAACAGTGAGAAAGATAAAACTGGCATTCTGAATCATGAAATACTTTGCAGTTCTCAAGAATATATCAAGAGCAGGAATTATTTTTCTTGGGTGTAGTGATATAACATGAGAGAGAGAGAAAGGGAGGAGAGAGAGGAAGGTAGGTCACTACATGTGAACCTTGCAGACTGGGGCAGGCCAATTTACAATTTTCTGCCACTCACAGTTTTGTTTCTGAATTTCCAGGACAGGTAACTTTGGAGCACTGAGACTATGCAATAGCTCATAATCTAATGCTGAAAGTTATTTTAAACGAATGAATTCCCAAAATATTGTGAGTCCTAGCAGCAGCATTAGAATAAGATTCCAGTCTCCTAAGATTATTATTAGAAAAGAACAGGAATTATTGATTCCCTTACTATAAAGCAATACATCCTATAAAAGAAGAAAAAAATAATCGGGGAAGAGCGAAACTAGGTTTAGTAGAGTTAGAACCCATTATAACAAGAGGCCAAGCTACATACTCCCCACTCAGCAAAAACATCATCTTGGGTTTTGTTTTTGTTTTTCATCAGTTGTTTCCAGAGTAAATGAAGTTTGAGAGTTGAATTGTCCATTTTGTCATCTGGTATAGACGCAACGCATAACATTTCAAAGGACCCTGATCTGCTCTAAATCTAGCTACTTCCACTCACCTCCTTACACTTTACAAGATAAAGTAATTCACAACCTTCTTCTGTTATTTTGTATAACATCCAATAATATTTTCCCATTCTACTTCTATTCTCCTATCCCCAAATGGCAGCAAATTCCTCCTTGCAATACATGTTGTCTTATTTTTTAAAAAAAGTCTTTATTACTTATTTGAATTTTCTACAAACCTATGCTTACTATAATTCCCAACATATTCACCAAATTGAATGAATGTTATTGAATGAATGCTCTAAATGAATGTTAATTGTTTTTTAAAAAATAGCATTAAAGATGTTTTTAAAAATGAATCTTTTCATATAAAGCTTCACAAATCATAACCTCTCACATAATACCTCATTATACCAAAGCACTTAAAAAAATCTAGCTTAGACTATCATAATGAGAAGGGCAAGGTTACAGACTGAATCACCGACTTGTCATGTAGCTTTGAAGTGGGCAATGAATGTCCAGACTCTTTCTAATTCCAGTAATTGTCTTACAAGTTCATACTAAGGTCAGAATTAACAAATACTCACCCAGCATCTTCAAAACACCTAATAGATTGTGAATTGTTATTAAAGATTCAAAGGGCTAGGAGGCATACTCTAAAATTTCATAATCTAATCAGACACTTATTTTTCAATCATAAACCACTTACTAAGTGAATACAGTGAGCTGGATAGACCCTGCAAGCAGATGACCTCTTTGCAGCAGAGACCTGCAAATGTCTTCTCCGTCTGAGGGTGTCTATGTTTCTGCTGCCACGCTCACCGGGGTCTGTGTCTCTGTGTCTCAAGTTCAACATCCTGAGGGGGTTCGAACTGGGCTGACGAGTCACTGTTTCCCTCAGAGCAGAGCTTTCATACCATACCACTTTACCCCATTCATTCTTCAAACCATTCATCACTCATTCTTCATGCTAGCTGCCCTTCACTTGGGCTCCCAACACTGGTGTGACTAGGATGACGGGGTCAGAACATGGCCACTTCAGTGGAACCATCTATGGCACTTTTGGTCACCAGCGGCCGTGGCTGTGACAGACATTCTCAGAGGTAAAAGACCCACTCTTCATACACACACACACCATATTTATATATATATATATATTTTTTCATACTGTAATTAATTCATGAGTAGTCAGCTGTAAAGTATTAGTTTATTGAATCCTAATAAGTACGGTTTAAGTATATTTTCTGTAGGATCCTCATTTGTATTTTCCTTTTAGAACTGTAGAGTTTTTAATGAACCAGGGATGGTTCCAGTTTCTTCTTTGGACAGAAGGCGGGAGGGGGAGGAGAGAGAGAGAGAGAGAGAAGGGAGGAGGGAGAGAGAAGGAGAGAGAGAGAGAGAGAGAGAGAGAGAGAGAGAGAGAGAGAATAGGAAATACTTCAAATGTTGAGAGACTTGTGGCAAGGTTGTTCAGCAGCCATCAAAGTAGAATCCAGGATTCCAGGCAGTGGGGTCTTCTATTCAACACACTTCACACCATAACCTCATTTTTACATTTTGTCTCATTTTCTAAAATCAAAACAGTAAAATGAAAGGAGAAAAAGAACCCAATAACATGAGTTCTCAAATTCTCTAAATATTCTTCACTTAGAGTTAAGCTCAGTTAAGAGTCTAGGATGCTACACCCCTGATTTGACTCATTTCTATCCCTGCTGGAATTACCCTTTTCTCTGAACTCTGTCTACACTGCTGCAGATCCTGGTCAACAACATTGCTGGTGTGTGCTACCAGACACACAGAGTGTTCAGCCAGCCTGCCTCAGTCATAAGGGAACACAGCAGAATGTCTTCCTAGAGGCAAGTGGGTTGTTATGTCATCTTTAGTCAAAGGATAAAGATACTAAAGATAGGGCTTCCTTGGTGGCGCAGTGGTTGAGAGTCCGCCTGCCGATGCAGGGGACACGGGTTCGTGCCCTGGTCCGGGAGGATCCCACATGCCATGGAGCGCCATAAATTCACATAGTGCCAAACTGAATAACAAGGTGTAGTAATTTTTCTTGTTGAATTAAAAATGTAACCCTAACAGGCACATATGTAGCTTCTATGCCTGATTATTATTCTCCCCTCATGTATCTTCCTTTTCCTTACACAGCGGCTGAGACCATATTTCCTCTGGAAAAAGACAATGGAATTTTATCCCTTTCCCAATTCAGGTACTAACCAAACTTAATTTTCATTTTTATTTTTTTTCTTGGCTACTTGAGTCATGCCTATGCCAAATTCCTATGAAAAGGGGAAGCAAGCACATTATTTTTCATGCATAACAAATAATTCCATTAAAGCTAATCATATATGGCCTCAAAACTGAACCACTTTTTAGCAGAATGAGAGCCTGGGCCAAAGCCCATCTCAAAGAAGAATGTGAAAAAAGTGAGAAGCACATAATGCAAGAAAACTCACACTGACGTTGGACTAACCAATGATTTCATCTTATGGTGCTAATTTTTCTCCATTCTAATCTTTAAAGAGACTCTTCTGTCTGGAAAGATGAATGGAGCTGAAAAGATGGCAGCGCAAGCTGACAGGATATAGCATATTCTGATTTAAACAAAGGTGCCTTTGGGAAACTATCAAAGGTTACAAAAGTGAGTGGTTATACAGAAAAATTAAAGAAATTAAAAGGAATCATATTATCCTAGTCAGGGAGTAGATTTTAAAATATGTGTGTGTTTAAAATCTAATTCACTCTGTACAATTCCAGTGGCTGAAGTCTTAGTGCATTAATCAAAATGGGTAGGTGTGGGCTCTGCTTATCCTAAACTCAGACATGCTAAAGGAAAGAAAGATTAATCTGATAAAGGTATCACTATTTCTAATTGGACTGACGGGCAAGTGTAGTGTGGGTGTACGAGGCAATGTCAGGTGAATTATAGCGAAGTGATGAACTACCTTGAAGATGAAGCAATCAAATAGATAGCTCTAAAAATTACCACGGCATCTTTATTAAACACTTTGGTGCAAGTGTTCCTGTCTCGGCCTTCTTTACAAAGAGCAGAAGCACTGTGTTGTATTTGGTGAAATTAAATCTTAATAGGAGAGCATCAGCTAAGGCTGCTACCCTTCACTTACCAAAATTAAATGCTAGATATTAATTTCCTTTCTAAGAGGAGGAGATGACATTCTGATAACACTTTCAATTCACAAAATAGTTAAACATCCAAGAGAAGAGTTAGCAAACAGTTTTTAAAAATGTCTCTCACATATTTGTATCTGTGCATTGTACACTCTTTTTAATTAAAAGTAACGTAAAACATTTGTTACTCATCCTTGTCTTTCTTATAAATAATTTAGCAAGTCATTATTTTGTCTGCAGAAAAAAAGATAATTGTCTCTGAATTATTATGATTGAATTGAATAAAGTCAAGATGTTTTTAGAAAAAACGATAATTGTCTCTGAATTATTATGATTGAATTGAATAAAGTCAAGATGTTTTTGTAATTGGTAGAGAAGAGCAAGTAGTTCCTATTGTTTAACAATCTGCTTTTGTCTGATTAGATAAAAATTTCAAAAAGTGAGACCATAAAGAAATATCTCCCCAAAATGTACCCCTAATCTCACTATCAAGAGATAACTACCAGTAACATTTTTGCCTTATATGAATGTATACATACATATGTAATACATAAATAAGCACATACAAGTGTGTTTTTTATACATACATACACATTATATATATGTGTGTGTACACACACACACATACACACACGCACATATATACATGTTTTTTAATGGAATCAGACTACATAGTTTCCTTTGAATCCAGCTTTCTTTTCTTAGAAATATATTGGAGGCATTTTTTCAAATTAATAATAAAGATCTATGTTAACATTTTTAATGTTTTCATAGTATTGCATTTCATGCGTCTTAGCATTTATTTAACTTAACATATACTAATGAGTATTCAAGTTGTTTTCAACCTTTGGCCATTATGAACAGGATGTATCTTTGAATTAAAATCTGAAATCATACACAAATATGAAAAATTTTATTTAGACTACTTCATGCTGTGAGTCACAAATACTAGATAAATGCTCCAATGGGTGATGGTAATTATTTTATAAACCTTTGAAACTGTAATTCCACTCAGCATTATATGTATGTTTCTCCACTAACTCAGAGTATTTCACATTTCCCCTCACATATTCCTTTGAAGGAGTTAAAAGGTGGTCATTTCTATCTACATTTAACATACTGACTTCCAGTTGGAGCATCCAAAGTTACAAATGTGGGAGAGGCAATACTAACTAAATCTAAGGAACATAGTTGCTTGCATCTACTTTGTGTTCTCTCCAATGGACCAGAGCTTTCCCCTGGTTCTTGGTGTGGGAGGAGCCCTGGGGAATTAACTAGCCTGATTTCTCATTCCTGCCTCTTTTCCTTCAATTGCAGTGATCTTTTCTGTCTTCATCCAGTATCTCCTTTAAATTTCGCTGATGTCAGAATACCTCCTATTAGTCTCCCTTTGATTGTAATCACTTCTCTACTCTAAAACACCTTAGCAATTAAATACAGCATTCATTGAGAGTTTATTTTGTGATCTTGAATTTTATGTGGGTATCTCTGTTCTTCTCTAGTCTGTAAGCTTTGGTCATCAGAGACCCAAGATGCTATTTATTTGGAATCCACTAAAGGCACCTTGCACTTTAAGTAACACACATATTGAATACAGTATTTTAAACTATACTTTATCTATACAGTAATGAGAAATATTTGAGCTTTTGGACACCATCAATACTTTCTCATTATATTACGTAAAACTATTTATTTACTGTATTAATTAATTTAAAGAGAAAGGGTACTTCAGGCAGTTTTCAGTTCGACTTTGAGTTCATTTTGGAGAAGAGATTTGAAACACAAAATCCATGATTTTTGAATGTTGAAAACCATTAGAGTAGAATGAAAGAAATATATGGAGTTGTATTACCTATAAATATTATTATAGCATTTTTTTTAAATGCTTGATAGCTAAATCAATCTCATTTGATTTTTTGTTATTTACTGTAGCATTTTTGAAGTACCTTTTAGCAAAAATGCATACCTTTATACAATTTGTCCAGCTTTTGAATACAATTTTCCGTACTTTGAGAAGAGATCAAATGATGGCAATACAGTTTGGAAATCCTAGGAGGAAAAAGATCAACAATTACCAAAGAGGTCATGCTGATTTCTTATGTTATTTTTGTTATAATTTAAATTATATTAAATTGCTAGATGGATATCATTTAACTGCACTTCAAATTTCCCATCATGCCCTCAAATAAAACAAAATTAGCAGGTAAGCTTTATCAGTTGAAAGTCAGATATATGGACACTTTCTTAAACACATAGTTTTTATGAGCTGTGGATGGCCGCCTGGAGAAGCTCTGAGCAACACAATGACATAGCCACCTGTCTTCACAGAGCTCACAATCTACATGTTTCTCCTTGATCTTGATGATGGTGTATTTGGCTCCTTTTCTGACATGATTTTTCTTCTACATTTCCCCTCATTGAATCGTCTCTAGCAACAGCTCTGCTTACTGAACACTCTGCCTCTCAGTCTTTATACTTAGAGATGCCTCCACCTAGACGGCTTTGTCTCCAGTTATTCCCATGGTTCATTCCTTCCCTTCATCACATCCCTGTTCAAAGAGATCCTCCCTTACTACCTGCACATAAAATAGTACCCCTGAAACTTTCTATCATTTTAAATGGCTCTATTTTCTTCATAGCAATTACCATTCTTTGATACTATATATTTATTTTGTGTCCCACATGAGATGGTAAGCTTCGTACAGGTAGGTACCTTGTTTTGTGCAAAATAATATTTGTTGACTGAATGAAAAAGGAAAGGTGTTATACCCAAATAATTATAATAGAAGGCCACCTGTGATAAGTATCACAGAAGTGATTCAAACAAATGCTGAAGAAGTTCAGAGGAAGAGAGGACAAATCATTTTTTGTTGAGTAACCAAAGAAGCAGCATTTGATTGAGGATAGAAACGAATGCTTTTCATGCATGTGAAACAGGCAAAGTCGTTAGAGAGGTAAAGTACTAAATCGACAGTGGATACTGTAAATAAATGGTCAGACTATATAAAAGTATATGTTTCTCCTTTGTAAAGCAGGCTTATCCTCAATGGAAATGATTTTGGACAATTTTATTTTTCTTAAGAAAACCTTGGAAGGAAGGACCTCTGCCCAGGGTCAACCTCTTTAGAAGGTTCCTACCTTACAAACACACAGACAATAAATGTATTAAAGAACATGCAGGAACCTCTGTCACTAGGGATCTGGCTCTCCACTCCAGTACAACAGAGCCCCAACCCTAAATATCTGCTTTTATGAATAAACCCAGGGCTTAATAATAAGCCTATTCAGGCCCCAGGGAAAAGACCCACATCTGTTGCTTTGTGTTTATGAAACAAAAGTGACAAAGCCCAAGTGACATGAAGGACAAGAGGTTGTAACAGACACTGCTTTCGAGTACACAAAGAATTTGTGTGACAAAAATGCTTAGTTAAAAGACAAATTAATTCGAATAAAATCCTTCCTTTTGGATAGCATGAATACAATAGAACTTTATATAATGAAGTATTATTTTCTTGTGGTGCTGAAATCCATATTCTGGCTTTCTTTTTATTTGAAATTGTGATTCTAGGGGTACTCAGGAATCAACATAGTGTTTGCAAGAGTGGCGCATGACATAGCGGGAATATTTTGCAATAGTAAGTAATTCATATTACTCTTAAACTTGAATGTATGAAGTTAGGTATATGTGAGAAGCATGATAGTGATTCTTTAATGTTGGCACTTGATGAACCCTGAAGACTAGAACTATGGATGGTTTACGTTTTATAAATATATATGTATAACAATAACGTAGGTTTCAAAAAAGTAAATGAAAAGGTTTGTTTTATGCAAATGATCTTAAACTTTTGATATTTGTAACTACTTTTTAAAATTTTTACTATAATAAATCATTTTGGATATTTAAAAAAATTTATTTCTAATTTTTCCCTCTTTTAAAAAAATGAAGTACAGTTGATTTGCAATATTATATTAGTTTCAGGTGTACAGCCTAGTGATTCAGTATTTTTATAGACTATACTCCATTAAAAGTTATGATAAGATAATGGCTATAATTCCCTGTGCTATACAATATATCCTTGTTGTTTATCTATTTTATACATAGTGGTTAGTAACTCCTAGTCCCATACCCCTAATTTGCCCCTCCCTTCTTCCCTCTCCCCTTTGGTAACCAGTAGTTTGTTTTCTATATCTGTAAGTCTGTTTCTGTTTTGCATATACATTTGTTTGTATTATTTTTAGATTCTGCATATAAATGATAAAATGTAGCATTTGTCTTTCTCTGTCTGATACACGTTAGAAATTCAGCTCTACATGAAATGAGGAACATTAGAGAAGAAATAAATGAAGGTAAAGATGTTAATTGATCTTACAGATAACAGTCTTGTTCAAAATAATAATAACAACAATATAATCAGTGATTATAGCTTATGGATAAGGTAAATAAATGACAGCAATATTATAAGGGATGGAAGGGAGGAGTTGGGAATAATCTGTTATAAGGTAGTTGAACTACCCATGAAACAATATAGTGTTATTTGAAAGTGGGCTTGGATTAGTCAAAAAACACAAACAGATTAAAAGTAAAGGCATGGAGAAAGATATACTATCTAACATTAAGCAAAAGAAAGTTGGAGTAGCTATATTAATTTCAGATAAAACAGACTTCAGAGTAAGGAAAATAATCTGGAATAAAGATGGGCATTACATGATAAAGGGGTCAATTCTCAAAGAAGACATAACTGTCCTTAATGTGTATGTGCCTAACAACAGAGCACCAAAACACATGAAGTAAAAACTAATAGAACTGCAAGGAGAGGTAGACAAATTCACTCTTGTAATTGGAGGCTTCAATACCCCTTTGTAAGTAACTGATAGATCTGGCAGGCAGAATGTCAGTAAGGATACAATTGAACTGAACAGCACTATCACTCAACTGGATCTAACTGACATTTATAGACTACTTCATCCAACAATAACCACACACTCTTCTCAAGCTCACATGGAATATTCACCAAGATAGGCCACATTCTGAGCCATAAAGTATACCTTAACAACTTCAAAAGAGTAGACATCATACAAAGTATGTGTTTAGACCACAATGGAATTAAACTAAAAAGTAGTAACAAAAAGATAGTTTAAAATTCCTGAAATATTTGGAGATTAAACAATACCCTACTAAATAATACAGAGTCAAAGAAGAAGCATCAAGAAAAAAAAATTTTCAACTAAATGAAAACTAAAATACAACTTGGCAAAATTTGTGGGATGCAGCAAAAGCAGCGCCTACAGGGAAATTTATAGCATTGAATGCATATAGTAGAAAAGAAGAAAGATCTACAATCACTAATCTAAGCTTCCACTTTAGGTAACTAGAAAAAGAGCAGATTAAATCCAAAATATGCCAAAGAAAATAAAATCAGAGTAGAAATTGAAAACAGGAAATCAATAGAAAAAAATAATCAACAAAACCAAAAGCTGTTCCTTTGAAAAGATCAATAAAATTGATAAACACCTAACCAGACTAAGAAAAAAGAAAGAAGATACACATTACAAATATCAGAAATGAAAGATGTACCATCACTACTGATCCCATGGACATTAAAAGGATAACAAAAGAATTTTTTGAACAACTCTGTTCATAAATTTGATAACTTGGGTGAAATGGACTAATTTCTTGGAAGTCACAATCTATCAAAACTCAAACAAGGAGAAATAATCTAAATACACCTATAACTATTTTTAAAATTGAATAAATAATTAGTAACCTTCCAAAACAGGCCCAGATGATTTCACTGGTGAATTATACCAAAAAAGGAAGAAACGATACCAATTCTGTATAATTTATTCCAGAAAACAGATGTACAGGAAGCACTTCCTGACTCATTCTTTTCATCATCTATAAAATGAAGAAATCTTACAGGGTTGGTGTGAGGATTAAACAGGATAAAACATCTAAGCACTAGCTTTTTCCTCCATCTTTCCTTCAAGGGTAAAAATCTATTCATAGTCTATCCAACATGTGCTTTTGAAAGTTAAATTAAATTCCATTGACACATATGAGAGACTGATTATAGTGCAATAATGTAGTGAAACAGGACTGAAAGGATCTTGATTGTATCCTCCATCAGTAAAAATATTTTAAGCATCCTCAATATATTTTTGGTTATCTGCTTGAAATTCTATATGTGTAATACTGTGATAGTAAAATATAATGTTAAATGATATACAAATGAGGTAAAAATAAATAGAAATTATAATATTTTCTTCTCTCATTCCTTTGGATCTTCTTATGTACTTAGTTTTGGGCTCCTCTAATATAATGAATGAAGCAACAATTAATTCTGTGTCATACTTTAACCTGTGCATTCCACTAACATTTGAGCATCTACAGTGTGTCAGCACTACGCGAGATAGCTTCCCAACTATCTAGGTAACCAAAACTTAGCTGTGTCTTCCCAGGATCCCTCACAGGCTAGTGGAAGAGTCAGAAAATAGGCATTTACAGTTGTGTAGATACGCAAGGATTGACTCTTCAAGTACCTATACTCTACATCCCTTGACAGAAAATCTTTCACAAATCCTTTATCACTCTTATTTTATTTAAAAGCCCACTTTCTTACTTGGCCCTAGTCAACCAATAACTGTTACCTCTGGTATAGGAAGAGGTGAACACACCATTAAGACAGCTTTGGTTTTGGAAAAAATCTGATGCTGGTTCTCATTTGTTTATAATATTCCTTGGCCACCATGTTATGGGAAAAAACAGGCCACCATGTTATGGGAAGATATTTATGAGCTCAAGAAAACCACCTGCACGATACTTGTACATTGTCACTTTTGAAATGGGGGGGGTGGGGGACAGCTTTCCTGAAAAATAACCTCATCAAGATAAAACACTGGGGATGTAATTCTAAATGCTGCCATAGCCCTTGCGTGCCAGAGCAGACAGCTTTTGCTATTAGCTTTTGACCAGCCAAACACAAATAATCCACTGCCAAAATGAGCTCCTTGGGACAATTTAGGACTCTTTGGAAGTGAATGGCTCTTTGAGCTGGAATGCAGCCCAGGTCCATTTTCAAACCCAAGTCAAAATGACAAAGAGCAAATTTCCTGGGCCACTCACCCCCTAAGTGTAGGATTACTTTAGGTTGGCAGCTGCACTGTTTAACTAGTTATTTAAGGCTTTTCATCAGATACTCATGACCAGCTTCAATGTTGTTAAGCAGGACGGAGCTGATACACTATAGTGGACAAATCCTCCAAGATTAGAAGGACAAGATGGAAATGAAAGGTTATGCACATATTGTTCAGCTTAAAATATTTTTTATATATTCAGCTCTAAGCTGATTAAATACAGGAAAATATTTCCTGAATGAGACCATAGTTAAGTCTGGCTAGGGCTTGGGATTTTCCATAATCTATAAACAACAGTTCATAGACAGTTTTAAAAGATCACCTGGCATTATTCCTGCGTGATCCAACTTTGCTTTCATTGCATGTAGAAAATTCTGTGATGGCAAGATCATCTCCACTGTTGTGACAACAGAACATACATGCAATGGCTAAGAGCTGTGGGAGTTTTTCTCTTCTTTCTGTTCACTATGAGTTTTCAGGAAAACATTCTAAAGCATTCTCTATTATTTGTGTTCCTCTCAATTCCCTAGATTTAGGATTTACTATGTATTTTTTCAATTAAACTATTTGTATATGTTTCTGAAGAAACAACTTTTAGCTGACATTGAGTTGACAATGCAGTGTCAGTCTGAACCTAGAAAGGAAGCCAAGTTCATTTGTATATTAAATTATGTCACAGTCTCACTGAGGGTATTTGCACGGGTGGTTTGAAAACTTTATGATTTCTATTCTGAGGCAGGATTGCTTTGCAGCCAAGCTGACTGGGTGCTTGGTGTCCTCTTTGAAAGACAGAGATGAGAGAGACCTTTAAGATGGTGGAGGAGTAAGAAGTGATCACCTTACTCCCCACAAATACATCAGAAATACATCTACACGTGGAACAACTCCTACAGAACACCTACTGAATGCTGGCAGAAGACCTCAGACTTCCCAAAAGGCAAGAAAATCCCCACGTACCTGGGTAGGGCAAAAGAAAAAAGAAAAAACAGAGACAAAAGAATAGGGACAGGATCTGCAGCTCTGGGCGGGAGCCGTAAAGGAGGGAAAGTTTCCACACACTAGGAAGCCCCTTCACTGGCGGAGATGGGGGGTGGGCGGGGGGGAAGCTTCGGAGACATGGAGGAGGACACAGCAACAGGGGTGTGGAGGGCAAAGCGGAGAGATTCCCGCACAGAGGATCGGTGCTGACCAGCACTCACCAGCCCGAGAGGCTTGTCTGCTCACCCACCGGGGCGGGCGGGGCTGGGAGCTGAGGCTCGGGCTTCGGAGGTCAGATCTGAGGGAGAGGACTGGGGTTGGCTGCGTGAACACAGATTGAAGGGGGTTAGAGCGCCACAGCTGGCTTGGAGGGAGTCCAGGAAAGAGTCTGGACTGGCCTAATAGGTAAGAGACCATTGTTTCTGGGGCACGAGGAGAGGGGATTCAGAGCACCACCTAAACGAGCTCCAGAGACGGGCACGAGCCGTGGCTCTCTGTGCGGACACCAGAGATGGGCATGAAGTGCTAAGGCTGCTGCTGCCGCCACCAAGAAGCCTGTGTGCAAGCACAGGTCACTATCCACACCTCCCCTCCTGAGAGACTGTGCAGCCCGCTACTGCCAGGGTCCTGTGATCCACGGACAACTCCCCTCGGAGAACACACGGCGGCCTCAGGCTGTTGCAACGTCATGCTGGCCACTGGCACTGCAGGCTCACCCTGCATTCTGTACCCCTCCGTCCCCCTGGCCTGAGTGAGCCAGAACCTCCTAATCAGCTGCTACTTTAACCCCGTCCTGTCTGAGAGAAGAACAGACGCCCTCAGAAGACCTACACGCAGACGTGTGGCCAAATCCAAAGCTGAACCCTAGGAGCTGTGAGAACAAAGAAGAGAAAGGGAAATCTCTCCCAGTAGCCTAAGGAGCAGCAGATTAAATCCCCACAATCAACCTGATGTACCCTGCATCTGTGGAATACCTGAATAGACAATGAATCATCCCAAATTTGAGGAGGTGGACTTTGGGAGCAACTGTAGCCTTGGGGTTTGCTGTCTGCAACTGACTAGTTTCTGATTTTTATGTTTATCTTAGTATAGTTTTTAGTGCTTGTTATAATTGGTGGATTTGTTTATTGATTTGGTTGCTCTCTTCTCTTTCTTTTTTTATTACTTTTAAAATATTTTTATTTTAATAATTAAGAACATTTTTTGCTTTAATGACTTTATTTTATTATTATTTGTTCTTTCTTTCTTTCTTTTCTCCCTTTTCTTCTGAGCCATGTGGCTGACAGGGTCTTGGTGCTCCAGCTGGGTGTCAGGCCTGAGCCTCTGAGGTGGGAGAGCTGAGTTCAGGACATTGGACCACCGGAGACCTCCCGGCCTCAAGTAATATCAATCAGTGAGAGCTCTACCAGAGAGGTCTGTCTCAATGCTAAGACCCAGCTCCACTCAATGACCAGCAAGCTCCAGGGCTAGACACCCCATGCCAAACAACTAGCATGACAGGAACACAACCCCACCCATTAGCAGAGAGCCTACTTAAAATCATAGTAAATTCACAGACACCCAAAAACACACCACAGGACGCAGTCCTGCCCACCAGAAAGACATGATCCAGCTTCATCCACCAGAACACGGGCACCAGTCCCCTCTACCAGATAGCCTACAAAACCCACTGAGCAAACCTTAGCCATTGGGGGCCGATACCAAAAACAATGGGAACTATGAACCTGCAGCCTGCAAAAATGAGACCCCAAACACAGTAAGTAAAGCAAAATGAGAAAAAAGAGAAATACACAGCAGATGAAGAAGCAAAGTAAAAATGCACCAGACCAAAGAAATGAAGAGGAAATAGGCAGTCTACCTGAAAAAGAATTCCGAGTAATGACACTAAACATGATCCCAAATCTTGGAAATAGAATGGAGAACATACAAGAAACGTTTAACAAGGACCTAGAAAAACTAAAGAGAAAACAAACAATGATGAACAACACAATAAATGAAATTAAAAATTCTCTAGAAGGAATCAATAGAAGAATAACTGAGGCAGAAGAACGGATAAGTAACCTGGAAGACAAAATAGTGGAAATAACTACCACAGAGGAGAATAAAGAAAAAAGGATGAAAAGAATTGAGGACAGTCTCAGAGACCTCTGGGACAACATTAAACACACCAACATTAGAATTATAGGGGTCCCAGAAAAGAAGAGAAAAAGAAAGGGACTGAGAAAATATTTGAAGAGATTATGGTTGAAAACTTCCCTAATATGGGCAAGGAAATAGTCAGTCAAGTCCAGGACATGCAGAGAGTCCCATACAGGATAAATCCATGGAGAAACACACCAAGACACATATTAATCAAACTATCAAAAATTAAATACAAAGAAAAAATATTAAAGGCAGCAAGGGAAAAGCAACAAATAATATACAAGGGAATCCCCGTAAGGTTAACAGCTGATCTGTCAGCAGAAACTCTGCAAGTGAGAAGGGATGGCAGGACATATATAAAGTGATGAAAGGGAAGAAACTACAACCCAGATTACTCTACCTAGTAAGGACCTCATTCAGATTTGAAGGAGAAATTAAAGCCTTTACAGACAAGTAAAAGCTAAGAGAATTCAGCACCACCAAACCAGCTCTACAACAAATGCTAAAGGAACTTCTCTAGGCAGGAAACACAAGAGAAGGAAAAGACCTACAATAACAAACCCAAAACAATTAAGAAAATGGTAATAGGAACATACATATCAATAACTACCTTAAATGTACATGGATTAAATGCTCCAACCAAAAGGCATAGACTGACTGAATGGATACAAAAACAAGACCCGTAAATATGCTGTCTACAAGCGACCCACTTCAGACCTAGGGACACATACAGACTGAAAGTGAGATGAGGGAAAAAGATATTGCATGCAAATGGAAATAAAAAAAAGCTGGAGTAGCAATTCTCATATCAGAACAAATAGACTTTAAAATAAAGACTATTACAAGAGACAAAGAAGGACACTACATAATGATCAAGGGATCAACCAAGAAGAAGATGTAACAACTGTAAATATTTATGCACCCAACATAGGAGCACCTAAATACATAAGGCAAATGCTAACAGCCATAAAAGGGGAAATTGATAGTAACACAATAATAGTAGGGGACTTTAACACTCCACTTTCACCAATGGACAGATCATCCAAAATGAAAATAAGTAAGGAAACACATGCTTTAAATGAGACATTAAACAATTGATATGTATAGGACATTCCATCCAAAAGCAACAGAATACACTCTCTTCTCAAGTGCTCATGGAACATTCTCCAAGATAGATCATATCTCGGGTCACAAAGCAAACCTTGGTAAATTTAAGAAAACTGAAATCGTATCAAGTATGTTTTCCAACCACAACGCTATGAGACTAGACATCAATTACAGGGAAAAAACTGTAAAAATTACAAAGACATGGAGGCTAAACACTATGCTACTAAATAACCAAGAGATCACTGAAAAAGTCAAAGAGGAAATCAAAAAGTACCTCGAAATAAATGACAATGAAAAGACAATGACCCAAAACCTACGGGAGGCAGCAAAAGCAGTTCTAAGAAGGAAGTTCATAGCAATACAATCCTACCTCAAGAAAAAAGAAACATCTCAAATAAACAACCTAACCTTATGCAAAAAGCAAATAGAGAAAGCAGAACAAAAAATCCCCAAAGTTAGCAAAAGGAAAGAAATCATAAAGATCAGATCAGAAATAAATGAAAAAGAAAAGAAGGAAATGATAGCAAAGATCAATAAAACTAAAAGCTGGTTCTTTGAGAAGATAAGTCAAATTGATAAAACATTAGCCAGACTCATAACAAAAAAAAAAGGGAGAAGGCTCAAATCAACATAATTAGAAATGAAAAAGGAGAAGTATAACTGACACTGCAAAAATTCAAAGGATCATGAGAGATTACTACCAGCAACTATATGCCAATAAAATGGACAACCTGGAAGAAATGGACAAATTCTTAGAAAAGCACACCTTCTGAGATGGAACAAGGAAGAAATAGAAAATATGAACAGACCAATCACAAGCACTGAAATTGAAACTGTGATTAAAAATCTTCCAACAAACAAAAGCCCAGGACCAGATGGCTTCACAGGCAAATTCTATCAAACATTTAGAGAAGAGCTAACACCCATCCTTCTCAAACTCTTCCAAAATATAGCAGAGGGAGGAAAACTCTCAAACTCAGTCTACGAGACCACCATCACTGATAACAAAACCTGACAAAGATGTCACAAAAAAAGAAAACTACAGGCCAATGTCACTGATGAACATAGATACAAAAATCCTCAATAAAAGACTAGAGAACAGAATCCAACAGCACATTAAAAGGATCATACACCATGATCAAGTGGGGTTTATCCCAGGAATGCAAGGACTCTTCAATATACGTAAATCAATCAGTGTCAAAAACCATATAAATAAATTGAAGGATAAAAACGATATGATAATCTCTATAGATGGAGAAAAACTTTTGAAAAATTCAACACTCATTTATGATAAAAACTCTCCAGAAAGTAGCATAGAGGGAACTTACCTCAACATAATAAAGGGCATATATGATAAATCCACAGCCAATATCTTTCTCAGTGGTGAAAAAGTGAAACCATTTCCTCTAAGATCAGGAACAAGACTAGGTTGCCCACTCTCACCACTATTATTCAACATAGTTTTGGAAGTTTTAGCTACAGCAAGCAGAGAAGAAAAAGAAATAAAAGGAATACAAATTGGAAAAGAAGAAGTAAAGCTGTCACTGTCTGCAGATGACATGATACTATACATAGAGAATCCTAAAGATGCCACCAGAAAACTACTAAAGCTAATCAATGAATTTGGTAAAGTAGTAGGATACAAAATTAACGCACAGAAATCTCTTGTAATTCTATACACTAAGGATGAAAAATCTGAAAGAGAAATAAAGGAAACACTCCCATTTACCATTGCAACAAAAAGAATAAAATACCTAGGAATAAACCTACCTAAGGAGACAAAAGACCTGTATGCAGAAAACTATAAGACACTGATGAAAGAAATTAAAGATGATACAAAGATGTGCTCTTGGATTGGAAGAATCAACATTGTGAAAATGGCTGTACTACCCAAAGCAATCCACAGATTCAATGCAATCCCTATCTAACTACCAATGGCATTTTTCACAGAACAAGAACAAAAAATTTCACAATTTGTATGAAAACATAAAAGACCCCGAACAGCCAAAGCAATCTGGAGAAAGAAAAATGGAGCTGGAGAAATCAGGCTCCCGGACTTCAGCCTATACTACAAAGCTACAGTAATCAAGACAGTATGGTACTGGCACAAAAACAGAAAGATAGATCAATGGAGCAGGATAGAAAGCCCAGAGATAAACCCAAGCACCTATGGTCCACTCATCTATGACAAAGGAACCAAGGATATACAATGGAGAAAAGAGAAAAGACAGTCTCTTCAATAAGTGGTGCTGGGAAAACTGGACAGCTACATGTAAAAGAATGAAATTAGAACACTCCCTAACAACATACACAAAAATAAACTCAAAATGGATTAAAGACCTAAATGTAAGGCTAGACACTATAAAACTCTTAGAGGAAAACATAGGCAGAACACTCTATGACATACATCAAAGCAAGATCCTTTTTGACCCAGCTCCTAGAGATATGGAAATAAAAACAAAAATAAACAAATGGGGCCTAATGAAACTTAAAAGCTTTTGCACAGCAAAGGAAACCATAAACAAGATGAAAAGACAACCCTCAGAATGGGAGAAAATATTTTCAAACGAAGCAACTGACAAAGGATTAATCTCCAAAATATATAAACAGCTTATGCAGCTCAATATTAGAAAAACAAACAATCCAATCCAAAACTGGGCAGAAGACCTAAATAGACATTTCTCCAAAGAAGATATACAGATTGTCAACAAACACTTGAAAGGATGCTCAACATCACTAATCATTAGAGAAATGCAAATCAAAACTACACTGAGGTATCACCCTACACCAGTCAGAATGGCCATCATCAAAAAATCTATAAACAGTAAATGCTGGGGAGGGTGTGGAGAAAAGGGAACCCTCTTGCACTGTTGGTGGGAATGTAAATTGATACAGCCACTATGGGGAACAGTATGGAGGTTCCTTAAAAAACTAAAAATAGAATTACCATATGACCCAGCAATCCCACTACTGGGCATATATCCTGAGAAAACCATCGTTCAAAAATAGTCATGTACCACAGTGTTCACTGCAGCTCTATTTACAATAGCCAGGACATGGAAGCAACCTAAGTGTCAGATTAATGGATAAAGAAGATGTGGCACATATATACAATGGAATATTACTCAGCCATAAAAAGAAGCGAAATTGAGTTCTCTGTAGTGAGGTAGATGGACCTAGAGTCTGTCATACAAAATGAAGTAAGTCAGAAAGAGAAAAACAAATACCGTATGCTAACACATATATATGGACTCTAAAAAAAAAAATGGTTCTGAAGAACCTAGGGGCAGGACAGGAATAAAGACACAGACGTAGAGAATGGACGTGAGGACACGGGGAGGCGAAAGTGTAAGCTGGGACGAAGTGAGAGTGGCATGGACATATATACACTACCAAATGTAAAATAGATAGCTCGTGGGAAGCAGCTGCATAGCACAGGGAGATCAGGTCAGATCTTTGTGACTACCTAGAGGGGTAGGATAAGGAGGGTGGGAGGGAGATGTAAGAGGGAGAGGTTATGGGGATACATGTATACGTACAGCTGACTCACTTTGTTATACAGAAGAAACTAACACAGCATTGTAAAGCAATTATACTACTCCAATAAATAAGTTAAAAAAAAAGTACCAAGAGGAAAAAAAAAAGAGATAAGATGATATAAAAATAATGACACCCTACTCACAGGTTTGTTAAAAGGATTATATGAGTTCATACTTATAAAGCAATTAAAACAGTGTCTGGTATATAGCAAGTAGTTAGTGTCAGCTATTTTCAAATAAGAAACTTCAAAAACCCTTTACTTAAAAAAAAATAGTTGTGGATAAATAATCCTAAATAGTTGCTTATTCAAAGGTCATTTATATTTGAGTTCAGTATACATATTCCTATTTTTAGGTAGGTACATCCAAATTCAAAAGTTTTATATTTGAGTTACTATTAATTCTTTTTCCATTTTTATATATCTTTCTTTTTCTTAACTTTTTTTTTTTTTTTTTTTTTTTTTGCGCTACTCGGGCCTCTCAGTGCTGTGGCCTCTCCCGTTGCAGAGCACAGGCTCCGGACGCGCAGGCTCAGTGGCCATGGCCCACGGGCCCAGCTGCTCCGCAGCATGTGGGATCCTCCCGGACCAGGGCACGAACCCGCGTCCCCTGCATTGCCAGGTGGACTCCCAACCACTGCGCCACCAGGGAAGCCCTCTTAATAGTTTTATCTTTTTCTTAGTTTGTGCTCCTCTTCCACTTTTATAGTCTTGATTATAAATGCACAAGTGGGAAATGGCAGGCCAACATGTAAACTGAAGGATGAATAATGGGGTTTCTTGTTTGACCAGTCCATTGTGTTATGGTGTATATGGATTATGGCCATAGTAAAAGAAATACAAAGATATATAAGAAGTAATAAACCTAGATGCAGAAATATAGATGTACGTATAAAATGTGGCCTTAACTGTTTAATTTCAACTAAAAACAATAAGAATGTTATCTAAATAGAAGTCACTGAAATGGAACATCCAACAAGAGACAAATGTTGTAGTTACAATCATCTGTAGACTGTGAGTTGGTTTGATAACAAAGCTAATGATACCAGGGTAAGAGGTTCCAGTAACATGACTTTCACATACAACGGCAACCCATTTTAAGTAGAGGGAACTGGCATTAAAGGGAAAGTTTGGTCTAGTACTTGGTTAGTGTACTGGAGAATATGCCGCAAAAAGGTTGCAAGATAACATCAGAATGGCTGAAGGAGAACCACTTAAGTGGGGAATACAACTGAAGCCAGAATTGTGACGTCCTTAAATACTAAGAGTTTCTTGTAGGAAAGAAACTGAGTGCCTCTAAGTAAATAAGTATTCTAAGGAAACTCTCAAGAGGGGGAATAACTGCTAAAAGACAGGACGCATTGTATCCTGAGTTTAGCCTGGTAAAAGGTAAGCACTTCAAAAGTATTATTTGGGGCTTCCCTGGTGGCGCAGTGGTTGAGCATCCACCTGGCGATGCAGGGGACACGGGTTTGTGCCCCAGTCCGGGAAGATCCCACATGCCGCGGAGCGGCTAGGCCCATGAGCCATGGCTGTTGAGCCTGCGCGTCTGGAGCCTGTGCTCCGCAACACGGGAGAGGCCACAACAGTGAGAGGCCCACATACTGCAAAAAAAAAAAAAGTATTATTTGTCTGAAGGAATGACTGAAGAATGAATAAATAGACTTGGCCCTGGGGAAACCATAAACCTGTTCAAATTTTGAGCCTTCTGGAATAGCACATCCTTACTCTCTCCTTCAACCCCATCACTCTAGAAAACAAAAGGAGATGGCAGCTGTATGGCCTGGACTCCATCAACACGAGGGTCCTCTCAAAGTCCACTTCACACTCTGAGAACTCTCCTTTTCCAACTGGTAGACGTTATGCCCAGGTGCCTCTGTAAATTAAGTAACTTGAGTCTAAGTGTATTTGGAGGAGAAATAGAGAAATCAGGAGAGGAGGGAGAGAATATAGTAGAGAAAAAGTAAGTAACATATTTATGTATGAGGTCTATGAGGAATGGAGGGGCTCAGTAAATCTTGATTGAATAGAAATATGTCTTCTTGCTGTGACCCCATTTTTCAAGGATGGTAATACCTAGATTCATCAGTAAATAGGCTATAAAGGATGTGTTCAATGATGTCTTCTTTATAAGAACACTGTTACCATCTATCTACATTATTCAGATTCCTTATCTGCAAATTCACCTACTGAATAAAATTTATTTGTAACTCCAAAGTGCATACTCACAGTGCTTTCAGTCATTCATAGATACAAGCAGAGAGGTGAAGATTTGAGGCACCCAGCACCCACACTCCCAGCCGAAGCCTGTCTTCTCATTTCAGCTCTCACACTATAAACAGGGGTCCTTTCGTGTTTATTTAGTGTCACCTTTTTCACATTTTTTTGGTGATTTCTCTTTTTAAAGTAGACCCCAAGCATACTGCTGAGTGCTACCTAGCATTCCTAAGCACAAGAAGGTTACTGTGTGCCTTAAGGAGAAAATATGTTTATTAGATAAGCTCCATTCAAGCGTAAGTTATAGTGTTATTGGCCAGGAGTTCAATGTTAATGAATCAACAATATATATTAAATCAGGAGTCTTTCAACAGAAATACACATGAAACAATGTTATGTATTGACTGGGTGACAAAAATGTTGACCAGAGGCTCTGAGGAACCTAACCCTGCACTTCCCTTAGGAGCAATGGCTCAGTATTTGTTGATTCTGTGTTTGTAGTGACTTCATAGAACATGACTATGGCAAGTACAAGAATAGACTGTAACTCTTCAGTACAGCCAAGCTCCATCATGACATACTGCTGCATGTACTTACATATTCTACCAGAATATTACAAATAGCATGCCTCGTAGAACACAAGTAACACTGAACAAACAAATGAATGAATGAGAACATGAATAAAAATATGACCTAATGGATTCAAAATATTGTTTACTATCCTTACGGGGTGGGTTGTAAATAACTCTCCATGAACATTAACCATATATAGATTATAATCTGAAATTTTAGTTTTATAAGAAATGGTTTTCATTTCAGTATAATTTCTCTGAGATTAAACATAAGATAAAATTATAAATGAAGCTTTAGGGGAGGGTGGGACGAATTGGGAGATTAGGATAGACATATATACACTACCATGCATGAAATAGATAGCTAGTGGGAACATGCTATAAAGCACAGGAAGCTCAGCTTGGTGCTCTGTGACAACCTAGATGGGTGGGATGGGGGGTGGGTTGGGAGGGAGGTCCAGGAGGGAGAGGATATATGTATACATAGAGCTGATTCACTTCATTGTACCGCAGAAACTAACACAACATTGTAAAACAATTATACTCCAATTAAGAAAAAAATTGTCAACTGAAAAAAAAATTATATGATATTCAAATATCAGTGTCCATAAATAAAGATTTATCATAGCGTAAATATATATATATATATACACACACACACATAAATGAAGCTTTAATAAACAGAATTCAAATAGCCCTCTACTAAACTTAGATTGTCATATTATCACCAGGCATTATCATGTTTGCTTAATTTCTTTCAAAAAGAATTGGTTTTTAAACATTCATTTGTTCACTCACTCACTCATCTCCTCTCTCTCTTTCCCTTCCTTCGTCTTTCTCCCTTCCTTTGTCTTCCTTCCTTCCTTCCTTTCTTTTCTTTCTTTCTTTCTCTTTCTTTCCCTCTTCCCTCTCTCCCTTCCTTTTCTTTCTTTCTTTTCTTTCTTTTTTAAAAATTTTATTTATTTATTTATTTTTGGCTGTGTTGGGTCTTCGTTGCTGCACTGGGGCTTCCTCTAGTTGCAGCGAGCGGGGGCCACTCTTCATCGCGGTGCACGGGCCTCTCACTGTCGCAGCCTCTCTTGTTGCGGAGCACAGGCTCTAGACGCGCAGGCTCAGTAGTTGTGGCTCATGAGCCCAGTTGCTCTGCGGCATGTGGGATCTTCCCAGACCAGGGCTCGAACCCGTGTCCCCTGCATTGGCAGGCAGATTCTCAACCACTGCGCCACCAGGGAAGCCCCTCTTTCTTTCTTTTTCTTTCTTTCCCTCCCTCCCTCCCTCCCTTTACTTTCTTTCTTTCTTCCTTCCTTCCTTTTTCTTTCTTTCTTTCTTCCTTTCTTCTTTCCTTTTCTTTCTTCCTTTCTTTTTCCCTCCTTCTTCCCTCCCTCCCTCGTTTCCTTCCTTCCTTCCGTTCTTCCTCAAAAAGTACTAATCCAGTGCCTACTTATGCCAAGTGCTGTTCCAGGCAGTGGGGATACAGCAATGCATAAGTCAGGCAAAAACTCCTGTCTCCATGAAACTTAAAGTTCTAGTGGGCGGAGACAGACAACATGCAAATGAGTCGGGTAATAATAAGTGCTGTGAAGAAAAGTAAGACGGTAGGAGAGAAGGGTGAGGGCGTTAGGGACACTGCCTGCAATTCAAATCAGGTGGTGAGAAAGGCTGCTCTGTGGTGACACTTGAGCACTAACTCAAAGGAGGTGAGAATGTAACCATGCAAACGAAGAGCACAACTACAACCCCCAATTTTTTCACTACAACACTAGTGTCACTTCAAGCAACCAAAACCTGCTAAGCTACCTTCAAAAGATAGTTTTATCCGCTCTAAGACTTTTGGAGGATTTTTTCCAGGGTCTGAACCCTGTTAGTGCAGAATGTAGGAAGCATCGAGCAGTAAAAAAGTACTGCCTTTTCTCTGCAGACAGCACAAAAGGGGCGCCGTGGCCTTGTATATGAACAGAGCTCCACTAATTCAGTTGAACAAGCACTGTCACATCCTAATGTTGTCGTCATACAAAGTGAATGGACACCATCCCGGCCCCCAGGGATCAGGTGTGCAAGAGTCACAGTAAATGGGGCCTAGCCCATAATTTCTAATTCCCATTCGTGCATTTATTTCCCTTGAGCAGCACTGCCCAAGAGAGACATTTGGAGAGATAAAGAAGACTATTAATAAAGATTACCTATTTCTTTCATTGATACCACAAATGGGGTCTAATGTCAAAAAGTAATTAGCCAGGAAAAATGCACATAGAAATAGTACTTGATAACACTGTCTGGGTAAGTGACAGCTGGAGAATGTTTTTTTCAAGATGGGAATAACTAATGTTTGTCAAGGTGGGGTGCTTTTTGCTTTAATGGTGGGCCCCCATAAGAAAAAAGTGATCCTCCTCCAAGAGAAGTACTAACAGAATATATTTTTCCTCCACTTTTCTTCAAATTGTTCACAACTAAGTTTTTGTGATGGAATTTATTACTATTTCCTGGTTAGCTGGAGGCGGAGACCTCTGCATAACATGTGTTGTTCATTTCCTAATTACCTCCGGAAAAAGCAAACATCCTGAAACAATACGATGGATAATTTAAAAGGCATAGCTAACTAAAATGAAGGGCAATTTTCTACGAATTTTAATGGCTTTGAAAGTACAAATCTTACCCTTGAAATCAACTAGTAATCAGATCTTAAAATAAAAAAGTAATATTGCCTTGCCTTCATAAAAGCCAGTTTATCTCCTGTATACCATTTTCAACAAACGATGTTTTCTACTTGTTGGTTTACTCTTTTACTGTGAGAATCTGTATGATAATGTGGGGTATAAAAACCAAGAAATTAGTCTCACAGCAGGGAGTCTGCTAACCACACCATTTTCATCTTATCCTTCAAGCAGTGGCAGAAAACATATTAATTGCAATTTAATTTATGCAACAAATATTTCATTTTAATTATACTTAATTTTTTGTCAAGCTATAAAAATGTCAAGAGTTCTGATGCAGTTTTTCTCTTACAAGTTTTTTTAAATGAAAGAATTAAAATCAAGTGCTGTTTCTGAAAGAAATTATGAAAGATTTCTAATTACTGCTTATGTTCTTGAAAAATTGCTAATCTACTAGCCCCAAAATAACATCTGGGAACATGTGAACTTGAAGCTTTATTACTCCATATTTATGAGTCTTAACAATATACATGTATCATTAATATGATGAAATTCTCACAGGAAGAATTTTTTTGTAATTATAGGATATATCAATAACTGTCACTGAATGGTGAAATTTTTATGTAGAAATGTTTTTGTTAATACCTCTCAGGAAAACTAAGACGAGAATAAGTGAAATTGATTGCTGCTGATACACTGCATTGAAGTATATTTACCATTAACAGAAGTGGAAAGAAAAATGTCAGACCACGAGTATTAAAAATGTCAGTATTAATTATATTCAGCAAATATTTATTAAGCTCTTACTAGGTGCAAATCCTACCCAAACATTGTCTCATATAAAAATGCTACCTTCTCCTGGAAATCCTTCTCTCTCAAGATGCAAATTACATCTCCAGGCACTGAATGCTTCTGGTGCATAATTATACCTTTCTCATGGCCCTTTTATAGTCTCTGTTCTGTGACAGTAATTCCCCTCCATGTTTCATCTCCCCACTAGATGGTAAGTTTCCTGGGTGTAGGATCCGGGTCTTCTGTGTTTATATCCTCCACCTATCACGTTCAAAAATACTTGAAAATGAAAACCTACCAGTATGAATAAAATGTTCTGGGTGTTATGTTTTGGGAAGTAAAAACTATTATTTCAAAAGCCTCTCTATAAAATTTGTATAAACCTGTGTTTTGAAATTATTCATTTAGATGACTTCTAGTTTTAAGATGGCAGAGTACTGAATTTCTTGCCCTATTTTATATTCTCAGAAATGGCACCCCAAACATGGAGAATTATAAAAATCTACAAAACTACATCTTCCGGTGAAACCAGGAGACAACAATGACTTCAAATTGTAACTTGTGTTGAGAAACAGATAAAGGATGGCAGCAGACCTAAAAGAACAGAGACACTTCCTGTCTGGAGAGGGAGATATCATTGAAATACCATCCTATTCTTCCTCCCTAAACCCAGAACCCTCAGGCACTGAAATCTTCAGACATCTCAGAAGGCAAAGGTGAAGCACAGGGCTTGGCTGAAAGTCTCCATACAGAACACTTAACTTTTAAGATCCCTCCCCAGGTTCCTCCTAAGGAACCTCCCTCCCTTTCTCCCCACAGCCCGGTTCAGATTTGTTTTCTGAGGGAAAAACATTAAAAAACAAAAACTGGAGCATCTAGGCTTGGTAGAAGACAAGGGTCAGGCACTATGCTGAGATGTAAGTGAAAGTCTTCACACTGAATGGTGAGAATACCATTCTACTCCCGACCCTGTTCCCAACTCCGTTCCCAACTCCCAGGATACTAGAGCACTTGGCAGGGGATTAGGGAACTTTTTGTTGGAAAAATTAAATGTCCATATGGAGTGGCCCTTCCACAGGAGGTCACCACTACAGTGAAAGCCACTTTACTGCCTCATTTTAAAAATATGAATGAACAGCCAAAGATCAACAGATATTTGAAAAAAACCTCCAACCTAAAAGACAGAGTGATATATCAACAACAACAAAAGCAAACAATTTAGATGAACTTGAGACAATGCAAGAAGCAGAACAAAGTATTGTTAAAATCTAAAACAAACATTCTAAAAGACATTAGCAAGGATATTGCATCCACTTAGCAAGTATAGGATGCTGTTTTAACTTTTTAATTGAAAGGCCTGTAGTGAATTAATAATGTGAAAGCAGAAAAAAACAACTTGATAGAAAATATTTCAAATTTAACACCAAGAAACTCTCCCAAAAAGTAAAACAAAAGGACAATAAAATGGAAATAGGAGATAAAAGATTATTTTTAAAAAGTTGAGGATCAATGTAGAGAATCTGCTCTCTGACTATAGGAGCTACAATAAAAAGAATCTGAGAAAACGAAGAGAAAATAATTGGAAAAGAATGCAGGAAAAATTCCCCAAAGCAGAATGACAGATAACAATGGCTTAAAATAAAGACACCCTTCAACTTAAAATTCTATATCTAATCAATATCAAGTATGTGTGAGATGGAATTTTCAGAAATAAAAGTTATATTGAGAGGCTGTTACAGGGTATGGGTAAACTTGACAAGAGGTGTGAAGAAAATTAAGCAAATGGGGACAAAGGCAATTATTAACTCCAAGAAATACAGAAAGTTGTACAAGAAGCAAACATCATCTTAGAACTTCTTAGTTTAATAGGAAACAATATTTCCATAGTCAAAAAAAAGGTAAAGTTTGAATATTTGCTGACTCAAAACTTACAATTGTATTCCAAGAAAACATGGAGATGATAGTATGAAAGAGCTAAATTCTCATCTTCCATAGTTGAAGGTCGGTGGCTATCATCTAAAACTGACAAATCAAGAGATAGTATATTATTTAGCTAGAAGATAAAAGAGTTGAAAGTGGTGATCTCTAGAAAGGAGGACTGGACATGAAGAATGGGAGGAGTGGGTCAGGGGTATGCCAGTTTACATCATAAATCTTTGAACACATTTATTTTATTGAATACTTAAACTATGTACGTGTTTTACTTTGATATAAACAAAGTTAAAAATAATTAGTGCCTCAAAGTGTGTACTCTTCTCTTAGAATTAAGTTTCTTTTCTACCTGGACAATTATTTATCAACTATATTCTTCTTAGTAACTGATGCCCTATTTTTTATCATTTATATAAAATACCTAGTTACATTTACTCTAAAAACCTAAATATATGATTTCTCATATGTTATTTTTTTTGCCATATTGCCCTTTCTGAGCATTTTTAACAATGCTTCCCTTAAGTAAGTCTATATAATAAAACATATTAAAATGCAGATGAGATAGTCAACGGAAATTAATGTATTTTATAATGCCAACTCCCTTTACAAGCTTTGGGAAAATTATATACACATTTACTAGTCTATGTACAATACTTAATGTCTATATTTGAACCAAAATTATTAAAGATGGTGATCTATTTAGCGTCCTTTTCCCCAACCTAATCAAATTAAGAAAGCAATGTGAATTTCCTCACAAGCTATTTCATACTTGGATGCCCCTGAACTTTACTGAGTCTGAACTAAAAAAACATGTGTAGGTAACATACTTTGGTATTCAAAATACCAAGAAATGTTTATTTGCTTTTGCCATACAACGTACAGTTTATTATAGAACATTTACATGTAACTCCTAATTTACAGTTTATAAGTGAAAGACTTTCATTTATAAAATTACATATACATATAAGAATTTAATCTCAATATTTAACATATTATTTCATTATTTTTAAACAATATAAATTATTTAAAGATTGAGAAGATATAAAAATGGAACAATTTAAATAACTATGGCCTTTGAAACCTACTGTTGGCCTAATCACACAATATAAGAGAAAAAAATCTCAAATAAAGTTAAATTCAACTGTGTATTATTGTTTTCACTTATAGCACTTCTGCAAATAAGAATTTAACAGAAACTAAGTAAAAATCAAGTATTTCTCCCCATGGCCAATATATAATAACTGTTAATTAGTTGATATCTCTTTTGAAATTGTACTTTTAAAACTAAACCGTTAATATAAGTTCTAGTCTTAGTAAACGAATTATATGAAGTTGATACTTACAAACACTTGAGAAACTCAGACCTGTTAAGTAGGTAACTACTCTTAAAATGTTGGTTAAATCATTATTCTGTTTAACAAACCCTTTTTATAAGAAATATAAAATAGATTCAGTATAAGAAAGAATAAAACAAGTATAAAAGTAGTAAGCATACATAGCATTAAGTTTTAAGTAGTGCAGATTTGGCTCTGATGTGAACAGGCTAAGATAGTTTACTGGGGTATTAACATGTTTTGTATCCATTAGCAACTTGAAGGTTAATATGAATTATTAATAGAAAACATCTCTGAATTAAGCTTGAGAGATTAAAAGAGTTCCAAACAAATCACAATCTTCCAGAGGTAATTCATACTGTCTTTTTAACAAATAATAGGCAGAATGCTCTTGACTTTACTCAATGTTACTAAGTAAAATTTTGACAAGTATATATTCACTTTATTTAGGAAAACAAAGGAACGGCATGTAAGAATTGTTTCATATTGAAAAGCCACATTAAAACTCTACCACGAATGTAATATTAATATGTTAGACTAAAATAATTATGAGTTGTAGATTTCTTTATGCAAATAGTCTTTATTTAGCAAAGTAATTTAGGATATTAATGTATGATACTTTATATATCTTATGTTGATATATGTTTAGCTAATATAGATTATGATATAAATATTAGTCATCATTAATATTTCTAGAAACCTATTAGTTTCCAAGAGATTGAAAATTAATGGTAAAGTATTTTAATTAGTTTTTTCTGCTCTCCAACCATATGGTTCAGGCCTATCCAAATTTTCAAAACTGTTAATATGATTTAGTAGGTGTTAACCTCACAATGTTCCATTAAGTTCTTATCCATCATGGGGGCTAGTTACTTAGCCTAGACAAAAAATTTCCTCTCCCAAGAAATATTATGTTTAGAGCCCTAAGAAAAACCCCTTTCCATCTCTACCATCAATAGCATGTGGAAGAATTGGCTTAGCAAGAAAATTGCAAACAAAAACTACGGTACCAATGTCTATGTTCATGCTTGGAACTGAAAGTCATCACAAAATGATCTGAGGTTCAGACAGATATACCAGCACGTCTGTTGAAGCTTTCAAATATCAGATAAATTCTCAGTCCCAGTAAATTGCTCTTGAGCTCTCCTTACTTACTTTTGACTTTACAAAAGCATTAAAGCTGGATTTCTTTGGAGGTCATTGTTTCATCAAGAGAAATGTTTATCTCTTCAAGAGAGTTGACGATAATGAATGGAGGACACAAAATTGTTGAGCTACAGAAACCAAGCTGCAGGCTAGGCTTTATATGGGTTCTGCAAAGACTCATTGCATGCAGGGCCTCTATGCTATGTGTAAATAATTAATAAACAGAAAACTAAGTTAAAAAAATTTGAAGACAAGAAAGGGGAGCTCTCATGTCCTGCAACCACAGCAGAGCCCAACAGGAAGAAGAAAGATTCCTCCTCTTTTCTGGCAAGGACTCAGCTAATGAAACTCATGGACTCTTTGTTTACTACAGCCCTCCCAACTTCCTTTCCCTTCTATAAAAGCGTTCTCCTTCCTGTGCCATGGGCGGACTTGCACGTGGCCCATCATGGCTGTAGACCCCGATCTGCAATTCTCTGCTGATCTCAAGTAAACCCATCTTTGTTGGAAAATATCTGGCAGCCTATTTGTTTCAGGTCAACACATGCAAAGAAGAGTGTAAGAGGCAGTACCAGCTTATAACTATAAATTTTCATCTCTTACATCAATTATTAGTGTTGGAAATCTAGGAAATTGGGGCAAGTGAATTGGGCTGCCTTCTAACTGAAGCCTGGAAAGAGTCCTTGATTCAAAGAGACAGAAGAACCAAATCCACCGGTTCTTTAAGTCGGTAAACAATGAATGTCTCTAGTGTTCTTCATCTAGGAGAAGGATAGGAGGGAAAAAATTACACAGGCCTATGGAAGAAAAACAAACTCACATGCTAAAGGCTTGTATGAAGACCAGGCATCTGAAAGACATCAATTACAGGAACCTGAAGAAAATTTAAGTGTTAGAAAATATTTGCCAACTTCAACCAACTCCAAAAAATACAGATTCTATAAAACAGAGCCAGAGCCCAAAAGGATAAAAGAGGCTAAAATAAGAGGACTAGATACCCATAAAAACAACAAGGTCAGAGATGCTGGTGACTAGAGAAAATAAACTAAGATTACAATAGCAGAAATAAAATTCACTTTAGAGATAACAATTGGCTATTCAAAGTTGAAGGGGTGATAAAGGTTATATTTTAGAATAAAGAAAATAATTCAAAAAAAGCACTCCCTCATGCAGCGTGCGTGTGCGCGCGCGCACACACACACACACATCACACACACACAATCAGCCTTATCTCAGATACTTCTTTTGTAACAGTAATTGATAGAAGATCACAAACTAACATCTATTGAGTTAAGAGAAAAAGGTTGTGAACCCAGTACTTTATATACTCCCTAATTTTCACTTTATATATGAAAGCAATAGAAAGGCATTCTTAGATATTGTATTAATTGGGGTTAGATTCAGCTGCAACTGTTAGAAAGCCCCAATTAACAATGACTTAAACAAGAGAGAGAATTTTCTTTCTCACTTACACAAAAGTCCAGGGTTGGTGTGATACTCCACAGTGAAAGGGACCCAGGATTCCTTAATGTTATTGCTCTATCTTTCTTGGTCCACATTGATCCAAGGATTAAAATATGACTGAAGATGTCAATCAATCTCTAGCTGTCAAAACCTCCATACCAGACATCCAGAAGGAAGAAATGAGAAGAATGACACTTTTCTTTAAAAACACGATGGGAGGCAGTCTGCCATGGGGCTCTTGAGTTGTACAAATCTTGCTGAATGTGTCAAAATCACAAAGTCTTGATAATTCTTTTACCCAGTGTGAGGGTCACTTCTCAGTATTGAGAATATACAACTGCCAACCCTGAGAAGTGATGTAACACCTCACAGTATGTACCGCATACTCTGGTAAAGCACGTGCTCCCTCTGGACGCAGCAGGCTTGCTAACTGCTTCCCATGAAAGTGGTGGATTTCACACATCCAGGGGTTTCCTCCTATGACACACTAGGATGTGCAGGCACCGTGGGGCTCTCTGTATCGTCTTGGGACCAGAGGCTCAGGGGACTAGCACAACTATGTTGAAACTCCTTTTCCTGCGTTTGCTGTAAGGAATAGCCTCTGACCTAGGAAGCTTGTGCCTTTTACCAGCATCTGTGGAACTTTATCAGACTAATTTACTAGGTTGCATAGTTCTTCTGATGAGAGTTCTTTTAGCTATCTTCCACACCGTCAGACTTATTTATGTAGGGAAAGTCCTGAAAAATAATTCCTAGAGGCGGAGCTCACACTTTTGCTTACTTTCCATTTTCTAGCATCTAGTGACAGGACTATAATTAGCTTTAAAAGGTGGCTGATAAATGCAGTTTTAATTTCAGGCAGTCATGTACCCAGCTATAAATCAGAGGTTCTACTAGTATAGAACAAGGGTCAGCAAACTACAGCCCACAGGCTAAAGCCAGCCTACTTCCTAATTTTTAAATAAAGTTTTATTGGAACACAGTTATGCCCATCCTTTTATGTATTGTCTATGGTTGTTTTTGTGCCTTCAAAGTCTAAAATATTTATCATCTGGCTCTTAAAGAACGTTTGTTGACCCTAGTACAGAAGAAGAGAAAAATGATATTCAGAGACAATAAACTCTCTGCCACAGATATTCAAGGTTCCAGAGAATGTACTGCCTTGCCCTCTTTTAAATAAAACCTTTGTTGTATATCCCATGAATCAAAGAAATGACTCATTCTAATATCTCAGTGAGAAGAATCAGTAATACTGATGTCAGTAGTATCAATATGATCTCAAACAAAAAACATAAGTAAGGACGTAGAAGACTTGAACAATACTTAGAAACTTCAGGAGACTGGTAAATATGTAACATTGTACCCAACAATTGCAGAAAATATATCTCTTTTAATGTACTTGGAACATTTACCAAAACTGACAAGATCTTGGGCCATATAGGAACTCTCAACAAATTTCAGAAGATTAAATTCACAGAAGATGTTCTTTGACCACAGAAAAATTACACTAGTTAAAAAAAAATACAACTAGGAAATCTCCAACTGTTAGATAATTCAAGTATATATTAATAAATAAAACATGAGTCAAAATAGAAAACATTTTGAAATTTATGATGAAAACTTGTGAGATGTCACAAAATCCATGTTTTGAAACACATAGCCTTATATGATGATATATATTTTTTCCTCGTATCATTTCAAAGGATATAACCTAGGAGAGTAGAACTTAATATCTCTGTTTTATTGAATTGTCTTATAAATCGAGGCAATACTCTGCACATCGTGAGTGCTCAATAGATACTTTGATGAACTCTCAACATTAAAAACGAGGTTTAATTATTTACAAATTGCAGTCATGCCTGCAAAATAACTGATTCCCTTTTGTAGATAGGGTAAAAACCTTTAAACGAGGTTTTCTGAGTTGAAATTCAGATCTACACACAGTGATTTAACTGGGAATATAGAGATCTTTGGTTTAATGCTTCAAAATGCTTGGCTCGGTGCAAAGTGTAGTCATCTTATAAAACAATGTTGGATGATACATGGAGAGCGACCCTCCCCAACAACAAACTAACATCTACATATTAGTTTCATAGAAACTCTTGGTGGAATTTTAGTCACCTAAACACCAACTATGATTTTCCTGTGTTATATTATACATACATTTGGGAAAATGATATACATAGATATGATTTATTGCTACCTTTAGCAGGATTGAAACAGTACATCAAATTTTATTTTGGTGGGCCTTTTATTAGCTTCCTACCACTTGACCAGCTGATATCACTAATAATAAATTTTTTTTTATAAACTAGAGTTTGCAAGTCCTGTCCTGAGACTATAATATTTCAAAAAACAGTCTAAGCTTTAGGGAAAAAACCAATTACAGAAACAGCATTAAAAATGCCAAGCACTGGGCAGAAGCAATTCTGGATCAGTTTAAAAAAGTGATTGATGAAACCCTAATCCAAGCTGAAGGAACAGTTTCACGACAAGCTGTGACCATTCCACACACTTCATTAGCTGCCATAATTAGCCTGGTGTTTCAATTTGTTAGAACTGGTGGGGACAATTTTCCTCAGAATGAAACATCAAAATACAGGGTCCCTCAGACTTCAGAAGAGGCTGATGAGAGGCTTTTCTAGTCTCTGTTAACTAAAAGATTAATTATTGCTGATGGGAGGCTGTGCTGTGATTGTCACTCTGTCTATGTGCATTACTTTTAGCATTAGAAGAAAGATACGGTTGACACCGCACCACTCAATCAAGTAGCTTCACATTAGAGCACAAAGTCGGTTTTAATATACAGGGTACTTTTGATTGATTTTTTTTTCTTCTTCCTGTTTTCTGGGTCCAAGACACACCTATTTATTTATATCAGAATTTGAAAACAGCCTCTAAAATATTGAGAATTTTGGTTAAGGTACTTTGTCTCAAGTCATGGCTTCCTTCTCTAACCACAGATCAGCTCAAGAGTGGCTTCATGTATTTGTACAGTTGTACAGTGACATCTTTTAAATATGTTTATAAATCTTCTAAGACTACACGTTTTAAGCAACCCATAAAGCCACGTTAATTTTACCTATATTTATAAATATAGCTCTATAATCTTATCCCTGGATTAAGGAAATACACTCTGATTTCCCACAATATAAATTCATGAAATCTAATTAAGAGGATAGTAGGAAAGGGACTCCTACTTCATTTCCATAGAACAAAAGTGATTTCTTTTGGTTTTCTGGCCATAGGCAAAGCTGATCCGAAGTCAAGAGTACATACCTACAGAGAGTGCCATTAAAAATTTCACCAAAGCCTTAGTTTTTAATGTCTTGGCTTTATCATTATTTAACTATTTGCATTAAGATAATTATTTGTAAGCCAAAAATTTCCACTTCATGTACCTTTTCTAAAAAACTCACTTCTTTAACTGACCTATAATGAGTGAACTGGGAAGGGTGATTTAGTGAAATGTGGAGGAGCAACCTTAGCCAAAGAAACCGGTGGTATTTTCAAATCCACGACACCGTAGTGAAAAAGTTTTAACGTGGAAAAGCACAACGACATCAGATAAAAATGCTTCCTTGAGCTTCCAGAACAAAATTCTCCACAGGTTCCACTAAAATCAAGTCCTTGTTACCCCAAACATTTGGTTAGCTATATCATTTAGAGCAGCACAGTCCAATAGAATTACAATGTGGGCCACATATATAATTTTAATTTTCCACTAGCCATATTACAAATAGTAATAAACAGGTGAAATTAATTGTATGGCAAGAAAATATTTAAGCTAATATGTCTAAAGTATTATTGGTGTAACTATGTCATTAATGTAAAAATATGAATGTTACCTTTCTTTAGTACTATATCTTTGAAATCCAGCATCTTTTATACTTACGGCACATCTCAAATTAGAGAAGCTATATTTCAAGTGCTCAGTAGCTGCATGGCTATCAAATGGAACAACACAAATCTAGAGAATGTGGAGCTTGCTTTCTCAGGGAGTAGTTTTTCTGCTCTTTAGTGAACAGAGCAGTTCTGGAGTCCTGTGGAGTTACATACACAACAAGTAGATCTGTATGTACAGACACAATAGCAGCTGAATCAACCCTTTACAGTCAAGAGTAAAAGTCCTTCTAACTTAATAAATGAACACTACTGAAATACATATAGATTATAAGATCCGTAACAATCAGTGAAGATAACGCAAGACTTAAGAAATCAACAGGCCATGCACACCATGGAGACTCAGAATAGCCACACACCAGGCCAGAAAGATAATGCCCATTCCTAGGGCAGTAATGTGTGATTAGAACAAGATTCACACTGTAATAAGAGCTGAAATTCAGCCAGCATGCATCAGTATGGGCATATTGGTTATTAACATATTTTAGAAATGCTTTCATTATTTTCATATCTGTTAGTAAATGGCTACTAACCCAAGTACTACCTCAAACATCCTTCACAATCCAGCAGTTAAATAGTTACTGTGTATCCCAGCAGGGAGTCCCAGAATTATTGTCCATTCTGATTGTTGAGTATCTGTGAAGTATGGCTAGCAAAGAATTTTATTGTTACTCATGCCTACAATACATACATAATCAGCTAGGCATATTGAACACCATTATTTATACAGTAAATCTGTGGTTAATTTAGCCATATTGTTGTTTTTGATCTTCTCGTCAAATTGCTTCCTTTTAAAATCTCAGAAAACATGCTCAGAAACAAAATATCTAAATTTAGTAGCTCTAAACAGTCACAAAAGCCATAAGGAAACTCATCTCAATAGAGTCTGCCAAGCCATTTGCTATTCAAAGGCTATTACAGAGATTATTTCTGTTTGGGAATTGCAGTGTGGGGAAGGTTTTAATTCCCTAATTCTACATCTCTACTATTTATCCTTGATTTAATTTTTAAACACTGGAGGATATACCCCAAATAACTCTTGTAGTTCTACATAATATTCAAAATTGTGTTGAATCATTCATCTTAATATGGTAACACAGAGAGAATCTTGAGGTTTTAGATTATAAAATAGCACAGCAAATAAACAACCTCTAGAGTAGTGAAGATGTCATCATTAAAAACATGAAGTAAATACAGCTGGAGCACTTCTGCCATTTGCAAAAGTACTTCAGAGAATGGGGCTCTTTGTCACAAAAAGTGGCTTGATTTGAGAAGGTTGGAAATCAACCAAATTATGATTTGCTCTATCCAAAGACCTTCACCTAGAATCATCTCATAATGCAAACATGAAGCCACATACCACAGGGGAGAAACCATGTGGCAAGAAAATAAATGTTGTTGATTTGTGACTTAGAACATAAGGATAAAATAAAAGAAATACTGCATTCTCTCCCCAATAGTTGGTATTTTCTAACATGTCATAGAGTAAACAACAGAGGCAACATTTCCTTTAGCATGACCCAGGATGTATCTGAGAGCAACCAACTGATGCATTTGGTCTGGTATGTTCCCACTGACATCATGACAGAAAAATTTCTATTTTGTGAGCCCCTTTTGGAAAGCATGTAGACTGTTTTTCTGTCTTCAAAATGATTAACATTTCTTTTGTTGAGCATAACTTCATTTGGGAGAAAAATCTGGAAACTTCATGACTAGGTATAGTATCTGCAATCTTTGGAAACATGTCTGGTTTTACTGTTTGATAAAAAAAGTTTCACGTGCCACCTTGATCACTTTCTAAATTAGCAAGAGTTACTGCCAAAGATGCTGCCCCAAATCCTTAATGGAGGCATTCATACTCCTTTTCAGTAGTCAACCTCAGAATTTTCATGAGAAAATGTGAGCAGGATATGAAATACAGTGTCTGGAAGATAAGGAGTCAACTTTAAGCAGAAGTTTCAAAATATCTGAGAGAAATAGGAAGCCATGGTTAGAGCAATAAGATAAGGAGTTCATTCAGATTGGATTACCTAGATAATTTTATTATTATTCAATGCACCACTGTCATAGTATGCATGGTGCTGAAAAGTCATGACTTCTATTGAACAAATTCTTACTCTGGAAAATAAGATTAGAGGAAGATAATTACGCCAACTCTCTAATTCTGAATGAAGTACTTTTGTAGGCTGAAGTGGAAAATGACAATTTGTTTATTTCTGTATAGGGAGAAGTCTCTGAACACCCAGGAACAATACAAATCTCTGTTGAAGTTCACTTCTGCTTCAATGTCCCTAAAATAATACATGGATTCATAACTTTCAGCTGTCACAGAGTATATCAATAAAGAAGACTTCAAAACACATAACCCTCAATGGTTTAAGGACAAAGGAAACGAAATGATGTGAGTTCAATCTATTTTAGAGACTCTCAGAAAACTTTTATATTCCTTTACTCCAACCTTTGTTCTCTGAGAAAGCAAGTTATTAGTGTTTGGATACCATTTGACACTACGTACCTAAGTAATTTATTTTTAACATTTGTTGCCATTAGAACAAAGAATTGAAATAAATTAATGTCAAAGATAAATGCATTGCCATATTAAAAGTCTTCCCTAACATTTCAACTTTTAACTCAAGTGAAAACATGGTAGTGTTTTCATTGAAATTTACTTTTACACAATTACATTTCTTAACTTGCAAAATTTGTATTCATTTCCACATTTTTATAAAATAGACATTTGAGAACAACAATTGTAAACAAAACTTTTGTTCTACTTGTTTTGTGAAGGAAATTAGTTTTCAATAAAACAAAATGATGGCATGCAAGTGTTGTGTGCATTGTATATTTGTACTTTTTTCTGGAGAGAAAGTCCATAGCTTCAATTAGATTCTCTAGAGTCAGAGGCCAAAAAAGGTATCAAATTACTAATTTGAAGTCTTTACATTATTTCTGAAGAAAGCAGCAGTCTCCAGAATTAAACTGAAAACTTACTTTGACACTCTATATTTTCTTTATTTAATTTTTACTGAAATACAGTTGATGTGCAGTATTATGTTAATTTCAGGTGTAGTGCATAGTGATTTGACATTCGCACACACTATTAAATAATCACCATGATAAGTCTACTAACCATCTGTCCCCATAATACAAAGTTATTACAATATTATTGACTATATTCCTTATGCTGTATATTACATCCTTGTGGCTCATTTATTTTATGACTGGAAGTTTTTATCTCTTAATCCCCATCACCTATTTCATCCTGGATCATATGGTAGTTCTATTTTTACTTTTTTACATTAAAAAATTTGTCCACAGTGACTGCACAATCTACAGTCCCACCAACGAAGGATGAGGGTCCTCTTTTCTCCACATCCTTGCCAACACTTGTTATTTGTTATCTTTTTGATGACAGCCATTCTGCCAGGTGTGAGGTGGTATCTCATTGCGATATTAATTTGTATTTCCCTGATGACTGGCGAGCATCCTTTCATGTGCCTCTTGGCCATCTGTACACCCTCTTTGGAAAAATGTCTATTCAGGTCCTCTGCTCATTTAAAAATCAGATTATTTGTTTTTCTGATGTTGAGTTGTATGAGTTCTTTGTATGTTTTGGATATCAACCCCGTGTTGGATATATCATTTGCAAATATCTTCTCCCATTCAGTAGGCTTCCTTTTTATTTGGTTGATAGTTTTCTTCACTGTGCAAAAGCTTTTTTAGTTTTATGTAGTCCCATTTGTTTATCTTTTCATTTGTTTTCTTTGTCTGAGGAAACAGATCCAAAAAATATTGCTAAGACCATACAAAAAGCATACATTAAAAGGACCATATGCCATGCTCAAGTAGGATTTATCCCAGGGACATAAGGATGATTCAATATCCACAAATCAATCTGTGTGATGCACCACATCAACAAAGAGAAGAATAAAAATAATATGATTATATTGACAGAAGCACTTTTATTCAACATAGTATTCAAAATCCTAGCCACAGCAAGCAGAGAAGGAAAAGAAATAAAGGAAACCCAAATTGGAAAGGAAGAAGTAAAACTTTCCCTGTTTGCAGATGACATGATACTGTATATAGAAAATTCTGAAAATTCTACCAAAACACTATTACAATTAATAAATGAATTCAGTAAGGTTGCAGGACACAAAATTATAAACAGAAATCTGTTGCAATTCTATACACTAATAACAAACTATCAGAAAGAGAAATTAAAACAATCACATTTACATTTGCATCAAGAAGAATAAAATACTGAGAATAAATCTAATCAAAATGGTAAAAGACTTGTACTCTGAAAACTATAGGCATTGATGAAAGAAATTGGAGACGACACAAACAAGTGGAAAAATATACTGTGCTCATAGACTGGAAGAATTAATATTGTTAAAATGGCCATACTACCCAAGGCAATCTACAGATTCAATGCAATCTCTATCAAAATACCAAAGGCAGTTTTTACAAAACTAAAATAAATAATTCTTAATTTGTATGGAAACACAAAAGACCCTGAATAGCCAAAGCGATCTTAAGAACAAAGCTGGAGGTATCAGACTCCCTGATTTCAAGCTATACTAAAAGCTACAGTAATCAAAACAGTATGTTATTGGCACAAAAGCAGACACACAGATAAATGGAACAGGATAATGAGCTCAGAAATAAACCCATGCTCGTATGGCTAATTAATCTATGACAAAGAAGGAAAGAATATGCAATGGGGAAAAGACAGCCTCCTCAATAAATGGTGTTGGCAAAATTGGACAGCTGCCTGCAAAAGAATGAAACTTGTATTTCACACCATATGCAAAAATAAACACAAAATGTATTAAAGATTTAAATGTAAGACCAAAAACCATAAAATGCCACTCTATGTTTTAAATCAAACTTCCCACATAATAAAAGTACAAGAAATGAGATAGGCAAAATAATTTCCAACAAAGGAAAAAAAAACCACATGGTTAAGTGGATAAAAGAGAGTGACTTGATTAGTCATCTGATGAGTACAGGTGGACAGGTCTTGAGCACAAATGGCCAAGCCAACAATCATCTAACATGCACTTGTAATGGATTCTCTGCCTTGCATCACTCTTGTTAACTGTAGAGAAAACCTGCATAGCTAGAACATCACTTCTACGTGTAAGATTCAATGTGAGAGAGATGGTTCTTCAGTTACTCCCCCTTTCCACCCCATCTAATGATGCCTTTCCTGAATGTGGCTGTGTGTTCATAGCTGTGCAGAAAAGGACTAGTGAGATCAAGGGGGCAAAGACAAACCTTGAGTACATGCCACAGACATACTTTAGTTAATGTGTTCTTAAGGTAACTAACTTTTTGACCATAACTTTAAAAATAAATAAATAAATAAAAACAAGTATACTGTCATCCCCTATATATATCTCCCATATATATATATAGGAAAGACAGGAAATTTCTGAAAAGGAGCATCTTTCTTTGCTTTGGAATAATAGACTTTACTGGGGCAGTATTTTAAGCTACTCTGTACACTACAGTAGAAAGAAGCTTTCTGGAAAGTGCACTTTATTTTTATGTTAGCATGTCATCAAAAATCAGTCCTTCAATCTACCACTGATTATTTTAATGCTACTAAGATATAACTTTATATGAATACAGTAGCTACATTCAGAGGTGATTTTTCTTCATAGAATATCAAATACTTAACATTTGATATCTGGAAATCTCCCAATCTGATAAATTCATGCAACTTCAGATCCTTTATTATTGTTGGCATTTATATATATTATAGATCAGTAATATGAGAGTTAGAAAGTGGAAGCAAGGGAACTTTTATCAGTAGTGTTTTGGGGTAAAAGGAAAAAGTACATGTGTTAGCTACCAATATATCTAATATATTTTATCAACTTTTTTCTGGGATATTTTTAGGATTTTTACTGTACTTTGAAATTTAAGTAACACTAGCCATGAATATGGAAACTTACTTTAAAAACTAAGTATGCTAAAATTTTATATATAGTATTTTGTACACCCTTAATTATGCTATTAGAACTAGAAAGTATATTCATACTTGCAGATTAGATTGCTTCTACCCTTTGGACATTATTTATGTATATTAAATATCAAGACATAAATGACAGATGTTTCTGAGTTCATTTAGAAAAACAATACGTAGTGTCTTGAAAAGCAAAGCAAAGCTTCAGATTCAAACAAGCATAGTTTGAATTTAAGTAGTTTCTTTTATTTCTTTTAAAAATTATAATTCTGAAAAAAATATTTTAAATTTTTTTAATGGTTTATAGGCTTTAGCAATATAAATGAGTTTCTATGGAAAATGTTGACAAAATGTAAGTCATTTTCTTAAAATAGTACACACATGACATAAAGTGAAGGAAAAAGGTATATGGTTAGTGCTATGTGCTCTTCATTATTTCTATAATAAATACCATCCTGATATATGGCATTAGGTTGGTGAGCTACAAGGAAACTTGGACAGACAGGTCTGCAGCCCAGTCTGCTCATGACAAATAATTAGATTCATAACAAAAATATATTCAGAAAGAATATATAATAAAAATAATAAAACACTGAATACATACACAGAAATTGTATTTTATTTACCATAAGAAAACTTAATTTTGGACTAGGATGTAAGTTTTATATCTTAGTTTGTTTTTCTGGGTTTTTTTTGGCCACGCCATGCGGCATGTGGAATCTTAGTTCCCCGACCAGGGATCAAACCCATGCCCCCTGCAGTGGAAGCATGCAGTCTTAACCACTGGACCTCTGGGGAAGTCCCATATCATGGTTTAATTTTTAAAATACTGAACTTGCCATAATTTCACTTGGGAGAGGGGATGCAGTTAGGAAAAGCTCTCCTAAGGAAGAGAGGGAGAAAACTAGTATGTCTCCTCAGTATTTGATATAAGTGAGTGACTGCCTGGATGGAAGGAATTTAAAAGAGACCAGGTGTCAGGGAGGAGATGGAGAGTTCTGCACTGGGCATAATGAGTATGAGCTCTGTTTGGATAAGCAAAGAAAACTGAAAGAGTAATACAGCAATATTATTTTTTCTCTAATGCTGCTTACAGGCAAGTTACATGATTAAATGAAGAAGGGAGGGAAAGCAAGACATTTATAATACAACAGACAAATGACAATGTATTGCTAGTTAGACAGAATAATAAGTACCATCTAATTTTCTCTTTAAAATCCATTTATTCTTCAAAGCCCTAGATCATCATCAAGGGACCACATTTTCCAACTGAGGAATTACAGAGGAGGGAAAATTAGGTTTTTAAAAATATTCCAATTGTTGTGAGCAAACTCTTTGCAAATAGCTCTGGGATCGACTTAGTAAGAAAGTTAAGGTCAACATTTGTATACTTACAACCTCTGTGCGAAATATTTTTACTACTTTTGTACCTTTAGAGTCTTTAATTGATATCCTTAAATTCAGTTGCTGCCCAGATCATCAAGTTATCACTTTTCAGTCAACTGATATTTCACAGTTGTTAAACTTTTAACATGTTAGCAGATTTAAATTTTCCCCTAATAGTTCATAACCTTATAATAGCCACCTAAAAATTAACTTGTAAATTAATCCAGAGTTAATAATGCAATTATTAATCTGACACTTATATATGTAACAGAAATCACAAATCTGTAGCCTTCTCAAAATCAGTCTGGTAGTATGCTTTCAGCATCTTTTTAGAATGAATGTGAATGTTTAAATAACTCCATGAAGAGAGCCTTTAGGAGAAAATATATTGCACTTAGGCATAATTTGGAAAATATGCAGTTAAGTATGTTAAACTAAATTAAATCCACAACAATAATTTTTGCAATGGAACAATTTCTTCAAGTGAACTCTCAAGCAGGAAATCTAGTCTGTGAAACCCATGAGTATAGTTCTGAGCACTCCTTAGAGCACATTACATAAAGTGATATAAAGTGATAAGGAAACACACAATTAAGAGAAGTATTTGACTTGTCCCTTTCTTTTATGGTACATGTTGCTGTAGGTTCCCTTTGCCTTTTTGTAAGACTTTAAAAATATTTTAAGCACCAACTTGGAAGTTTACCAAAAATTTTTTCAAAATACTATTTTTATACTGATATAAAATCAACTGGAAGATACAAAAGGATATAAAATGTGATCTATAAATTAAAATCCAACTTGAGGGCAAGCTTTTTACTTCTTTTGCCTTAGAAGTAACACAAGTTAGATGTTCAATATATTTAAATTTCATTATTCAATTTTTATAATATTAAAACATGAACTATACAGTATGGGACATAAATTTAAATTAATAAAAAGCAAATTAATCTTTTAATCATCTAGGACTCAGTCAATTTATTAATGTGATTTTACTATTACTTTCTAAATACAAGAGTAACTCGGAGCTATCACAGGTTGGGTTCCAGACCACCACAATAAAGTGAATATTGTAATTGAGTCTCACATATTTTTTTGCTCTTCCAGTGCATCTGAAAGCTATGTTTACACTATACTGTAGTCCATTAAGTGTGCAATAGCATTCTGTCTAAAAACAGAATGTAAATAGGAATGATTTCTCTGTAGCATGCAATGCTGCTTGACAGCATTTTACCCACAGTAGCAGAACTTCTTTCAAAATTGGAGTCAATCCCTTCAAACCCTGCCACTGCTTTATCAACTAAGTTTATGTCGTGTTCTACATCCTCTGTCATTTCAACAATCTATATAACATCTTCACCAGGAGTAGTTCCCATCTCAAGAAACCACTTTCTTTGCTCATCTATTAGAAGCAATTCCTTATTCATTCAAGTTTTATCATGATATGGCAGCAATTCAGTTACATCTTCAGGCTCCACTTCTAGTTCTAGTTCTCTTGCTTTCTGAAGTGACTTCCTCCACTGAAGTCTTGAAGCCTTCAAAGGCATCCACGATGGTTGGAATCAATTTCTTCCTGATAATGCTGATATTTTAACCGCTTCCCATGAATTACAAATGTTCCTAATGGCTTCTAGAATGATAAATCCTTTCCAGAAAATTTTCAATTTACCTTGTCTAGATCCATCAGAGGAATCACTATCTCTGGCAAGCAGGGAGAGAGTTCATTTTATTATTATTTTTATAAATAATATTCTGGTGTTCTGTATCATCTTGACACATAATCAAGATAAATTTTTAAAATGTACAAACCATTATGTATAAAGTAAGCTATAAGGTTATATTGTACAACAGAGAGAATATAGCCAATATTCTATAATAACTATAAATGGAATATAACCTTTAAAAATTGTGAATCACTATGTTGTATAACTTTAACTTATATAATACTGTACAGAAATTATACTTCAGTTTTTAAAAAAAGCCTTAAAAGCAAAACAATATATATTTAACAGAAAACATATATATATATATATATATATACACACAATATACAAAAGTTTGGTGCATGAAAGCACAGAGTTAATATAAAACAATAAAGACTATGCAAAAATCCCAAAGCAAATAAAAAGGTAACTAAATGAAGTGAATAATAATAGAACCATTCCCCTTTAAAATAATCCCACAAAATTAACAATTTGTTAACTCGCAAAAATATTTCCAATATTTGAGATAAAGTGTCAGTACTTTAATTTCAGCAAACTAGAGGTTTCAAGAAGCCTATCACCTAAAAATTCTAGACAAAAGATGTTAAGATCTTTTAAATGCATAAATGACCTGGGGAAAGATTAAGAGGATTCTTTGGAAGAAAGAATTGACAAGAAAGTGCAACCCAGCGAGGTCTGTAGTCAGCACATGTCCCATGGTATATACACATCCATAGAGTCCTAACGTTTGGGTGTAACATGGCACATGGTCAAGAAAGAGACATCTGGCCCTGGGGTACACTGGGAGGTTAGACCAGAGAACACGGTATAAAACCAGCACTCCTGAAAAGTAACATTTTCAGTAGGTGAACTAGAAAAAGAAAAAGACCCTATTAGGGAGACTTTGAGCATACATAACCATCTCATCCTTGGATCTGAGTAGAGTGGAGAAAAGGAAAAAATTAAGTTCAGGAATCACGCTGGGACTAAAAACTTTCGGAAAGAAAATTACAGAAGCAAGCTATAAAACGTCTAGCTGTCAAACAAAGATTCTGTCCTACACCACAGCGTACAGCTGCACATCTAGGGCAAACATCTTACCTGGGGTAATGTAAATTTTACAGACCTCAGAAGGAAACAGTTGCCACAGTCTCTCTAGAGCTGTACAGTGATTAATAATATGATGGAGAGATCTCTCAATCTCAGACGTTGTTGCAGTTAGAAAATAAAGGTTTTTTTAAAAATAGGTTACCATGCTTCTTATAAAACTGTGTTCCATTATGTTCGCTCCTCACTCAAATGTAATGCTTTAGACTCAAATGCGAATTGAGCCCTTAGGTTAATAATTATACACTAATATGGTCAGTTCTGATCTATTGAAAATCTTGGATACATCACTGCACATATTATTTTTATTCACAAATTAAAATCCAAATCAGAAACTCTTGTGAACCCGTTTTTAAAACTATAATTGAAAATTACCACACAACGTAACAAACCTATCTGAAACAAAACATTGATTAAAAGCCTAAGGTAATGTAAATTTATACATCTTAACATTACACATCCAAACTATTCTATAGGTTAAACATTATTTTTTAATAAATAGTATAACACAATATTTGGCTCTGTCTTATTTTCTTAAATGTATAATAAACTAGAGTATATGCATAAACGTATACACATACAAATGCAAAATACTTTATAATAAAACATTATATAAACATATACTTTTCCTGAAGGCTACTGACCTCCAGAAGACCGATACAAGGGTAATCAGACGGAAAAACTGAAGAACTTCAGTCCCAGATATATTGTGAGAGAGACAGAAAAAGCACTTAAACTGAATATTTGATTATTGAAGGCCATCCTCATAAGCAAAATATTTTCCCTCAATTACACCTAATTATTTAATTGTTTACATTTACTAATGAAACGAAACAACACAAAACAAACAACTGTTGGGGGCTCTTTTCAGCCGGCACATAATCATCCATCACCATGTACAGAAAGATTCTTAAAATTATATGAAGCTGGTCTGTTTAAAGTGAAAGGCATATTTTATCCCAATCAATGCATAAAAGTAAAATTATCCATAACTGAGGCATGTTTCTCTGCTGTACAGTTCAGCTGTAATGATCCCCACACACTGCTCTTGCACATCAATTATGATAATCATAATCACGGTCATTAAGCTGGATGTTCATTATTATCAGGATGCTGGTGACAGCAGATTCAATCATCGGGTGCCATGGGCAAGCAGTCACAGTCCCACCCAAGTTTCTGCAGACAGCGATGTGCCACATTAAATCTATGATGTGTTCCACATCCCACTCCATTCCAAAAGCCATAGACGGTAAAGGTCAACTTTATGTTCTGTGCAATATGCTTAGGTTTTCTAAATTAATTCTATGGAGTACTAGATATTTTTATGCTTTGTAGCTTATAAAATCCTGTTTAGGACCAAAATGCATGTGAAAATAACAAAGAAGGCCCGCTCTACTGTTGTAATTCACCTATAATAAGGCAGATGAGGAGAGGCTCTGTCAACACGAACCATCTTAAAAGTCTCTGCTTGAATTTTGCAAGTAAGGAAAAACACGAAATGGTTCTATTACAATCAGTTGTCTAAAATGCACATGAAGCTCATTCTAATTCAGATAAAGGCCTCAGACTATTATTTCTGCTTCAGTAAATATGAACATATGTGAATGTTTTGACAATCAAAAGAATGTTTTCCGTATACGGAATTTTTTCTTGTCCAACTTCGACCTAGCCAGATAGATGAAATTAATGGCGACTGATAGAGTCTCCTTATTTAATTTCATTTCTATTTTAAACATTGAGATCAGCACAACAAAGAATTTATAAATCCAAAGTATTTACCTGAACTTAAAGTTTGACCAGACCTACATTCTAACAATTTAACTTGGGGCATTTTACAATTAAATAAAAGAAAAAGGAGGAAGTTATATGATACGGACATTAGTGCATCATTGATTTCCATACTTTCACAAAATGATATATAATTACAAGAGACAAAGAAGGACACTACATAATGATCAAGGGATCAATCCAAGAAGATATAACAAGTGTAAATATTTATGCACCCAACATAGGAGAACCTGAATACATAAGGCAAATGCTAACAGCCATAAAAGGGGAAATCGACAGTAAAACAATCATAGTAGGGGACTTTAACACCTCACTTTCACCAATGGACAGATCATCCAAAATGAAAATAAATAAGGAACACAGCTTTAAATGATACATTAAACAAAATGGACTTAATTGATATTTATAGGATATTCCATCCAAAAACAACAGAATACACTTTCTTCTCAAGTGCTCATGGAACATTCTCCAGGATAGATCATATCTTGGGTCACAAAGCAAGCCTTGGTAAATTTAAGAAAATTGAAATTGTATCAAGTATCTTTTCCAACAACAATGCTATGAGACTAGATATCAATTACAAGAAAAAAATCTGTAAAAAATACAAACACATGGAGGCTAAACAATACACTACTTAATAACCAAGAGATCACTGAAGAAATCAAAGAGGAAATCAAAAAATACCTAGAAATAAATGACAATGAAAGCACAACGACCCAAAACCTCTGGAATGCCGCAAAAGCAGTTCTAAGAGGGAAGTTTATAGCAATAGAATCCTACCACAAGAAACATCTCACATAAACAACCTAACCTTGGAAATTCAAAGTAGCCTCATCTACAGATACACCAGAGGTACATCTACGCGTGGAACAACTCCTACGGAGCACCTACTGAGCGCTGGCAGAAGACCTCAGACCTCCCAAAAGGCAGGGAACCCCCCACGTACCTGGTTAGGGCAAAAGAAAAAACTAAACAGAGACAAAAGGATGGGGACGGGTCCTGCACCAGCGGGAGAGAGCTGTGAAGGAGGAAAAGTGTCCACACACTAGGAAGCCCCTTCGCGGGTGGAGACTTCGGGAGGCGGAGTGGGGGAGCTTGGGAGCTGCGGAGGAGAACGCAGCAACGGGGGTGCGGAGGGCAAAGCGGACAGATTCCAGAGCAGAGGATCGGGCCGACCGGCACTCACCAGCCGAGAGGCTTGTCTGCTCGCCCGCCGGGGCGGGCGGGACTGGGAGCTGAGGCTCCGGCTTTTGTCGGAGCGCCGGGAGAGGACTGAGGTTGGCGGCGTGAACACAGCCTGCAGGGCGTTGGTGCGCCGCGGCTGGCCGGGAGAGAGTCCGGGGAGGGGTCTGGACCTGCCGAAGAGGCAAGAGACTTTTACGTCCCTCTTTGTTTCCTGGTGCACGAGGGGAGTGGATTAAGAGCGCTGCTTGAGAGGGCTCCAGGGACGGGCACGAGCCGCGGCTGAGATTGCGGAGCCCAGAGACGGACATGGGACGCTGAGGCCGCTGCTGCCGCCGCCAGGAGACCTGTGTGCGAGCACAGGTCACTAGCCACACGCCCTTCCGGGGAGCCTGTGCAGCCCGCCACTGCCAGGGTCCCGGGATCCAGGGACGGCTCCCCCGGGAGAGCGCACGGCGCCCTCAGGCTGCAGCGTCACGCCGGCCTCTGCCGCTGCAGGCCCGCCCCGCACTCCGTGACCCTCCCTACCCCCCGGCCTGGGTGAGCCAGAGCCTCCGAATCAGCGGCTCCTTTAACCCCGTCCTGTCTGAGCAAAGAACAGACGCCCTCCGGCGACCTACACGCACAGGCGGGGCCAAATCCAAAGCTGAGCCCCTGGGAACTGTCAGAACAAAGAAGAGAAAGGGAAATCTCTCCCAGCAGCCTCAGAAGCAGCGGATTAAAGCTCCACAATCAACTTGATATACCCTGCATCTGTGGAATACCTGAATAGACAACGAATCATCCCAAATTAAGGAGCCCTGTGGATGAAAGGCTCTTGGTGCTGCAGCCAGGAGTCAGTGCTGTGCCTCTGAGGTGGGAGAGCCAACTTCAGGACACTGGTCCACAAGAGGCCTCCCAGCTGCACATAATATCAAACAGCAAAAATCTCCGAGAGATCTCCATCTCAACGCCAGCACCCAGCTTCACTCAACGACCAGCAAGCTACAGTGCTGGACATCCTATGCCAAACAACTAGCAAGACAGGAACACAACCCCACCCATTAGCAGAGAGGCTGCCCAAAATCATAGTAAGTCTACAGACACCCCAAAACACACCACCAGACGTGGACCTGCCCACCAGAAAGACAAGATCCAGCCTCATACACCAGAACACAGGCACTAGTACCCTCCATCAGGAAGCCTACACAACCCACTGAACCAACCTTAGCCACTGGGGACAGACACAAAAAACAACAGGAACTACGAACCTTCAGCCTGCAAAAAAGGAGACCCCAAACACAGTAAGATAAGCAAAATGAAAAAACAGAAAAACACACAGCAGATGAAGGAGCAAGATAAAAACCCACCAGACCTAACAAATGAAGAGGAAATAGGTAGTCTACCTGAAAAAGAATTCAGAATAATGATAGTAAGGTTGATCCGAAATCTTGGAGATAGAATGGACAATAGAATGGACAAATTGCAAGAATCAGTTAACAAGGACCTAGAAGAACTAAAGATGAAACAAGCAACGATGAACAACACAATAAATGAAATTAAAAGTACTCTAGATGGGATCAATAGCAGAATAACTGAGGCAGAAGAACGGATAAGTGACCTGGAACATAAAATAGTGGAAATAACTACTGCAGAGCAGAAAAAAGAAAAAAGAATGAAAAGAACTGAGGACAGTCTCAGAGACCTCTGGGACAACATTAAACGCACCAACGTTTGAATTATAGGGGTTCCAGAAGAAGAAGAGAAAAAGAAAGGGACTGAGAAAATATTTGAAGAGATTATAGTTGAAAACTTCCCTAATATGGGAAAAGAAATAGTTAATCAAGTCCAGGAAGCACAGAGAGTCCCATACAGGATAAATCCAAGGAGAAATACGCCAAGACACATATTAATCAAACTGTCAAAAATTAAATACAAAGAAAACATATTAAAAGCAGCAAGGGAAAAACAACAAATAACACACAAGGGAATCCCCATAAGGTTAACAGCTGATCTTTCAGCAGAAACTCTGCAAGCCAGAAGAGAGTGGCAGGACATATTGAAAGTGTTGAAGGAGAAAAACCTGCAACCAAGATTACTTTACCCAGCAAGGATCTCATTCAGATTTGATGGAGAAATTAAAACCTTTACAGACAAGCAAAAGCTGAGAGAGTTCAGCACCACCAAACCAGCTCTACAACAACTGCTAAAGGAACTTCTCTAGGCAAGAAACACAAAAGAAGGAAAGGACCTACAATAATGAACCCAAAACAATTAAGAAAATGGGAATAGGAACACACATATCGATAATTACCTTAAATGTAAATGGACTAAATGCTCCCACCAAAAGACACAGATTGGCTGAATGGATACAAAAACAAGACCCATATATTTGCTGTCTACAAGAGACCCACTTCAGACCTAGAGACACATACAGACTGAAAGTAAGGGGATGGAAAAAGGTATTTCATGCAAATGGAAACCAAAAGAAAGCTGGAGTAGCAATTCTCATATCAGACAAAATAGACTTTAAAACAAAGACTATTAGAAGAGACAAGAAGGACACTACATAATGATCAAGGGATCGATCCAAGAGGAAGATATAACAATTGTAAATATTTATGCACCCAACTTAGGTGCACCTCAATACATAAGGCAAATACTGACAACCATAAAAGGGGAAATTGACAGTAACACATTCATAGTAGGGGACTTTAACACCCCACTTTCACCAATGGACAGATCATCCAAAATGAAAATAAATAAGGAAACACAAGCTTTAAATGATACATTAAACGAGATGGAGTTAATTGATATTTATAGGACATTCCATCCAAAAACAACAGAATACACATTTTTCTCAAGTGCTCATGGAACATTCTCCAGGATAGATCATATCTTGGGTCACAAAGCAAGCCTTGGTAAATTTAAGAAAATTGAAATTGTATCAAGTATCTTTTCTGACCACAACGCCATGAGACTAGATATCAATTACAGGAAAAGATCTGTAAAAAATACAAACACATGGAGGCTAAACAATACACTACTTAATAATGAAGTGACCACTGAAGAAATCAAAGAGGAAATCAAAAAATACCTAGAAACAAACGACAATGGAGACACAATGACCCAAAACCTGTGGGATGCAGCAAAAGCAGTTCTAAGGGGGAAGTTTATAGCAATACAAGCCCACCTTAAGAAGCAGGAAACATCTCGAATAAACAACCTAACCTTGCACCTCAAGCAATTAGAGAAAGAAGAACAAAAAAACCCCAAAGCTAGCAGAAGGAAAGAAATCATAAAAATCAGATCAGAAATAAACGAAAAAGAAATGAAGGAAACAATAGCAAAGATCAATAAAACTAAAAGCTGGTTCTTTGAGAAGATAAACAAAATAGATAAACCACTAGCCAGACTCATCAAGAAAAAAAGGGAGAAGACTCAAATCAATAGAATTAGAAATGAAAAAGGAGAGGTAACAACTGACACTGCAGAAATAAAAGAGATCATGAGAGATTACTACAAGCAACTCTATGCCAATAAAATGGACAATCTGGAAGAAATGGGCAAATTCTTGGAAATGCACAACCTGCCAAGACTGAATCAGGAAGAAATAGAAAATATGAACAGACCAATCACAAGCACTGAAATTGAAACTGTGATTAAAAATCTTCCAACAAAGAAAAGCCCAGGACCAGATGGCTTCACAGGCAAATTCTATCAAACATTTAGAGAAGAGCTAACACCTATCCTTCTCAAACTCTTCCAAAATATAGCAGAGGGAGGAACACTCCCAAACTCCTTCTACGAGGCCACCATCACCTTGATACCAAAACCAGACAAGGATGTCACAAAGAAAGAAAACTACAGGCCAATATCACTGATGAACATAGATGCAAAAATCCTCAACAAAATACTAGCAAACAGAATCCAACAGCACATTAAAAGGATCATACACCATGATCAAGTGGGGTTTATTCCAGGAATGCAAGGATTCTTCAATATACGCAAATCTATCAATGTGATAAACCATATTAACAAACTGAAGAAGAAAAACCATATGATCATCTCAATAGATGCAGAGAAAGCTTTTGACAAAATTCAACACCCATTTATGATAAAAACCCTGCAGAAAGTAGGCATAGAGGGAACTTTCCTCAACATAATAAAGGCCATATACGACAAGCCCACAGCAAACATCATCCTCAATGGTGAAAAACTGAAAGCATTTCCACTAAGATCAGGAACAAGACAAGGGTGCCCACTCTCACCACTCTTATTCAACATAGTTTTGGAAGTTTTAGCCACAGCAATCAGAGAAGAAAAGAAAATAAAAGGAATCCAAATCAGAAAAGAAGAAGTAAAGCTGTCACTGTTTGCAGATGACATGATCCTATACATAGAGAACCCTAAAGATGCTACCAGAAAACTACTAGAGCTAATCAATGAATTTGGTAAAGTGGCAGGATACAAAATTAATGCACAGAAATCTCTGGCATTCCTATATACTAATGATGAAAAATCTGAAAGTGAAATCAAGAAAACACTCCCATTTACCATTGCAACGAAAAGAATAAAATATCTAGGAATAAACCTACCTAAGGAGACAAAAGATCTGTATGCAGAAAATTATAAGACACTGATGAAAGAAATTAAAGACGATACAAATAGATGGAGAGATATACCATGTTCTTGGATTGGAAGAATCAACATTGTGAAAATGACTCTACTACCGAAAGCAATCTATAGATTCAATGCAATCCCTATCAAACTACCACTGGCATTTTTCACAGAACTAGAACAAAAAATTTTGCAATTTGTATGGAAACACAAAAGACCCCGAATAGCCAAAGCAATTTTGAGAACGAAAGAAGGAACTGGAGGAATCAGGCTCCCAGACTTCAGACTATACTACAAAGCTACAGTTATCAAGACGGTATGGTACTGGCACAAAAACAGAAAGATAGATCAATGGAACAGGATAGAAAGCCCAGAGATAAACCCACGCACATATGGTCACCTTATCTTTGACAAAGGAGGCAGAAATGTACAGTGGAGAAAGGACAGCCTATTCAATAAGTGGTGCTGGGAAAACTGGACAGCTACATGTAAAGGTATGAAATTAGATCACTCCCTAACACCATACACAAAAATAAGCTCAAAATGGATTAAAGACCTAAATGTAAGGCCAGAAACTATCAAACTCTTAGAGGAAAACATAGGCAGAACACTCTATGACATAAATCACAGCAAGGTCCTTTTTGACCCACCTCCTAGAGAAATGGAAATAAAAACAAGAGTAAACAAATGGGACCTAATGAAACTTAAAAGCTTTTGCGCAGCAAAGGAAACCATAAAGAAGACCAAAAGACAACCCTCAGAATGGGAGAAAATATTTGCAAATGAAGCAACTGACAAAGGATTGATCTCCAAAATTTATAAGCAACTCATGCAGCTTAATAACAAAAAAACAAACAACCCAATCCAAAAATGGGCAGAAGACCTAAATAGACATTTCTCCAAAGAAGATATACAGAGTGCCAACAAACACATGAAAGAATGCTCAACATCACTAATCATGAGAGAAATGCAAATCAAAACTACAATGAGATATCATCTCACACCAGTCAGAATGGCCATCATCAAAAAATCTAGAAACAATAAATGCTGGAGAGGGTGTGGAGAAAAGGGAACCCTCTTACACTGTTGGTGGGAATGTAAATTGATACAGCCACTGTGGAGAACAGTATGGAGGTTCCTTAAAAAGCTACAAATAGAAATACCATATGACCCAGCAATCCCACTACTGGGCATATACCCTGAGAAAACCATAATTGAAAAAGAGTCATGTACCAAAATGTTCATTGCAGCTCTATTTACAATAGCCCGGAGATGGAAACAACCTAAGTGTCCATCATCGGATGAATGGATAAAGAAAATGTGGCACATATATACAATGGAATATTACTCAGCCATAAAAAGAGACGAAATTGAGCTATTTGTAATGAGGTGGATAGACCTAGAGTCTGTCATACAGAGTGAAGTAAGTCAGAAAGAGAGAGACAAATACCGTATGCTAACACATATATATGGAATTTAAAAAAAAAATGTCATGAAAAACCTAGGGGTGAAACAGGAATAAAGACACAGACTTACTAGAGAATGGACTTGAGGCTATGGGGAGGGGGAAGGGTAAACGGTGACAAAGCGATAAAGAGGCATGGACATATATACACTACCAAACGTAAGGTAGATAGCTAGTGGGAAGCAGCCGCATAGCACAGGGAGATCAGCTCGGTGCTTTGTGACCGCCTGGAGGGGTGGGATAGGGAGGGTGGGAGGGAGGGAGACGCAAGCGGGAAGAGATATGGGAATATATGTATGTATATAACTGATTCATTTTGTTGTGAAGCTGAAGCTAACATACCATTGTAAAGCAATTATACTCCAATAAAGATGTTAAAACAAAACAAAACAAAAAAACAACCTAACCTTATACCTAAAGCAATTAGAGAAAGAAGAACAAAAAAAAACCCCAAAGGTAGCTGAAGGAAAGAAATCATAAAGATCAGATATGAAATAGAAATGAAGGAAATGACAGCAAACATCAATAAAACTAAAGGCTGGTTCTTTGAGAAGATACACAAAATTGATAAACCATTAGCCAGACTCAACAAGAAAAAAAGGGAGAAGACTCAAATCAATAGAATTCGAAATGCAAAAGGAGAAGTAACAACTGACACTGCAAAAATTCAAAGGATCATGAGAGATTACTACAAGCAACTATATGCCAATAAAATGGACAACCTGGAAGAAATGGACAAATTCTTAGAAAAGCACAACCCTCCGAGACTGAACCAGGAAGAAATAGAAAATATAAACAGACCAATCACAAGCACTGAAATTGAGACTATGATTCAAAATCTTCTAACAAAAAAAAGCCCAGGAACAGATGGTTTCACAGGCGAATTCTATCAAACATTTAGAGAAGAGCTAACACCTATCCTTCTCAAACCCTTCGAAAATATAGCAGAGGGAGGAACACTCCCAAACTCATTCTACAAGGCCACCATCACCCTGATAGCAAAACCAAAGATGTCACAAATAAATAAAACTACAGACCAATATCACTGATGAACACAGACACAAAAATCCTCACCAAAAGACTAGCAAACAGAATCCAACAGCACATTAAAAGGATCATACACCATGATCAAGTGTGGTTTCTCCCAGGAATGCAAGGATTCTTCAATATATGCATCAGTCAATGTGATAAACCATATTAACAAATTGAAGGAGAAAAACCATATGATCATCTCAATAGATGCAGAGAAAGCTTTTGACAAAATTCAACACCGTTTATGATAAAAACCCTCCAGAAACTAGGCATAGAGGTTACTTAACTCAACATAATAAAGACCACATATGACAAACCGACAGCCAACATCACTCTCAATGGTGAAAAACTGAAACCATTTCCTCTAAGATCATAAACAAGACAAGGCTGTCCACTCTCACCACTCTTATTCAACATAGTTTTGAAAGTTTTAGCCACAGCAATCACAGAAGAAAAAGAAATAAAAAGAATCCAAATTGGAAAAGAAGAAGTAAAGCTGTCACTGCCTGCAGATGACATGATACTATACATAGAGAATCCTAAAGATGCCACCAGAAAACTACTAAAGCTAATCAATGAATTTGGTAAAGTAGTAGGATACAAAATTAATGCACAGAAATCTCTTGTATTTCTATACACTAAGGATGAAAAATCTGAAAGAGAAATAAAGGAAACACTCCCATTTACCATTGCAGCAAAAAGAATAAAATATCTAGGAATAAACCTACCTAAGGAGACAAAAGACCTGTATGCAGAAAACTATAAGACACTGATGAAAGAAATTAAAGATGATACAAAGATGTGCTCTTGGATTGGAAGAATCAACATTGTGAAAATGACTATACTACCCAAAGCAATCCACAGATTCAATGCAATCCCTATCAAACTACCAATGGCATTTTTCACAGAACTAGAACAAAAAATTTCACAATTTGTATGAAAACATAAAAGACCCCGAACAGCCAAAGCAATCTGGAGAAAGAAAAACGGAGCTGGAGAAATCAGGCTCCCGACTTCAGCCTATACTACAAAGCTACAGTAACCAAGATAGTATGGTACTTGCACAAAAACAGAAAGATAGATCAATGGAACAGGATAGAAAGCCCAGAGATAAACCCACGCACCTATGGTCCACTCATGTAAGACAAAGGAGGCAAGGCTATACAATGGAGAAAAGAGAAAAGACAGTCTCTTCAATAAGTGGTGCTGGGAAAACTGGACAGCTACATGTAAAGAAATGAAATTAGAACACTCCCTAACAACATACACAAAAATAAACTCAAAATGGATTAAAGACCTAAATGTAAGGCCAGATACTATAAAACTCTTAGAGGAAAACATAGGCAGAACACTCTATGACATACATCACAGAAAGATCCTTTTTGATCCACCTCCTAGAGAAATGGAAACGAAAAGAGAAAAGAACAAATGGGACCTAATGAAACTTAAAAGCTTTTGCACAGCAAAGGAAACCATAAACAAGACAAAAAGACAACCCGCAGAATGGGAGAAAATATTTGCAAATGAAGCAACTGACAAAGGATTAATCTCCAAAATTTATAAGCAGTTCATGCAGCTCAATATCAAAAAAGCCAACAACCCAATCCAAAAATGGCAGAAGACCTAAATAGACATTTCCCCAAAGACGATATACAGATTGCCAACAAACACTTGAAAGGATGCTCAACATCACTAATCATTAGAGAAATGCAAATCAAAACTACAGTGAGGTATCACCTCACACCAGTCAGTATGGCCATCATCAAAAAATCTACAAACAATAAATGCTGGAGAGGGTGTGGAGAAAAGGGAACCCTATTGCACTGTTTTTGGGAATGTAAATTGATACATCCACTATGGAGAACAGTATGGAAGTTCCTTAAAAAACTAAAAATAGAATTACCATATGACCCAGCAATCCCACTACTAGGCATATACCCTGAGAAAACCATAATTCAAAAAGAGTCATGTACCGCAGTGTTCAGTGCAGCTCTATTTACAACAGCCAGGACATGGAAGCAACCTAAGTGTCCATCGACAGATGAATGGATAAAGAAGATGTGGCACATATATACAATGGAATATTACTCAGCCATAAAAAGAAATGAAATTGAGTTATTTGTAGTGAGGTGGATGGACCTAGAGACTGTCATACAAAGTGAAGTAAGCCAGAAAGAGAAAAATAAATACCATATGCTAACACATACATATGGAATCTAAAAAAAAAAAGGTTCTGAAGAACCTAGGGGCAGGACAGGAATAAAGATGCAGACGTAGAGAATGGACTTGAGGACATGGGGAAGGAGAAGTGTAAGCTGGGACGAAGTGAGAGAGTGGCATGGATATATATACACTACCAAATGTAAAATAGCTAGTGGGAAGCAGCTGCATAGCACAGGGAGATCAGCTCAGTGCTTTGTGACCACCTAGAGGGGTGGGATAGGGAAGGTGGGAGGGAGACGCAAGAGGGAGGAGTTATGGGGATATATGTATACGTATAGCTGATTCACTTTGTTATACAGCAGAAACTAACACACCATTGTAAAGCAATTATACTCCAATAAAGATGTTTAAAAAAGTGATATATATATTATTTTTCATTATTGATTTTCATAATTTTGGGAAAAAGTAATATTATTTGCTTGCAATCTGCTTTGTGACGTCTTTGTATAGTGTTCCTCATATTAATAAAATTAAAAATAATACAAAATATTAAGTACTATTTGATTATTAACTGATGTAATGTAAATGCGGTTAGAGAAAGAAAACATGATTTTTCTCTCAACTGATACCCTTTATCCCAGTTGTGTAGCAAATCATCTGGAAATTATAACCTCCATGCTTAAAGATGACAGAAGAGAAAGAAAATTCTTCAGGCAGACACTCTTAAAACATGATGGAAAGGGTGGAGATCAGGAACCAAATGTATTTAATTGAGCTGTTTCTTGGCTGAAGTGAATCTACTGCATTGAACTAAATCTTATTTGCATTTAAATATTTGTAAATAGTCCATCTTCCAATAGAAGCATAAAACTACACCAGTCTTTTCCTTCTCCAACATTTTGAACTCAACAACTCACTAAAACTATTCTTCATCTACTAATATGAGTAAGTGATGGTATCACAACTCCAAGGTCAAGAAACAAAGTTTTATATAAAATAAAGAAAAATAAGCCTGCTTTTAGTTATTTATTGGGCACAAGTCTCACCCAAATCGCTTTCAGCAAATCAAAACATAAAATATTTTCATGTAAACAATAGAATGACTACCCTTATACTTTGTAGACTCTATTGGCAACACAGGAATAATTTGTTCATTTAATATGGTTATTTTAAGAGATCAGAAGAAGGGGGAAGAAGGATATGAGGAGAGGAGGGGAGGGAGAAATTTAAATTTGTATTTAATATTTTTCTGCGTGGTTTTCTGCAAGTGGATTAATGATTTATTAAGACATAAAGAATCCCTACACTTTTTCTCTTAGTTTTCAGGGTCTGCAAGAACAATTATTTGTCATTAACTTTTCAAGTATGTGTACCTTCTAAACGTATACAGAGGCAGACCATGATTCCTCCAAAAGAACAAAATAAACATTTTTTTTTTAGTGAGTATCTGAGAATTTCTGCAAGTTGCTTACTTCAGTTAGATAAATGCATAGTCTTGGAATATGTCAAAATATATGAATGAACCTGTTGCATAAAACCAAAAAGTACCGTATTATTTTAGGAAAGAAACATTGGCACAAGGATTTTTCTCACTCTGAAGTAGCTTGATGTCCTAAGGTAGGTAAGTCATTTAAATTTTAAAGAAATGAGAATTTCCTTGAATTAAATAGGATGGTGAGGGCATAACAGCAAAAAAAAACCCCACAAAACTTTACATCAAATAGAAAAATGAGAGGTAGATCACATTATGTACATTCAAAATACAAAATTAAATAGTTTAAAAATCATATTAAACCTATATTCTGAATGGTTGCATGTTAGGTAAAAACAAATGCCTAGAATAGTCTTACCATGGATATTTATGAAATAATATTGTTATCAACTTTTAGGTTTTTCAATCAGTGGACCAGATTGAACTACTCCTTGTATTTCTTATGCCATGGAATTACTATTTAGTGTTTTAGAAGACCATTTAAAAAAAATAATAAAAGACTTAGTAGCTGTAAAAGAAAAAGGCACTTTCCAAAGAATCCAAGTTACTCCCCAGCACGAGTTCCCTTTGACATTCCTATATTTAAAATGTCCTTAAAAAAAGAAATTTTCTTAGAATTTGGTAGAGAAAGATCTTGTTTCCCTTAAGGGTCTAATGTATCTTTTCCTCTTGAATAGTGAGGATGCCTCTGCAACTTGTGTTCTCTCTGTCTTTGCCACCCACAGGCTGCAATTCCTAAGTCACTTCCCACCATACTCATAGTCCCCCTTTATTTTGTGTGCACAGCCACTCTTCTCATCTAAGGTCATTTCCCCTTATTTAAATTTCTAGAATATGACCTGTGCTGTATTTGCCATTTGATAAGGTGCCTTAAATCCTTTTGGTAGGAGACTGTGTGTAAATGAATAAATCCTCATTGACAGATGATTAATAGGAATAGGCTGGTAGTATATGGAACTCAAGAGCCCTAACCCCCTTCCAGAAAATCACTGCCTACTTCATTTTATCTGTATAATTTTAGCATGAATAAGTTTGAGTTTCTAACTGCTAGACAATAGGTTAAACACATAGTAAGAACTTTCCTCTTTACCTCCTATAGTGTAAGACATGTGAGTGTTTATGCAATCTAGAAATTTTTATTTAAGTGCTAGCAACTATAATTCTGGAATCAGAAAATAAATATTTGCTTTTTTCTTTTCTATACCATATATATATATAGATAGGATATCACATATATCTCCCTCCCTTCCTTCCTCCTTTCTTTCCTCCCTCCCTCCCTCTCTTCCTTCCTTCCTTCCTTCCTTCCTACCTACCTACCTATCTACATACACACAGAGATTGAGAGAAAGCAGGAAAGCACTGATCTCCATGCCTGAGAGTTAGCTTAACTCTATTCCACAGATTCAGACTCTGACCCTAATTGGCTTTGCCAAAGCTAATGATCCATGCCATTTGATCACAGGGTAGCTGAACCATAAAACACAAGAACACAACATCAAAAAAAACCACCAAAACCCACGAAAAACTTAAATCTTTTACTGACATAGTAAGCAGCACTATCTTCACATAAAATAGCTATAAATAATTTTGTAACCATGAAAGTGTTAGTTGTAATGAGAATATTTATATTTGCTATAATCAGTGTATATTTTTAGCCTTTTAAAAGAAACAATACTTTCTTTTTAATGTTGCATCAACTCACCTTGTCACAGATCCATTTCTTAGGATTTTCATCTCGGAAATGTTGACTTCCATAAGCATCAGGACCATACTTGCTTGATAAATGCATTGTCGGGATGTACTTTTTATTTTTATGGTAGGAAGAAAATGGCAAAAACCTGAAAGAACATTTAGGTAATAGTCTTAATTTTATTTCTAGAGACATTTGATTAAAAAAAATAAGAAGTAGTAAATTACAGTGAAAATAATACATGGCTTGGAATCAGAATACCAGGTTTTCGCTTCAGTCTCTGCCACTGACTATCTCTGTGACTAACTTCTATGAATCTTCATTTCTTATTCTGCAAGTGGAGGTACTAAAACTTCACAGAATTTTTGTGAGCCTCAAATATTTTCTAAATATAGAAAATGTTAAATAATAAATTTATTAATTAATTATGCCAAATAATTCAAAACATCATGTAAGTAAAAATGCCCTTAACTTTAAGATGGTAGTCCCCAGATGAAAAGGATGGCCAGCACTGGTAACTCTTATTGAAATGGGCTTCTTCAAATCTTAATTTACCCAAAAAATAAAGACAGTTTGGTACAGGTTATAGATAATGACCCTTTTGAGTTAGTCAGACCTGTATTCACATCTTAGCTTTGCCTTGCTACCTGTGTTCCCTCATGCAAGTTGCCTGACCTGTAAAAGATTTTAATTATAGGGAAATTGGAAAGAATGAACAGCTTAATATATACAAAACTTTACATGGAGGCTGAAAACAGTAAGTGTTCAATAAATAATGGGGGTGCTAAAGTAGAAGGAGCTTATTGTTGTAGCTCTCATTATCATCATCATCATCACCACCATCATCATCACCATCATCATCATCATCACTACCACCACCACCACCATTACCATCACCATCATCATCATCACCACCACCATTACCATTATCATCATCATCACCACCATCACCATCATCATTACCACCACCACCACCACGATTACCATCACCACCATCATTGTCATCATCACCACCATCATCACCACCACCACCACCACGATTACCATTATCATCACCACCACCATCACCATCATCATCATCACCACCACCACCACCATTACCATCATCACCATCATCATCATCACCATCACCACCATTACCATCATCATCATCATCATCATCATCACCATCATCACCATCATAATCATCATCATCATCATCATCATCACCATCACCATCATCATCACCACCATCATCATCATCACCACCACCATCATCATCACCATCATCATTACTTTTAATGTTATTTTGATCAACATAAAAAATGAAAATTTTAAACTCTCACAGGACAACTAAGATTGTGATGTATCTTTAGTGTAACCTGATGAATTGTTTAATCCCTCATCAAAACTTTCTGAAATAAAAGTAAAGGAATAAAAAACTTTGTAAACTCACAAGAAAGAGGACAAAAGAGAAGAAATAGAAGATGAAAATGCTAACATTTTGGCAGGTGGAAAGCAGAGAGAAAATTTAAAAACTGAAATCTAAGTTCCAGAAGAGGGAGAGGCCAAAGAGAAATGAAGCCATTAGTCCTGCAGAATCCTGGAAGAGTCTAGAAGTTACTGCAGTGGGTGAGAGTGAAGAATAAGGCTGAAGACAGGTGAAAAACCTATGCCATGAATAATTAAATACCCAAGTTCCTCTCTCAGTCCATGTATCCAAAAAAAATAGTGTATTCTCAGAAAACTTTATACCGGAGAGCTCTGGTCTCAGGGAAAGCAGGAACCATGGAAGGCCAGAGTGAGGCACCAAATGGAATATATGAATTTCAATTCAAAGACTACTCATTGAAATCTTCCCTTGCTCATCTCGAAGTAACCTGGGAGCTGGACTAACAGATTTCAGAAGAGTAATTGTATCATCTCAAAAGATACTGAGAGCGCCCAGAGAAACAACTTCAAATATCAATATTTGGAGATCTCTTAACTAAAAGGTCGTATCACAGTGCAACAAAGTCTATCAGTCAAAAAGCCACTCGCACACACAAATAAACTTTTTAAACCGATTTTTAGAGTCTCCTTTTTAATATGAATTTAAGAAGAGATTACCAACTGGGGAAACTACCAACATGAAAGAAAGACATATATCTAAACATAAAAGATAACCTAGAGGAAACATATAGGAAACAGGAGCAAACGTCAGAAAATTCTAATTAATATAATCAATGGAGACATGGTGTCAAAGAAATTAGAGCTAGATCCTTATTTAAATACAAGAAACATTTAGAGGGAAACAGCAAGCTCTGGGAAATAAATATATACAGCTAAATTAAATATTCTGCCAAGAAAAATATTTTGAAATTCAGACTTTGAAACAATAAAGTTGAGATTCAACAAATTTATTGAGCATATACCGATATTTTCACATATATTATCTCATTTAATTAAGACAAAGAAGGGGCCTTTTCAAAAATCTCGGTTAAATTGAAAAAAAATTGCCATTATATTCATAAATTTGTTTAAAAAATAATAATCTTAGGAAATGTGGTGTTATTTCATCAATTTTCACACCTCTCTACAATTTCTTTTAATGTTTATTAAGGAACTCCTTTTAACTATTTTTCCTAAGAAAATATTCTCTAAGCCTATTTAAGATAAAAAATAAACAGAACACAGAGCTTTGAATTATACAAAATTACACAGGCATGTATTATATATGCTCTTGAGAAAAGAGCTCTCATTTAAGACAGATTATGGTCCTTCCAGTGCTAATTTGCACATGGGATGGACATCACACATACAAAAAATTAATGTGGCCCCAATGTCCCTGAGTATACAGAGGAGGTGCTGTAAGCTGGCTGCTGTACTTAAACTTTTTATCACTTCTGAATTGTATTTTAATAGTACATTTTTCTTTTGTGTCTGAACAAAATTTGCTTTCTCAAGGGACTGGATGGCTGAGAAGACAAGGCCGCAAGACTAGGTATTTCCCTGCACATAAATTAATATTAATTTCATTGAGCCATAATGTTTCATTAAGGTAACATGTAATGCATATTCTTAAGTGCACACATGTATGTGTATATATGTATATACATTGAAAAATATTTAGATGTTTTATAAATAATATTTTAAAATTTGTCTTCAAATTCAGAAGAAATTATTTAATTCTCAAATAGAATTTGCTCTATAAAAGTATAAACAGCTATGAAAACCCTAGAAATCAATTGAGTTTACAATCAAAAGTTTATATAATGGTCAATTTTACTTTTAAAATGATATCTTTACCAGTTTTAAATATATATTCAGATATGCTTTATGCTTGCAGTGCATACTTTTCAATTAACTGAACATCACATTAAAGAAGAAGATGATATGGGTTTGCCTGTTAATTTTTAAAATCTCATCAGAGATACAGGTCTGGCAGAAATTCTTAAATTCAATGTGGAGATACAGTGATATATACAAACAAGTCAGTACTTGAATGTCTGCAGAGTTAGAGAAGAATTGGTAGGGGTCTCAGGAAGCAAAAATTAAAATTAACCAATTAGCTTCAGGGAAAATAAGTCCACTGCAAATATAAAGTCTTTATTCTTTGAGTATTAATATACTTAATATTATTTTCCAAATAAGAAGACTAACAAATTACACTTATCCTTGTTTTCTTTATTAACTTTCATCCCCCCCCTCCTTTTTGTTTATAGTCCTACTACTATCACTCATAATTCTAGGTTTTCCTCCAACCTATTTATTTCACTGCCAGATACTTCAAATCTCCAATTACGGAACCCTATTACCTATTGATTCAGACCTATATTCTTCAGCCCAGCAGTCAGGCTTCTTAGAATACACTGGGTCTCTTCAATCTCCTACCACTCCTTACCTGACGTATTTTGATGTCATTCTCCTTCCTCCCTCCCTCCCTCCTTCCCTTCCTTCATTCTTTCTCTGTTTCCTTCATTCCTGTCTTTCTATCCCAGCTCTGCCTTTGTCAATCTTCCTCTTCCTGAAATACTGATCCAAGTACTACTTATCTTTCAAAATCTGGCTTAACACCCAGCTTCCTAATCGTCCTACTCCAACCCACACTAATTTCTCTACTCTCTTAATATTTATTCATTAAACAAACATTAAATGAAATGCTTTTATATACTAAACACTTTGAAAAACACTGGGATTTAATGCTGGAAGATGCAGTATACCTAAAAGGAATTCACCTTATAACAGGGAGTGGAGAATGAGACAACACAGTAGAATGTGTTGGTTTTGTGATAAATACATGCACAAGAGGCAATTAGGACACAGAGGAAGGTTTATTTATATACGCATATAAGCTTGTAACATGCACATGTATATGCATGTGAGGCTGGTTAGTGGCAGGGAGTTGGGGGGCGGGGCATGGAAAAGCTGTCTTCCCAGACCATGTATGTCAGAGCTGTGTACTAGACATGTAGAGTTAGTCAAGTTAAGAAGCTGTTGAAGACTATTTTAGACAGAAGAAACAACATACACAAAGATATGGAGGTGAGTTAGAGCATAAAAAGGGATGCTGAAGAAACGGAAAGGGGTTCAACATAACTAGAAAATTGAGTTCTTTATGAAGGAAGCAAAGGAGATCGTGAACAGCTTTATAGTGAAGATGAGATTGCGCATGGAAACATAGAAATATATTACCGATCTTCATAAATTGCTAAATATTTTTCTCCATATATATTATATATTGATTGCCCAATAGGGTAGTTATCTAAGCCACAACAAATTCTGACTTAGGTAAATCATTTCAAACTGGACATGGAGATAACGATTCACAGATATCGAGATACATAGCTATGGAACAAGTCTCAAATACCTGTTCAGGTTTCAAACATGTCCTAGAACAGCCCTCTCTCTGTTAAAGGGCTTCTAGTGAAATATATGTATTAAGCACAAAGCAGGATAAAGGGTACCTTATTACAAGTTAGGAATTTTACTCCAGATCACAATAAATTCTCCAATGAGTTATGCAAAGCATGCAAATAAGTCTTTTTGCCTAGGCTAGAGGCAGGAAAAAGAGCAAACTGGAGTGAGTTTGTCCCCAAATTTAAAACAGAGTGTGTAATCCACCCCTTTCAAATGTGGGGACTGCTCTCCATTTTGCCCTGAGTCTTAACAGCCAGCAAAAATCAAAGGTGTGATAAGAGATGAGACAGATGTTCCTCCGGGGAGAAGAGCCTTCCTCTTTAACCACTGGCCAAAAAAGGAAAAGGTGGGACGGCTAAGGATTCTCCCCACTGAGAGCAACTCCAGGCCAGCACCTGACTACTAGTCTGAGGAGAGGTCAAGAGAAACTCTGGAGCGAGGTAGACCATGGAATGTGGCCCTGCATAGGATGGGTCCCCCCCAAGGAGTAGCATGCTCCCTCCTTGAGCTGAAGAGGGAGTGGATGGGGGAGAAGAAGAGAGCAGGGGCACCCAAGGGAGATGTCAGCTTCCCCTAGAGGCAGCTCCCTATGATAAGGAAATGGATACTCAGCTCTGGGCCTGTATCAGATAAGCAAATAGTAGGTATATAATAATCACTAGGGGACTTAATTCATAGTTAATTCAATCCACCACATATGTCTTAAATAACTATGCTCAGTAACATTGTGTTTAGACACTGCAGGTATAAAAAAGATGAATAAGCAGAAGCCTCACCCTAGGACCCTTAAAATCTAATGAGGGAAAAAGACAAATAACTACGCCAATATAAAGCAGGGAGTGTAGCAGGGTGGGGAAGCAAAGCTTTCTGATAAAGAAAAAACAAAAGAGTATGGGAACAGAAAGCACTGGGGACAATATCTAACCTGAGTTTTAACAAATGGGTCAGACTTCATTAGGCCGAAATGAAAATTGAGAAGGAAGATGTAAAAGTAGGGGACCGGTATGAGTACAGGCTGAGAGGTAAAAGCTTGGAACCCACATGTGGGGTGTTAGAAGTATGGAGCTCATTGGCCTTGAAAATGGGAAGAATGCTCTTCATAGGGTGCTTATACTGACTCCTATCAGAACAGGTAAAGAAGCTTCAGCAGTCTTAGCTTTCTTAACATCTCTGTGGAATATTATCCTCAGTTACTTTATCCTTTCCTCACAGATACTATTGCCAAACTGTAACATCACTGGGGCTCTGTGTGGCCCCCTCCCTGAGGGTGGACTTGATCATAGCATGACGAAGGCTAATAAACACTGGGGATGGAGGAAGGAGAGCCCATTACCACATTCCTCTCTCTAAAACTCTGTTGCTAAATTGGATGCCTTGTGATCCTTTGATACCAAACATGTCTGACATTTTCCATCTTTTTACTGGAAGAGGTTTCTTTTCTTACTTATGAACTCGAAAATAAATACAGGATTCTTCAACACATTCACTCTTTCCGTTTGGGGAAAAAAGAAACAAAAATAAATACTTGTCCATCATCTCAGACTGCGTATAAAATGATTTCGTCTTCGAGTTTGGAAACCTCCTACACTTCATGGACAATAAAATGTAATGAGATGATAGCAGAACAAATAAAGTCATATGAATTTTACCGTCTTCATATTTGAATAATTGAATTTCATATGTTCAAATTGTAGTTTACTTCTACCTTAAGAGTGACTCGAAGATGCTCTTGTTTCTTTCTTTCTTTTTTTATTATTTATTTATTTATTTTTGGCTGCGTTGGGTCTTCATTGCTGCGCGTGGGCTTTCTCTTGTTGCGGAGCACGGGCTCAGTAGTTGTGGCGCACGGGCTTAGTTGCTCCGCAGCATGTGGGATCTTCCCAGACCAGAGCTCGAACCTGTGTCCCCTGCATTGGCAGGCGGACTCCCAACCACTGCGCCACCAGGGAAGTCCCAGAAGATGCTATTGTTTCTTAACTACTGAGGTAATAAATGACCAAAGAATCTCTCCGAAAAATCAATTATGTTTTATTGTATATGCTACACAGAATGCAAAACATGCCAATTATCTTTTGTTGTTCTTACAGCAGAACTATAGAACATGCTGAAGAAATCACAAGCTGCGTTAATAGAGATCTTGGGCTATGAGCAACCTGTCTCGTTCCAATCATTAACAACACTGGGAGGGCAGACACGCCTAAACGGGATACAGGAGTCGGTACTGGGATTCACTCCAGGATCTCTGCTGAAAAGCTCTACCTAAAATACTTGCGGGCTTCGCTGGTGGCACAGTGGTTAAGAATCCGCCCGCCAATGCGGGGGACACGGATTCGAGCCCTGGTCCGGGAAGATCCCACATGCCGTGGAGCAACTAAGTCCGCGAGCCACAACTACTGAAGCCCATGTGCCTAGAGCCCGTGCTCCGCAACAAAAGAAGCCACCACAATGAGAAGCCCGCGCACCTCAACAGAGTAGCCCCTGCTCGCCTCAACTAGAGAAAGCCCCACAGCAACGAACACCCAATGCAGCCAAAAATAAAAATAAATAAATTTATTAAAAATAAAATAAAATAAAATACTTGCAAAAGGAGCAGCAAGGATTAAGAGTTTTGTAATGCTCAAAATAGAGCAGTTATTTAAATGGGGTATAAAAAAGGAGAACAGGAGGGGAAAAAAATCCACTATGGGCTAATTAAGGGAAAGCAATTCTCTTAATTCCAGAGGCAATTCCCTCTGCTCTACAAAACTTAATTCGACAAGCAAGGACACCTAGGTATAGAAGTTTGAAAAGAGTTGATGAAAGAATCAGAAGAGAAAATATGAACAAAGGAAGTTGATTTAATCTACTAATCAACAAACAAAAAACTTTCATGTTATCATAAAAGTACACCTGCTCAAAAATTACATATTTTATTAGATTCTAATATTTTAATCATTATTATAATACAGAAAATAGTAAATTTAATGTTTTGAGGGCTGAATTAAAACCAGTTCATTTCTAGTCTCATTGTCAGATGACTTAGTTCTCATTAACCAGTTGTAGCATTTCTTTTAAGACAAAACATTTTGAAAAACCACACAACTGGAAATATACAAATTATTTGTGTTAATTATATTTGAAATAGGATGAGATATATTTTAAACTTGTAGTATAATTCATAATGAATACTGACTTAATATAATGAATTAATAATAAATATATACACAGTTCATGATATATATAAGTGAAACCATTGTGCTGGACAGTGCAATATGTCAATTATATCTCAATAAAACTGGAAAATATAAATATTAAATAATTTTAGCCCTTCTGAAAAAAATCAGGTCAACTGTCCAATTCATTAAAACGGGCCATAAAATGTTGAATTTTTTTTTCCTTTTTAATACAGAATAATATGTTTTAGAATAAACTTAGCAAATAAAAAGTCTCTTTTTATTACCTTCAATATGAGAAATAAAAGATGTTTTTGCTATATGTATTAACAATCCAAATTTCCAGATAAATCTAATATACAGCTCATTAATACCAATAGGGGGATTTCAAAACATAGTCTACTCATCTATCAAGATGTTTTATTTGAGTAGAATTTTGGTTAAGAGATGTTCATAAAATGACAACAAGTTGAAATAGGAATTAGACTTCATTTATGGATGAAAACAGGTTTCATTGAGATTTTCATATAAACATTGCTATAACTATTCAATACATAAAGTATTTCATATTTAGAGTAGAATTCACAGCAGAAGTTTAAAACTCAAACTTTTTAAGCAGCAGTATCAATAACACAAACCTCTCCCCTAGGGTGGTGATATAAATATAGTATTTAAATATAAAGAATACCTATGGCAACATAATATTTAAATATTAAGAATGCAAATGACAAGACTATCTGTTCAGCTAGACAGTGAGCTTATATTACAAGCTCCTAAATTTAAATGGAAAGACATATTTTGCCCTCCTTACATTTTTTTTAGCTTAAGAGGACTGGTATTCCCTGGATATGTTATTATTATTATTATTAACAATCTCCAGGCACGCTGATTCAGTAATTTCATTACAGCTGTGCAACAACTTTCCGATACATATCAGAGTTGACCTTACTTTCCTCTAGTTGATTGTGGAAAACTCACCAAAAAAAAAATTTCTGCTGAAAGATACTGAATTTGAATGCCCCAGCTAAGTAGCATTCATTCAGGTTCTTCTTTTAGCAGTCCATTTACAACTTTAAATGTTTTAAGCTCAGGTATGTTAAGGACTTGTGTAATTGACATGAAGAACAAAATTAAGGAGAAAAATAAGGCTGCGGGAAACACTTGCACAAATTATTCTTAAGCAGAATGAAATAAGCTGAAACTAAAAAAAATAAAATTGCTAAGAAAAATCAAATGTAGAGCAGCATATTCCAAACCATGGTCTGTGGATAAGGGGATTCCATGGCCAATCATGCCACTAGCTCTACGATGCCAGGAAACCTTTGCAATGTTGTTCATTGCTTTGTCCTTAGTACCTAATACAGTGCCTGGCACATATTAGGCTGTAATATTTGTTGAATAAATGAGCTTGCAAAATGCTATACATTATATGTCCCCTTTTTGAAGGTCACACTAAATAAAAATATACTTGAGACGGAGAAGCCCTGTAAATGCCAAAAAAAAAAGTTTAAACGTTTCAAATATAATTTTTCCCAAGTTTATTTGACAGAAACTCATTAACATCTTCCAGACTAGAGTTCAAGAGACACAGTTTGGAAAATGCTGTTCTAAGAAAAAGAAAAGAGGAAGTAAAGGCTGCCCTATTACGCGAACTGTTAGTGCGGTGTTAATAAAGATCAAAGATGGGACAAAGCAAGAGAGTGGCATGGACATATATACACTAACAGACGTAAGGTAGATAGCTAGTGGGAAGCAGCCGCATGGCACAGGGATATGGGCTCGGTGCTTTGTGACCGCCTGGAGGGGTGGGATAGGGAGGGTGGGAGGGAGGGAGACACAAGAGGGAAGAGGTATGGGGACATATGTATATGTATAACTGATTCACTTTGTTATAAAGCAGAAACTAACACAACACTGTAAAGCAACTATACTCCAATAAAGATGTTAAAAAAAAAAAGATCAAAGAGAAATCACACTTGAATTCATTTCCTCTTGCTTGATTTCTCTTGCAATGAGAATGATTTTGGTGATCAGATAGATTAAAACAAAACAAACAAAACTAGTTCAAGCTCAAGCTCAATATGTAAAAAGAGCTGTTGACCGCTTACTGCTTGCCAAGTATGGTGCTAAGCATACTGCATAAATCCTGGGCTCTTCCTCGAGGAGCTTATCATCTGGAACAAGGGTCTCCAATGTCTGTGTCTGGAAAGGCCAGGCAGGTAACACATATTAAGTCAGATGTAAAAACTAAGAATGCAAGCTTTAATCAGTTTGTTGCCATAGGAGACTGGAGGCCTGCTGTTTCCAGATCTCTTAATTCTTAATATAAGCCAGAAAATCTGGATTTTTAAAAGATATAATTACCTTTTCTAATGTTTTAATCAATTTTTAATTTTTCAATCAATTTAATTTTTAGAAAACTAAGGGGTCCAAATATAACATACATGGAAGCTGTATGCAACTCAGAAGCCACTAGTTTGTAACCTCTGGTTTAGAATTTATAAATGAGCGCCTACCCAATGATTTCAAGGTCTCTATAAGATATACTGTATCTCAAATTAGATCTTTGGATGAGATCACCAAATCATCATTAGTTATTCTTAAGACCTTATGAATGTACCAAATATATACCAAAATTAGTCTAAAAGCAGAAGAATATAGATTCTATAACATATAGGTGGCTTAATCTGATGTTAATTTCAGCAAGATTCTAAAATGGAATATTAAAATAAAATTAAATTCTAGAAAAGTGGGCCAATATATGTGTGTATATGATACTGGTACTATTTTATTTTAATATGTCTATATTTTGATATTTTACATTTTAAAATTAAATATACATTTAAAAATATAAATTAAAATATTTTATATATAAATAAATACATATAAAGAAAAATATATCATCACCACAGGTAAAGTAAAATTTTAAACATCGTATATCTGAAGTTTGGCAAAGAATTTGACAAGCTCTCTTATGATATCCTCAAGAATGTGGTAGAAATAAGAGCTAGGTGATAAAGGAGAAAGCAAAAGCTATGGATGAATGACTTCCCAACAGCCAAATCTGATGCATTCTTTTCAGTCCTCATTCAACTTGAACGCTGCATCAAGCAGAGTCCAGTCCTTGTAGTGAATTCTCTTCTCCCTTGATTTGCAAAATACCTCCTGGTACTCTTCCTTGCTTTCTCAGTTTCCTGACTGACTCATCATTTTCTGCTGATACCTTGAATTAATGACTCTTATCTTAACCAGAACTGGGCATTAGAATCACTTAGGCATATATGTCAAACCCATATGCCTACTGAGTCAAAATATGTGTGGTTGAGACTAAGGAGTGCATATGTATATAATTTTAAACCTCAAGGTGATACAGATAAGCGACCTAATTAAGAACCACTGCCCTGACATTAAAGCAACTCCCAGGAATCTGTGCTTAATCTTTTCTCTCTCTAGTTTCTCCCTGGGAGATTTTTCCCCCCACCAAGCTTTTAACTATCACCTCTGATGATTTCTAAATTTTTATCTCTATATACAGTGTTATTCTTTAACTCAAGACCAGTATTTTCAAATGCTCACTAGGAATATCTACCTGGATATACAATAGGTATCTCAAATAGAGCTGCCCCCAAATTAAACTCATATCCCAAACCTCCACCCTATCAAGACAATAGTTCTTCTTACATTTTTTTTTTATTAAGTAAGGACATCACTATCTGACCAGTCACCTCACTCCAAAGCTATCAAGGCACTAGAGGAACCCCTGCCTCTGCACTTCTCAATCGGAGGAAATCCTTGCTCGCTCCTGGTTATACTTTCATAAGACACTGTATTTGATATAATGTGACATACCGTCCCCTGACCACAGTTGTGATCCATTCATATGTTAACAGCACATGTCCATTAACTTAACACATATTTGTTAAGTATCAATTGTGTTTCAAGCCTACAGCTTGTGTGGACCAGTTTGATAATATAAATTGAGCAGAACAGATTCTCCTGAACTGAAAAGCAGAATTAGCTGTGGGTTCTAGAGCTGGAAGGTTACACTGAATCAGGCCTGGGGTGGCCAGGGTAACTAAGGGCAGGCTGAAGATTTATGGGCAAGAAACGGTGAGGCAGTAGATAAAGCCAGTCAGTAGAAAGAAAACAGGAAGCAGAAATACAGAGAAAAGTGGAGGTGCCACTAGAGGGAGAAAACCAGGCCTTTTCAGCCCTCGAGAGTCACCTTAGTGCAGTTTTTCTTTGGTTCCTTAGATTTCTATAAGGTTCTTCAATGGATCTTTCAAACACACCCTTTACTTGAGTTACCGTGAATGGATCTTTGTTCTTAGCAATGAAGAAAGCCCTAAGATAGTGATCCTAAATGCATCTATGCCCCTGACCACCCATCCACACCATACCATGCTGGCCCCTATTTCTGGTTTAGGGTTTATAGGATTCTACCTATAAAGCAGTTTGTCAGCCTTTCTCTTTCCTTCCACTACCACTATCCTTGTTCTATTGCGAGTCCTCTTTATCTCCGAACTGGACTATGGCAGCAGTACCTTAACTGCTGTGACTCCCATGTCTTTACCATGGACATAGCTAGTAGAGTGATATTTCTAAGATAACTGACGCTTTCACTCCAGTGATTAAAACTCAGTGATGGTTCTACACCATGTTTTATATGGTAAAGTCCAAACACTTTATCATGGTACACATGGCCCTTTATACTCTTGGGTCCACCTATACTTTCCCTCTCACCTCTGCCACTTTGCATGAGGTACCAAAGCTCTGAACTAAGCTTCGCTAGATACCTCAGAAGGCAAACTGAAACCCACGTGAGCTATGCACTCGTTGACAAAGAGGTGGCTTTGTCCAGGCAACATCCTTGGTGTCACCCTCCTTGCTTCGCCTGGCAAACTTCTGTTCAGCCTTCAAGTCTCTTCTGACCCCCAACATACTTTTGAACTCTAAATTGAAACAGCGAAGACTGGGATGTATAAATGCCATACCAATAGAAGAATATGAGTACGGCACAGAATGAGCATCTTTCTTTTACAAAGGAAATTCCACAGGCCTCGTAAATGGACCAATAGTTAATTGGCAAAACTTTACTTAGAATATGTTAGCCATTGTATTAGGAAGAATTATTAGAAAATTATAAAAGTCTAACTAAAAAGACTAACAGTGTGTTTTTATGATTGTCTGATCGCATACACCAAAAGTGTGCGTAATATTTTCACAAAATCAGTAAAAGTATTCCAAGTTATCACCATTATGTCAATGTTGTAAGTCTTAAACTTCTTCAGACTTAGACGTCTATGAGAACAGAATTCTAGGATTCTGTTATTTAAAAAGCCATCTTTTTCAAGGAAACAGTGGACAAAAAGAGAGCACAGTTCTCACTGTAGAGCCAAAGTAATAAAGGGCTTTTTTGTAGACAAATTCTAGAAATTCTTAATTACACACAGGCTTATTATCTGTATCCCTAGTGTTATAAAGTACCAGAACTTCATTAGAAAAATTAAGCTGGAAAAATGAAGGCAGTACTTTGTAAATTTCCACTGGAAATTAGCTGGGAGAGACAGAGGAATACTGGATCAAAAGAGGGTAATCACGCTTAACTGTGCCCTAGAGCACCCGCATGTATAATACGATTTGCACAGCAACTACCTCTCCTATTACTGCTTGTTTGGAGTATTCTGTGTTAATGGGGTTAGCTAATTTAGTATTTTAACTTAAAAAGGCTCTGCTGATTAATAAATGTTGCACACTGTGCTAGTAATTAAAATAAATGGAAGAGTTACAAATAAAAGTTGAATTGTTAAGAAAACATTATCTGAAAATGTATGATAATCCCTACTTATCATAATACAATAACGGTTCAGAAAATATGCAAATTGTAAAGGTCTAAAGTGTTGCAAAATCACACAAGTCCAAAAAGTTTTGAGATGTGTTAAATTTCCTTATCACTGTTCTTAGTGATAAATAATACAACCAGATCTCATCTACTTATAGCACGGTTTTTAAATGTCCTTTTAAAAAACAGTTTAGTTCAACTACTGTTCACCTACTCTTAATAATGAAGGTGACAAAATATGCCACCCCAAAATAGGCCACTTTGGCCAAGGTTTATTTTGAGCTAAAGGCACTTATAAACAACAGGTAGAAGAAAAGCGATCTTAGTTCCCCTTTTTTTCCCCTAAAATCAGGAGATAACACTCCCATGTGAAAGATGCCTTTCCTATACCAGGAAGAAAGAAACATTCCTATCACCAGAGATGGGAAGTCACAGCATAGAGAATTCTGTACCAACAGACCTTGTTAAATAATTTTTATCTTCCTTTGGACTCCGCATATATTTTTGTTATTTTCCACAATTGTTTCTCTTTGCTCAACCCAATATATAAGCACTTAGGGTTTGTCACTTGTTTCGGTTTTCATTTCTTTATGAGGACTATTGTGTGTTGCAAAACTTATATTAAATAAATCTGTATGCTTTTAATCTGTCTTATGCCAATTTAATTCTCAGTCCCAGCTGAAGTCCCTAAGTGGGGAGAAGTAAAGTTTTGCCTCTTCTACAAAAACTATTAGAAAATTAATACCTTTTATTTTTCAAAAAGATGTAGGGATGGCTATTGCGCTGTCTGTACTCAGGTTCTTATGAAAGGCTGTACAAGTTTCAAATATAATATTCTTACAATATGATTAAATTATGAACTTAATTTCATAGGAAAGTTCAAGCCCCGGTTGTATTTTTTTTAATACTCTAAATGTCCACACCCTAAACCTGCAGAAGAATTTTGAATCCTTAGGGATCTAAGGATATCCCTCAACTTTAGCTCATGTTCATAATTAATCTAAACACCAAAGTCTGATCTAGCAAGCCAGCTCCTTGATTTGAAGGACACTTGTATTAGTTTTCTATTTCTACTGTAACAAGTCATCACAGACTTAGTGGCTTCAGGAATATGAATTTATTACCTTAGAGTTCTGAAGGTCAGAAGTCTGAAATGGGTCTCACTAGGCTAAGATCAAGGCACTGGGAGGGCTGCATCCCTTCTGGAGGCTCTAGGGGAGAATCCATTTCTTTACCTTTACCTTTTCCAGCTTCTAGAGGCTGCCAGCATTTCTTGGTTGTGGCCTTTCCTCCATCTTCAAAACTAGCAAAGATGAGTTTTCCTTCTCACATTGCATCACTCTGACCTTTTATGTAGTCAAATCTCTTTCTGCATCCCTCTTCCACTTTTAAGGACCCTTGTGATTCCATTGGGCCCGTCCGGAATCCAGGATAATCTCCCCATCTTTAAATCCTTAATCACATCTGCAAAGTTCTCTTTATCATACAAGGTGACATATGCACAGTTTCCTGGGATCAGGATGTGTCTTCTCTGCGGGGCTATTATTCTGCCTACCAGTGCAGAGATTAGCACCGACTTCCACTGCAATGTCTTAAACCACTCCATTTTGGATACAGTTACAGCCTGCATAATTACAGTCTCCTGTATTAAGCCAGGATGTTTACAATTAATAGACGGTATTAACATATAGGACCTTAGCCCCTCTCATAAGACTTTGGTGAAGCCAATATCAGCCTATATCACCGGATTTATGATCACTCCACTCCACCTCTGCCATCTTAGTGGGTAAATTAAACATTTGCTCTGATAGCTCTGGTGCCATGGCCTTCTGTTTCTTCCATCTCTTAATGATAATGACTTCTTTCCCCACTTCATCTAGGCAACTTGCATGGTCCCATTTTACATCTGAAAATAATTCTTAATATGCTCTCTGAAAAACCCTAAAACAAATATGTGCTGCTCTTTCCATTTTTTTAAATGTAAAGAAACAATCCTTTGTTATTTTTTTAAGTGGATTTGAGCAGAATGAGTAAACCGAGGGAGGTAGTAAACTCCTTAATGGAAGCAGAAGAGGGCATGGACATAAAGAGAAATGTTAACAGCCCAGGAGCTCTAGACACAGAGTTTCTTAGGGAACCTGGCAGCCTATTAGCTGGAGAAATAAGCCTGGATCAGATCCTGAAGGGCCTTGAGTCTTACAATAAAGAATTAAGATTTATCCTGCAGTTGATAAAAAGTCATGAAAAAGCATTTGGGCTGAATAACTGCTTGCTGAAATTTCTCTAGTGTGGTCATGGTAAATGCACTGAATGGGCAGACTGGATGGGATTTACAGCAATTAAAAGAAGAAATTATAAGTCCTAAACTAAATCAATAGTAGTAAGGGAAGGGGGTGGCTGAATTTGAGAGATACATGAAAGGTAGAATAGACAGGATTTGGGGACCAATAGAATTCCGGAGAAGGATAACAGGGTAATTCACAAGTCCCTACTTGGGCAGACAGTTGGTGCTGCAATTCACACTCAAGACAAGAAGAAGCAGTCCAAAGTAGGGTCTACTGAGTTTGGGGCATCTGGCGGAGAGGCAAACAAAGATGGCAGCTGAAAATATAAATCGGGAACGTAGGAGAAAGATCTTAGAGACTTAGAGTGGAAATCATTGTCACAGAGTTGAAGTCTCTCAAACAGAAGCAAACACTCAGAGAGATTACGTATAGAAAGGAGAAGGAAGTAAAGAAAAAGTTGAATATTGAATCTTGCCCTCACCTTAGTTCTATCCCGTTACCTCTCACCAAAAGTACTGCAATATTCTCCTAATGCGTCTCCTTCCCTCCAGCATATTTCTTCTCAAATACAATCAACAAATTCATATTCTGCTTGTAACATCCTCTTACTCAGAAGCCTTAAATAGTTCTCCATTATCTACAGATGAACCCTCAAATCCTTGGCCTACCACTTCTCTTTCTACTGCCTCTCACATAAAAATGAATTTCTGGGCTTCCCTGGTGGCGCAGTGGTTGAGAGTCCGCCTGCCGATGCAGGGGACACGGGTTCGTGCCCTGGTCCGGGAAGATCCCACATGCCATGGAGCAGCTGGGCCCATGAGCCATGGGGCTGAGCCTGCGTGTCTGGAGCCTGTGCTCTGCAACGGGAGAGGCCATAACAGTGAGAGGCCCGCGAACCCCCCTCCCTCAAAAAAATGAGTTTCTGTCAAAATGGTCTTCTCATTGTTCTACCATCATTTTTCCCCATACCATCAACCTATTTTTTTATCTACTTTCTCTTCTTTTCTCTGTCAAAATCTTAAACGTCTCTTTCCACAGAACTCAATTCAGTTCCTTTTCTGTGAAGAACACCTTCCTAGGTCATCAGAGAACAGAGCAAACTCTATATTAAAAAAAAAAATTTTTTTTTCATGGCAGTTACTGTCTTTAACACACGCTTGACTATTTTCAGGTGCTAATCTGCAAATGATACTTATTCTGAATTTCATTAGGTTTTCTGGTTCAGTTTAAAGCTAGAAGCACAGAAGTTTCATGAGGCCAGAGACTCGTCTACTTTATTCAGTGCCATATTCTGAGAGCGTAGAACTCTTCCTGACACGCAAACATTTGTTGAATCAATAAATACTCCTTTATATTTCTTATAATATCTAGCCGAGAGCTCCTCACATAAAGGTTACTGGACAATTATTTACTAATTGCTTATTTAATTTCTTGGCTTCGTAAAGATAGACATGTGAATAATGAAAATAATTTTCTTTGAGAAGGCATGAGAAAATTGATTTTCTTTGGGAATTAGAACAGTTTTTAAACGATTTCCAAAAAACCCTCCATACTCTATATGTAAAATGTTACTGTCCCACTTCCTATACTTGTTTTAAAGAATACATTAAAGAATGTGACCTTATTTGGAAATACAGTCGTTGTGGGTATTATAAGATGCAGTCATATTGGAGTAGGCTGGGCCCTTAATCTGGTCTGACTGGTGTCCTTATAAAAAGGGGAAATTTGGACAGACACATACATAGGAAGAGTATCTCTGTGAAGATGAAGGCAGAGATAGGGGTGATGCTTCTACAAGCCAAGGACCACCAAAGATTCAGCCATCATCAAAAGCTACGGGAGAGACGGAACAGAAGGAATCACCCCTGCTGAGGCCTTGATCCAGGACTTTAGCCTCCAGAACCATAAGACAGTAATTTCTGTTGTTTAAGCCATCTAGTTTATAGTATTTTGTTACGGCAGCCCTAGCAAACTAACACATTCAGAAAAATCTGTCTTTCAGAACCTTAATAAGAAATCTTCTACGAGTGGCCTATGAGAGCTCTGCCCGTGGTCCTCCTTAACTTCTGGTTCCCAGGGCTAGTAGATAAAATCCAGCCCATCTGTGGAATCTGTGGTTTCCTACCCACAGTTTGATGTCTTAGATGCAGAATTATTATGCTTGTAGCAGATACTAAACATGATGATAATTATCTTCTATTAAAACTCTGCTATGTTCTTGGTACTTTATACTCATTATCTCATTCAATCCTCATTACAACCTTTAAGATAACATTTCTCTCCCCATTTTACAGACAGGGAAACAGAGGCTCAGGCTGGCTAAGTTACTTACCCAAGATTATACTGCTGTTGTGTAATGCAGTCTAGATTTGAGCTCGCACAGATCTAGTTCCAAAGCCCAACCTTCTACTATCACCACAGTGCAATTTTCATAAAGGTATGGAAACAAAATAGCTAAATGTGTCATATCCTCAGATATAAGGCCACCCTTTGAATCCTTAAGGTTAGAAATAAAAAGCTCTACCTTCCTGGCTTTAGATAGAGGGTTGCTAGTTAAGGCCCTTGGATGGCAAAGGCACTGCCCTCAATTCCTTACAGATGAAATTGGTAACGTGGCCAATAACGATCCTTCTCATTAATAAACCATGCATCTCTGTGATAAAAGTAGACTTTTGGCCTAATTTCTACCACAAAATTATTATCTGAAAGATATAAAACCTAAATTTCTAACATTTCTTTTGCCTCACAAGATACATTTATGTTATCCAGTATATGGAAACCAAAATGGATTCAGAAGCAGCTACAAAATAATAGTTTCAGTTCTCTGAAGAAGTGGATTATCCATAGGCTGGCTGTTAAAACCCATTGCTTAGCCTCTTCACTAAAAACATGATAGCTTCAAATCTATAAGTAATTTCTTTAGCATTCCCAACTTGGTTTGCTCCTGATTGGTTGGTTATCCTAAAAGCGCTTTTCAGTCTGAAAGTTTCAAGGTGAAGGGTCATCAGCAACACTGTAGAGGTTGAAGATATTTACAAGTATTCCACAGAAAGTAAAAGTTGAGCGCCTTTCTTTGGGGCTAACGTTGATATTTGCTCTTTCTAGGTTTACCAAGGAAAATACTAAGAAAGGATACTTCAGTATCTTTTATACACAGTGATTTCTGTAGCAATATCAATGTGGTCAACTATTTGAGAAGTTAATTTTGTTATTTCATAAACCTTGGCATCACTGAAAATAGAAAAATAATTCTGAATAATATAACTCTTTTGATATTCATCACTAAATTGCACATTTTGCTTGGCTAAGTCGAGCAGCACTAATCTTCTATAATCTCTTTACTAAAAGAAATCTACCTCCCCAAAATAATTGGAAAAAAATGTTTCTTATTTTCTTATTCATTATGTGTTGGGTAACTCATTCAATTATTGAAAGAATATGCTGAACACTCTATAGCCAATATCTCACTTCAAGTAATTGCTATAAAATGAAAAACTTTATGAAAATTACTTGAGATACTTGCCAATTTTATCTTTCATATGAGTTTGTTCAAAAATCTTTATTTTTCAAGAGTCTCTTCAGAAACGTATGATTAAAATAAAGCATATTATATATCCCTTCTGACTGATAAAACTATCCAAAATCCACCATGCTGGATAAGAGGTAATTCTAGTTTCTTTATATAACAAAACATACTTTGTAATGTATTTTGGAATTATTATTATATAACATATGTAATATGATGATTAGTGCATAGTATATATTATATAAATAAGTAACTGTGGTTTATATGTTGTAGTTGACATATAATTATTTATAATACATAACACATTAAAATTATAATAATTTAGATTAGAATAATATAATTGCCTTTTTATTATTTAGTATATATAATAGTAAATAATTATTATGATATATTACAAAGATAATTACAAGATATCTTATAGAATAATAATAATTTTTAAAAGCTTTTCTAGATTTTAAATTGTCTGTTTATAAATTACATATAACTATTGATGACAAATGCCTGAAGAGAGAGGAAGTACCTTGGAGAAAGATGTATGAATTGAGACCCAAATCAGTGATGCTAATATAATAATTTAAAATTGCATATGCTCTTAGATTGCCCTTTATCTTTCTCAATCATCTTCCTCAGTGGTGAAGAAACTAAACTCTTTCATTGTACCTGATTTATTAAAACTACAATGCCATATCAATGTATCCAAATAAAATTTAGTTCACTTTAAGAAAAATGTTTTTGTTCTGTTGGATCTTATTATAGAAGCATCAGAAATATGAATACTTTCACTGGATAATTAGGGAAATTATCTTCAGAGATGCATGGATAGTGGTCACTTATCCCCGTGAAATGCCATTCATTCTTTCCTTTTTTCCTTTGAGTAATATGTATGTGTGTGTGTATGTGTGTGTGTGTGTATGTGTATAAAATCAATATCATCGTCAATATCGACCTTATCTAAAACACTTGCATATTGAAAAAATGGTTGCTTCTGAATAGGTCAGGGGTGGTTCTTCCTTTTCTCACAAATAAAAGATTCTCTACAATACTAGGAAACAGAAAATATTAAAAATACTTCAGGCACCAAACATGGTACAGCTACTTCTTTTAAGCTAAGAACTCACATATTGTCATTCACATTTCGCGTCCATTCCTGTCTCTGGAGCTGTGCTCTGGCCTCATTTAGCCCATCCATCGGTTCGGCCACTCGCAGAGTCGGTTCCAGAGGCTTGTAGCGCTGTTCCCACACTTCAGC